>NW_027361918.1:12817500-13212500 GCF_039654945.1 Dendrobates tinctorius | reverse complement strand
ATACCCTATGAGGAGGCAGCATTATTCCCTATGAGGAGGTGCATTATTCCCTATGAGGGGGTGCATTATACCCTATGAGGGGGTGCATTATACCCTATGAGGGGGGCAGTATTATACCCTATGAGGGGGTGCATTATACCCTATGAGGGGGTGCATTATACCCTATGAGGAGGCAGCATTATACCCTATGAGGAGGTAGCATTATACCCTATGAGGAGGCAGCATTATACCCTATGAGGGGGGCAGTATTATACCCTATGAGGGGGCAGCATTATACCCTATGAGGAGGCAGCATTATACCCTATGAGGGGGGTGCATTATTCCCTATGAGGGGGCAGTATTATACCCTATGAGGAGGCAGCATTATACCCTATGAGGAGGCAGCATTATACCCTATGAGGGGGGTGCATTATTCCCTATGAGGGGGCAGTATTATACCCTATGAGGGGGCAGCATTATACCCTATGAGGGGGGCAGTATTATACCCTATGAGGAGGCAGCATTATACCCTATGAGGAGGCAGCATTATACCCTATGAGGAGGCAGCATTATACCCTATGAGGAGGCAGTATTATACCCTATGAGGAGGCAGCATTATACCCTATGAGGAGGCAGCATTATACCCTATGAGGAGGCAGCATTATACCCTATGAGGAGGCAGTATTATACCCTATGAGGAGGTAGCATTATGCCCTATGAGGGGGGCAGTATTATACCCTATGAGGAGGTAGCATTATACCCTATGAGGAGGCAGCATTATACCCTATGAGGAGGCAGCATTATACCCTATGAGGAGGCAGTATTATACCCTATGAGGAGGTAGCATTATACCCTATGAGGGGGTCAGTATTATTCCCTATGAGGGGGCAGTATTATACCCTATGAGGAGGCAGCATTATTCCCTATGAGGGGGTGCATTATACCCTATGAGGGGGTGCATTATACCCTATGAGGGGGGCAGTATTATACCCTATGAGGGGGTGCATTATACCCTATGAGGGGGTGCATTATACCCTATGAGGGGGGCAGTATTATATTCTATGAGATGGCTGTATTATATTCTATGAGGGGTCTACATTATATTCTATGAGGGGGCTACCCCAACTCCTGCTACATAATTAAGACATGTACAACCTTATATTATACCCAGATATTAGCGTGTTTTACCGCATAATTGGTGGTCTGGTATTTAACTCTATGCAGCTACATAGTGGGCCCCAAGAATGATTTTCTCTGGTGGGCCCAAGGCGTCCCAGTCCGACGCTGCCCACGGCTCTCCCGGAGTTCAACAATCGGATGTATCCACATACGCCGCCGTCTTCGCTGCCTCTCTCTCTTCCTTTGTTCATGGCAAGCAACTGCATACGCCTGAGCCATCGCGATGTCCAAATCCAAGTTGAAGTGAAAACTCTTCCAGCGCAGATCCATGGTCACGAGAAGAATCAAGCAAATGTGAAGAATACTGTAGACAGGGTCTATATATTAACATACCACACTGACATTGACGTCCCATTGGTCTTGTGTGTTGTTGAATGTTTTTTTTTTCTTTTTTGTGGGGTTTTTCCAAAATCTGTAAAAAAAGCAAACGCACAAAAAACGCATACAAACGCACAAAAACGCTGCATTTTTTTCCTGTATGCGCATAAAAATGCTTGAAAAAAACGCAGCGTTTGTATGCATTTGTATGCGTTTTTTCAATGCGTTTTTTTGCGGGAAAAACGCGCTGCAAAAAAAAGCAAGTGTGAAACTAGCCTTAGCTGCATCGGAATTCCGATACTGACTTCCGATACTTTTTTCATATCGGATACCGGAATCGGAAGTTCCCATAATGCTATCAGCCCGCTCGCTTTGATTCAGCCAATGGGAATCCTCAGAAGTGTGGGCACATCCTGTTAGGCATGTAGGCATGTTAACTATTGGCATGGCTGTGATTGGCTGCTGAAATGATGTCATGATGCACTATAAAAGCCACTGCCGCCGCCATTTCTGGTCACTCTGCTGTGAATTCAGTTAGGGACAGGCTGCTGTTGAAGACTGTGAGGGACAGTTAGAAATAGCGATTCTCAAAACAATATTGTGCTTTACCCAGGCTACATAAACCACCACTGTAGCTTGCTTTTCCCTAGCAGCAGAGTTCACAGCTGTCTGCAAGGGCTGTGTGAGTGCTGCTCATGCTGTGGAGTGGGTCCTGCAGCCACATCTGGTTGTAGGCCGCCCAGCGTGCCTCACTGCTGCCTCATACATATTTTTCTTTTTGAGCTGCTTATTTTTAAAAAATTCTATCTTGTGTGCTTCCATCCGTATCCATATACGTTGTTTGCAAACAGTAGTAGTAGACAGCGGAGCCTTTCTGCAGCCTTTCAGTGCTAGTGCCCACTTAGCTGCACTGTTCACGGCTGTCTGAGAGGTCTCTGACTGTGTGTGAGTGCAGCTCACGCTGAGTAGTGAGCAGCTGGCATTACTGAACCCCACTAACACAGGAGCGACTGTTTCTATCTGTGCGGACAGCACTTCCAGGCTACAACTGGCTGTGCTGTAGTCCAGGATCAATGATCAGAGCAGGCTGAGGCCTACTTGGAGCGAGGAGAAAAAGTGTTGTAGTGTGAGTTTGGAGGCAGCTGGAGACTTTGCCGTCCACACAGCAGGGGAACAGCTGGCGTTACTGAACCCCACTAACACAGGAGCGAGTGTTTCTATCTGTGCGGACGGCACTTCCAGGCTACAACTGGCTGCGTTGTAGCCCAGGATGAAGCATGCAGCAGGCGGAGGACAACTTGCAGCTGGTTTTATAGAGCTTGTAGACTACTACTGATTGTCACCGTGCTCCACTATGGCCTCCGGCTCCACTGTCTCTAGTATTTCCCCTGGCCAACAACCCCCCAGTTACAGCTGTGAAGTGGCGTCTGCACAATCCACACTTGTTCCTGTGTAACTGTGGCTCAGTCCCATCTGTTGATCCCCTGATGTGTGTCTGGCAAGCTCTCCTGCTCAGTCCTCATTCACACTACTAGTAATGTGAATGTGGACAGAGCAGGAGACCTTGCCGGACACACATCAGGGGATCAACTGACGGGACTGAGCCACAGTAACTCAGGAACAAGTGTGGATTGTGCAGACGCCACTTCACAGCTGTAACTGGCGTGGTTGTTGGCCAGGGGAAATACTAGAGACAGTGGAGCCAGAGGCCTAAGTTGACCAAAGTTACAAATCTATAGTAGTTTGCATGTGGATGGAGCAGGAGACATTGCTGTCTACACAGCAGGGGAACAGCTGGCATTACTGAACCCCACTGACACAGGAGCTAGTGTGTTTTTCTCTGTGAAGACGGCACTTCTGAACACCAACTGGCGTTGTTGGAGCCCAGGATGAGGCATGGAGCAGGCTGAGGCCTGATGGTGTTGGCATGTGGAGGCAGCAGGAGACTTTGCCGTCTACGCAGCAGGGGAACAGCTGGCATTACTGAACCCTACTGATACAGGAGCTAGTGTGTTTTTCTCTGTGAAGACGGCACTTCTGAACACCATCTGGCGTTGTTGGAGCCCAGGATGAGGCATGGAGCTGGCTGAGGCCTGATGGTGTTGGTATGTGGAGGCAGCAGGAGACTTTGCCGTCTACACAGCAGGGGAACAGCTGGCATTACTGAACCCCACTGACACAGGAGCTAGTGTGTTTTTCTCTGTGAAGATGGCACTTCTGAACACCAACTGGCGTTGTTGGAGCCCAGGATGAGGCATAGAGCTGGCTGAGGCCAACTTGCCGCACGTTTTATAGAGGTAGTAGACTACAACTGATTGTAACCGTGCTCCACTATGGCCTCTGGCTCCACTGTCTCTAGTATTTCCCCTGGCCTCCAACCCAGCCAGTGACAGCTCTGAAGTGGCGTCAGCACAATCCACACTTGTTCCTGTGTTACTTGGGCGCAGTCCCGTCTGTTGATCCCCTGATGTGTGTCCGGCAAGGTCTCCTGCTCTGTCCTCATTCACACTACTAGTAATGGGAGACCTTGCCGGACACACATCAGGGGATCAACTGACGTGACTGAGGCCAAGTAACACTGGAACAAGTGTGGATTATGCAGACGCCACTTCAGAGCTGTCACTGGCGGGGTTGGAGGCCAGGGGAAATACTAGAGACAGTGGAGCCAGAGGCCTAAGTGGAGCAGGGTTAAAAATCAGTAGTAGTTTGAATGTGGATGGAGCAGGAGACTTTGCCGTCCACACAGCAGGGGAGCAGCTGGCGTTACTGAACCCCACCAACACAGGAGCTAGTGTTTTTCTCTGTGCAGACGACACATCTGAGCGACAACTGGCTGTGTTGAAGCCCAGGGATTATAGTTCAGGTGGTAGAAACATGAACACAGCAGGAGACCTGGATACAGTTGCCAACCAATTATTTAGTCGGGAAGAGGACTGGCAAATTCTGGGGAGATCCAGGCCTTGTTCATTATCAGAAAAGTAAGCCGGTCGACGTTATCGGAAGAAAGTCGCGTGCGACGGTCTGTTAGTACACCACGCGTTCCGATAATACACTGGCAGCAGGGCAAGCCAGCACCTCCAATGCATACTGGCTAAGCTCTGGCCATGTATCCAGCTTAGAGACCCAAAACTTGAAGCTTGCTAGACTGCACTTTAGCACAGTGAGATCGCACATTTGCCGGTTCATGCATGTAGTAGTCAAATTTTTGCCTCTAATGAGTAATTTTTTGCAAATTTGGCAGGTAACGTGAGTTGCGTCATCCTTTGCGGTCTCAAAAAAAGGTCCAGACTAGGCAACTCTTAATCTTGGAATCTCACTCCTTGAAAATGCCAACCACCAGCCCTTGCCAAACACCAGCCATTTTTTCAAGCACTTCTGCTGCTTCTTTCTCCTCAGTTACCGTTCCAAATATTCTCATGCACGTCTTGCTTTTTGAGGATGGGTGTGATTTAGGCATGTTTAAAAGATAAGGGGAAGACACCATTTGCAAGTGAAAGGTTGAATAGATGTGTTAAGGATGGGATGAAGACTGTGGCGAGGTTAGGGATGATGTGGGACGTAAGCGGGTCAAGCATGCAAGTGGTGAGATGTGATCTTGACAAATGGGTCGAGAGCTGATCTTCTGTCATGGTGGATAAGCTGATTTTGGAAGAACAGTGCTGAGCAGTTCAAAGTAGGGGCAATGGGGACTGTGTGCCAAAGCTTTCTCTGATGTTATGAATCTTAGCTTAAAGAAAGAGGCAAAGTCTTCAGCAGAAATGAGAGAATGAGGAGGTGCTGGGGGACGGACTAGAGAATTGAAAGTATTGAAAAGCTGTTTAGGGTTATGAGACAGGGAGGATATGAGAGATGAGAAGTAAGTTTGTTTTGCGGCAGTGAGCGTGGACTTGAAGCTGGCGAGGGACTGCTTGTATGCGATAAAGTGCTCAACAGAGCGGGATCTCTTCCATCTCTGCTCAGCAACCCTGGAAGCCCGTCTCAGTTCTTTGGTCAGGCTGGTCAGCCAGGGTTGCCTGTTGATTGTACGAGTTTTGCTGTGCATGATTGGGACGGCCAAATTGAGTACTGCTATTATTGTGGTGTTATATAAAGTGGCAGCAGCATCTGTGTCATGTAAGAAAGCTATGTTTGAAAGAGGGAGAAGGGATATTGAGTGTAAATTGAGGTGTTTGAGATTTCTGCAAAGGTGAGTGAGTTTGTGGACTGGGGGTTGCGCACTAGGAGAGGAGAGGGAAAAGAATGTCAGTAGGTTGTGGTCAGACAGGGGGAGGGGTGAGTTAGTGAGATTAGTAAGGGAACAGAGGGGGTGAAATAAGGTCCAACATGTGGCCATTTTTGTGAGGGGCCGTGGAGGATCATTGAGTGCGTGAATTGAGTGAATATCCTGTAATTGTCAAAAATATTAAACTTTATTGAATGCTAGTAGAATACTCGCAGCTTCGCTCACAGAAAATATTTTAAATTGTTGGTTATTGTAGCTAAAGTAAAATTTTCAGTGTCACCCTAAAATTGACATTTTCAGAGTGCTGCAGTAACTTTTTTCCACTTCAAATTTTTATTATTTTGGCATTTTACTAATTTGTCAGTTACAACTGTTGTTTTACCCTCAGCACTTTTACTTTCACCTTCACATTTCTCCATTATATGCATAGGGCCTAACTCCAGGAGCCCCAATCTCATGACGGGGGGGACACTAGCGAGATTTAACGTACACAGTATTCTACTCCTGTGGGTGTGCCAAATTTCACCCAAATCGGGTGAGAACTGTGGATTTGTATAGAGCGGGCTACTACAGATTTTGAGTTTTATATATATTTATATACTAGCTGAAGAGCCCGGCACTGCCCGGGCATTGTAACTAACTGTGGTTAGTTATAACAAATTATAATTATCCTCCATCCCATAGTCCCGTGCCCATATACCCATCATACATATCCACGATCCCATAGGCCCGTGCCCATATACCCATCATACATATCCTCCATCCCATAGTCGAGTGCCCATATACCCATCATACATCCTCCATCCCATAGTCCCATGCCCATATACCCATCATACATATTCTCTATCCCATAGTCCCATGCCCATATACCCATCATACATATTTGTCATCCCATAGTCGAATGCCCATATACCCATCACACATCCTTCATCTCATAGTCCCATGCCCATATACCCGTCATAAATATCCTCCATCCCATAGCCAAGTGCCCATATACCCATCACACATTCTCCACCCCATAGTCCTGTGCCCATATACATATCCGCCATCCCATAGTCCCGTGCCCATATACCCATCACACATCCTCCATCCCATAGGCCCGTGTCCATATACCCATCATACATATCCTCCATCCCATAGTCCCGTGCCCATATACCCATCATACATATCCTCCATCCCATAGTCCCGTGCCCATATACCCATCACACATCCTCCATCCCATAGTCCCGTGCCCATATACCCATCATACATATCCGCCATCCCATAGTCCCGTGCCCATATACCCGTCATACATATCCTCCATCCCATAGTCCAGTGCCCATATACCCATCATACATATCCTCCATCCCATAGTCCAGTGCCCATATACCCATCATACATCCTCTATCCCATAGTCAACCATTGTGACATCATAATGAGGGGCGGGGCTTGACGCACACACACTTTTTCCCCCAGTATGTAGATAGGGGCAAAATTCTTTGGTGAATTGGAACGCGCGGGGTTAAAATTTTGCCTCACAACATAGCTTAGGACGCTCTCGGGGTCCAGACGTGTGACTGGGCCAAATTTTGTGGCTGTAGCTGCGACGGTGCGGATGCCTATCCCGGACATACACACATGCATACAGTACATACATACATACACACACATACATACATACATACACACACTTTGAGCTTTATATATTAGATAGACAATAACATAGATAATACGTACAAGTGAAAGATCAGCTAAAATTACATTGAAACTACAAGTAGCACAACTGTATCAGAAAAAGCGCAGCATATACCCCATGAAAAGAGATAAATATTACTAATTTCTTGTGGATAAATTTATAAATACAAGTTTTGCATGGGTCAAAAGACCAGACATCCCCACCTCAGGCAGAAAATATTTTACATATACATAACAATATCCACCTTGGTTATGTAATCTAGAGTAAAGAACCCATAGAAATGTCTGAATTATGGCATGTACATTACTTAATAGCAGTGGTGGTACATTACTTATATTATTATTATTATTATTATTATTATTATGCATTTATATAGCGCCATTTACTCCATGGCGCTTTACATGTGAAAAGGGGAAATATAGACAAGTTTAGTAAACATGTGTAAGACAAGGGACACACAAGTACATAAGGAGAGAGGACCCTGCCCGCAAGGGCTCACAGTCTACAGGGATGGGAGAGGATACAGTAGGAGAGGGTAGAGTAGGTCCTGCTGTGGTTCAGTAGACCGAGGATCATTGCAGGCTGTAGGCTTGTCGGAACAGGTGGGTCTTCAGGTTCTTCTTGAAGGTTTCCATTGATGGTGAGTGTCTGATGTGTTGCGGCAGGGAATTCCAGAGTATGGGGGAAGCACGGGAGAAGTCTTGTATGCGGTTGTGAGAAGATGAGATAAGGGGGGAGTAGAGAAGGAGATCTTGAGATGATCGAAGGTTGCGTGCGGGTAGGTACCTAGAGACCATGTCACAGATGTATGGAGGAGACAGGTTGTGGATGGCTTGTATGTCATGGTTAGGGTTTTGAATTGGAGCCTCTGGGCAATAGGAAGCCAGTGAAGGGCCTGGCATGGGGGGAGGCTGGGGAATAGCGGGGAGACAGGTGGATTAGTCGGGCAGCAGAGTGTAGGATGGACAGGAGCAGAGCCAGAGTGCTAGAGGGGAGGCCAGAGAGTAGGAGGTTGCAGTAGTCGAGGCGGGAGATGATAAGAGCGTGCACTAGTATTTTTGTGGTTTCGTGGATGAGGAATGAGCGGATCCGGGAAATATTTTTGAGTTTGAGGCGGCAGGAGGAGGTGAGGGCTTGGATATGTGGTTTGAAAGCGAGCGCAGAGTCGAGGATCACCTCAAGGCACCGAGCGTGCGGGACTGGGGAAAGAAAGCAGCCATTGACATTGATGGATAGGTCTGGTGGAGGGGTAGAGTGAGATGAGGGAAAGATGATGAATTCTGTTTTGTCCATGCTCAGTTTGAGAAAGTGAGCAGAGAAGAAGGCTGAGATAGCAGACAGACAGTGTGGGATTTCAGTCAGTAAGGAGGCGAGGTTGGGTCCAGATAGGTAGATCAGCGTGTCATCGGCGTAGAGGTGATACTGCAAACCGTGGGATTCTATGAGCTGTCCCAAGCCAAAGGTGTAGATGGGGAATAGTAGGAGTCCTAGGACAGAGCCTTAGAGTATATTATAATAAAAATACAAGGCCGCCAAAATTGCATGTAAATAGCATATATGACATAATCTGCAGATTTATTATCCTACAATATAAAGTTGCAGACAATAATACAGTAATAGTATTATATGCAGCAGAGCCTGAAAAGGTTTGGTTCAGTTCGGATTCCCAGAACTAACCTCCGTTCGCCGAACTGCTCGCGGAACGTACCTTAACCCCATTAGATTCAATGGGAGGCAAAACCAAACGCATAGACAACACTTTAAGGGGTAACAAAAAGATTCCCAAACAGCTAACATTAGGGGAAGAGACCATGAAAGGTGGCATCAATTGACTCACAGTAGAAATTTGAAAATGGCACAGCAGCAGTCAGCCATGGGCCATGGATGAGTTATCAGGGTCTGGCCCAGCATTTAAAGCTTGGAATTGATGTTTCAAAGAGGACCTGTTGGTTAAGAGAGTGGTGTAAGCCTTCTTTCCCAGGAGACCTCATATCTAATGCAACACCTCCAACTTTTTTTTTCTTTTAATCCAGCCACATTCAGATGGCACAAACATCAGTTTCATACAGTAATATTAGTAGAAAATGTAAGGAAAGTAACACAGGTAGTTGACTGATCAATTGACCCATAGTAGAACCAGTTGTAATGGTACAGTAGAAGCCTGCCATGGACCATGCATGAGATATCAGGGTCTGGCCTAGCATTTACAGTTAGGAATTGAAGTTTCAATAAGGACCTGGTGGATAAGGGAGTGGTGTAATCCTTCTTAGTTGGGAGACCTCATACCTCATGCAACAGCTCAATTTCTTCTAGTTTCCCAGCCACACTCAGATGGCACAAACATCACTTTCATAGACAACTATTGATATAAAAATATAAGGATAGTAATATAGGTAGCCCTACTTACATGGACAACCCACTAGATGGAAACCCAACTTGGCGTCTCCACATTTCAAAAAAAATAATTGTCACACAGCACAAAAGTGGCATCAATTTCCAAAGAGTAGAAATAGTATAATAGGCCTTCCACCTTCTACCACAGGTAACCCAGCTAGGTAACACAAAAAAAGCAGTCATGTCCACTTCTGGAACTTCTGTAACAGTTGGCCAGCTCTCACTCACCCCCACTGTGGTAGGTAAATAATTGTAGTTTCTGCGGCCGGAGATCTGTATGAGAAGACTTGGAAAGGTGATGGAGGAGGAAGAAGCAGCAAATGAGGTTGATGGGATGGATGGTGGTTGGCGAGGCCTCCTAGTCCACATTTTAGCGCAGTGAGATTCCCACCATAAGGCATGTTGATCACGCATGTGCCGGTTCAGGCAAGATTTAAATAATCTAGGCATGGCACACCCTCCCGTGATGTAATCATGGTGGGAAGTGTTTATTGTCCCGTAGCAAATTGATGCAGAGTACAGCGTGATACTCCACCCCGAAGGGTGATACAGGCCGACGGCGCACGACATGATAAGAAGAAGGTAGAATCATAGAATCGTAGAGTTGGAAGGGACCTCCTGGGCCATCTGGTCCAACCCCCTGCTCAAAGCAGGATTCGCTAAATCATCCCAGTCAGATGTCTGTCCAGCCTCTGTTTGAAGACTTCCATTGAAGGAGAACTCACCACTTCTCGTGGCAGCCTGTTCCACTCATTGATCACTCTAACTGTCAAAAAGTTTTTTCTAATATCTAATCTGTGTCTCCTCCCATTCAGTTTCATCCCATTGCTTCTAGTCTTTCCTTGTGCAAATGAGAATAAAGTTGATCCTTCTACAATGTGACAGCCCTTTAGATATTTGTAGACAGCTATTAAGTCTCCTCTCAGTCTTCTCTTTTGCAAACTAAACATTCCCAAATCCTGCAACCTTTCCTCATAAGACAGGGTTTGCAGACCGGTCACCATTCTGGTCGCTCTTTTCTGAACTTGCTCCAGTTTGTTGATGTCTTTTTTAAAATGTGGTGCCCAAAACTGGACACAATATTCCAGATGAGGTCTGACCAAAGAGGAGTAGAGGGAAATAATGACTTCACGTGATCTAGACTGTATGCTTCTGTTAATACATCCTAGAATTGCAT
The DNA here is from genome assembly GCF_039654945.1 of Dendrobates tinctorius. Lineage (NCBI taxonomy): Eukaryota > Metazoa > Chordata > Amphibia > Anura > Dendrobatidae > Dendrobates > Dendrobates tinctorius. The sequence continues at coordinate 13,201,556 of NW_027361918.1, read as the reverse complement.
TTGCCTGTTATTCTTTCAGGTGTTTCACAGGAATTTATAGAATGTTTAAGGAGAAAATGACAATTTAACTTTTCCTTAACAAAAATTTTAATTTGCAGAACAAAATTTTTTATTTTCGCAAAGGTAACAGGTAGTGATGAGCGAGTATACTCCCAGCTCGGGTGGTCTCCGAGTATTTTGGCGTGCTCAGAGATTTAGTTTTCGTCTCCTCAGCTACATGATTTGAGACTGCTAGACAGCCTGAATACATGTGTGGAATGCCTGTTTGTTAGGGAATTCCCACATGTATTCAGCCTGTCTACAAGTCGCAAATCATGCAGCTGAGATGAGGAAAACTAAATCTCCAAGTTTACCAAAACACTCGGAGATCACCAGAGCGAGCTCGGGGAGACACGAGCATCGATGCTACTCGCCCATCACTAGTAACAGGAAAAAATGGAGCCCGGAAATTTTTGTGCAATTTCTCCTGAGTATTCCGATTCCCCATATGTGGGGGAAACCACTGTTTGGGCACACGGCAGGGCTCGTAAGGGAAAGAGCACCATTTGACTTTTTGAATGTAAAATTTGCTGGAATAATTAGGGGAAACCATGTCACGGTTGTAGATTCCCTGATGTGCTTAAACAGTGGAAGTACAAATTAGACTATTTTGGAAACTAGACCTCTCAGGGAACTTATCTAGATGTGTGGTGAGCACCTTGAACCCCCAGGTGCTTTACAGAAGTTTAGAGCATTGAACTGTGAAAGTAAAAAAATCTAATTTTTCCCACAAAAATGTTTTTTAACCCAAAATTTTGCATCTTCACAAGGGTAACAGGAGAAATTGCACCATACAATTTGTTTTGCAATTTCTCCTGAGTATGCTGATTCACAATATGTGGGGGAAATCTACTGTTTGGGCACATGGCAGGGCTCAGAAGGGAAGGAGCACCAATTGACTTTTTGAACAGAAAACTTGCTGGAATAATTAGCAGACGCTATGTCGTGTTTGGAGAGCCCCTGATGTGCCTAAACAGTAGAAACTCTCCACAAAGTGACACCATTTTGAAACTAGACCGCTCAAGGAATTTATCTAGATGTGTGGTGAGCAACTTAAACCGCCAGGTACTTCACAGTAGTTTATAACATTGAGCTGTAAAAATGAAAAAAATCTAATTTTTACTGCAAAAATTTTATTTTAGCCCCTGGGGCTAGTTTCACACTTGCGTTTATGTCCGCAGCGCAAGGTGCCGCTAAGCCCCGCCCCCTGCCGTGCCCCCTCCAGTCATCTCCGGCTAGTGTCGCACAGCGCTGCATGCGATCTGCACACCCTATCTTTAGCATAGGGTGTGCAGACCGTGCGCTGACCGTGCGCTAGCAGGATTTTGCATGCGCTGCGCCCTTTTGACGGTGCGCCGATGCCCGCCGAACGCACCATGTTGCATTTTGGTGCGCTCGGAGCACCGTCAAAAGGGCGCAGCGTGCGCAAAATCCTACTAGCGCATGGCCAGCACACGGTCTGTGCACCCTATGCTACAGATAGGGTGTGCAGATCGCATGCAGTGCTGTGCGACACTAGGCGGAGATGACCGGAGGGGGTGCGGCAGGGGGCGGGGCTTAGCGGCGCCTTGCGCTGCGAGCAATAACGCTATTGTGAAACTAGCTTAACTTGAGCCGAGCCGAGCCTTACTGCAATCTTTCGGAGGCAGAATGGAAAAAAATCAGCAGCAGGTGAAGAATTAGTTTTATTTATTTTTTACACCGTTCCTTGTGCTGTATATGTGTTGAGACAACTTTATTTTTTGGGGCGGTGCGACTACAGGGATAGCAAATTTATATTGTTTTATTTGTTTGGTTGCTGTCACACACTAAAAGACGATTTTTACTGTAAAAACAACTTTTGCATCGCCCTATTTTGAGAGCTATAATTTTTCCATATTTCTGCAGACAGTCATGTGAGGTGGCCTCAAACTGGAAAAAGTTTGTGGATAGATTGTAAGATAGAATTGGTGGTCTATTCACTCATCGCGTGGTTTCGAAGTCAATACGACTTCTTCTTCAGGAGGTGCTATATTGACTTCGAAATGCGTTGAGTGAATAAACCACCAATTCTATCTTACAATCGGATGGATCGTGATTTGTACAGCAGCATGGGTGATATCCACAAACTTTTCCTAGTGTGATACTACGTTTTGGTCACCGGTTTTAACCAGTGGATCTGCAGCAGCTGTCAACTCTGATGAGTTTCCACGCTCTAATGTAAAGATACATCAGGTGAGTGCAATCTGATTGCCTGCCCTATCATCTCCATCGGACAAGACCCTATTCGCGCTTTTCTCTCCTACAGAATTCCTCATTGATGTGAGATAACCTGTCAGCCTTGCAGTCACGAGTTAGTTAAATCATGCACTGAGCATGATCTATCTTGCCAGTGCCTGGGGACCCGGATCTTGTCATGACAAAATTGGGTCACAATGGCAACCATCGAGCCCCGCAATGATATCGCGGAGGTGCCGATCGGAGGGCAGAGGTGGTTCCCTCCCTCTGCCTGCCTTCTTAATACTGCATTCGATATCAATTGCACCACTTAGGTGGTTAAAGTGTCAGAATCTGCTGACAACCAGCGGTAATTGCTCGCGCACAGCGTCTCTGCACGCAAAATCGCCTGGACATATCCATACATCCAAGGTCGGTAAGTACCTACCAACCTGGACGTATGGATACATCCAACGCTGTAAAGGAGTTACAGCTTTTCACTATCATAAAAATGTTGCTTCAAATCTGCACCAAAAAAAGCATCAACTAAGGCAAAAATCATAAAATGCATCAAAAATGCGATAATCAGAGAAGATTTTTATCGTGTAGTTTGGTGCGGATCCTGCAGAAAACAAAAAAACAATCAATATTTAGGCAATGTGTGAACATGACCTTACAGACATAAAAAAAAGCTAGATGTCATATAGTGCAGTGTTGTGAGTTCATTTTCCCCTTCGCTGCTGAGGTCTGGTGAACTCCCTCTTCTGGTAAAGGAAGGTAGTGAGCCTGATTATCAAGCACCTGAGCCTAATGATGATGACTGGCTGAGTGGAGTTACAGACTGGATATAAGGCCGGCGAGACCCTTCTGCCTTGCGGGTGATTTCTCTGAGGGATTCTTGGAGACCAGTCTGGATTCCTGCTCCTCAAAAGCTAAGTTTTCTGCTCTGCTTTTTGCATTTGTGTTTTGATTTTGTTTTGCTTTGTTTTTCTGGATTTCTGCCATTCCCTGCTGGGGTGAGCTGAATTCCTATTAGCTCTGTCTTCAGAAAATACCTGAGTACTGATATAGTATTTTTGAAGCCTAGCGTCTTCAGGGCCTTTTTCCATATCAGTCTGTTGGCTTTTGTCTTTGATAGGGTTTTGGCAGATTGCAGACAGCAACCTTCCTTTCCTGTCCTATTTAGTTAGATTGGGCCCCATCGTTTGCTCAGCCTATCTTTCTATCTGTGTAAGTGTTTTTTCATCTTGCTTCACCGTCATTATATGTTGGGGGCTGCCTATTACTTTGGGGTCTGCTCTGGTGCAGTTTAGATTTCCCTTTCTGTCTTTAGGCTATTTAGCTCTCCGGCTGTGATCGAGGGGTCTAGGGCACCGTAGGAACCCCCCACGGCTACTGCTAGTTGTGTTGATAGGTTCAGGGGTCTGCAATCTGATAGCGGCCAACTTCTCTGGTTTTCTGGACGTAGCGACTATTTTTGTGTTTGCCTCCTACGGTGACTCTTTCATAACAGTGCAGCTACATAAAGATGAGGAAGTTCTGGCTGCTCCAACTGTAAATGAATGAACAAAAAAAATGTATTAGAGATGAGCAGGATGCACAGATGACCATGATGATTCAATGATTCATCGCACAGGCGCACGTGAGACCGGACAGAGAGAGGGTGATACCATACTGCGCAGGCGCCGTTAATGGTGTCGGCGTACTTCAACTCACCACCTCTGTTCATCATGCAGGGGCGAGTTCGCGCAGCGTGATATGATGATCGATCAAAGGAAAGACGATGGAACACTGTGCAAGCGTAGTTCGTGATGTCTGGTCGTCCTTCAGCTCACCACCTCTAATCATCACGCAGGCATGATAAATTACCGCGCATGCGCCAGATCAGATGGCCACTCGGGCTCCTATCAAACCCGCCCCCTGTCTTATTTGAGCAATTTATCTGCAAGACTTAACCCTAAATGTACCTAGGTCACCTAATACATGAAAAAGGCACAGGGTCAAGAGAAGCCCCCAACCAAAAAGGGTTTAAATGCACAATACGCAAAGTGGAACTAAAGAAATTAACACTTGATTTAACGATCTCACCCAATATATATGTGGACAGGCCAGGATCAAAAAGACCCATCCACAAAGGGCTACAAAATTATGCTCAAGCAGATATAACTTCTATGTATATACAGATAAAAAAAAACATATGCATTACCACAAACATATGGCAAAAGAACACTTAACGCCAAAAAATCTTGCATTGGCGGTAACATAGTCAATATATGTAGTCGAGATTAATGGAGTAAACGTATCAGCAGCAATAGAAAGGCATAGCCCACTCCGCATAGCCACATTCACTATAATATCCCACATCATCCCGTCATCCAGAGCAACCGAACTACTACCCCTAATATCCCACATCATCCCGTCAGCCAGAGCCACCGGACTACTACCCCTAATATCCCACATCATCCTGTCATCCAGAGCTACCGGACTACTACCCCTAATATCCCACATCATCCCGTCAGCCAGAGCCACCGGACTACTACCCCTAATATCCCACATCATCCCGTCAGCCAGAGCCACCGGACTACTACCCCTAATATTCCACATCATCCCGTCAGTCAGAGCCACCGGACTACTACCTCTAATATCCCACATCATCCCGGCAGCCAGAGCCACCGGACTACTACCCCTAATATCCCACATCATCCCGTCAGTCAGAGCCACCGGACTACTACCCCTAATATCCCACATCATCCCGTCAGTCAGAGCCACCGGACTACTACCCCTAATATCCCACATCATCCCGTCAGCCAGAGCCACCGGACTACTACCCCTAATATCCCACATCATCCCGTCAGTCAGAGCTACCGGACTACTACAACTAATATCCCACATCATTCCGTCAGCCAGAGCTACCGGACTAATACCCCTAATATCCCACATCATCCCGTCAGCCAGAGCCACCGGACTACTACCCCTAATATCCCACATCATCCCGTCAGCCAGAGCCACCGGACTACTACCCCTAATATCCCACATCATCCCGTCAGTCAGAGCTACCGGACTACTACCACTAATATCCCACATCATTCCGTCAGCCAGAGCTACCGGACTAATACCCCTAATATCCCACATCATCCCGTCAGCCAGACCCACCGGACTACTACCCCTAATATCCCACATCATCCCGTCAGCGAGAGCCACCGGACTACTACCCCTAATATCCCACATCATCCCGTCAGCCAGAGCCACCGGACTACTACCCCTAATATCCCACATCATCCCGTCAGCCAGAGCCACCGGACTAATACCCCTAATATCCCACATCATCCCGTCAGCCAGAGTCACCGGACTACTACCCCTAATATCCCACATCATCCCGTCAGCCAGAGCCACCGGTCTACTACCCCTAATATCCCACATCATCCCGTCAGCCAGAGCCACCGGACTAATACCCCTTATATCCCACATCATCCCGTCAGCCAGAGCCACCGGACTACTACCCCTAATATCCCACATCATCCCGTCAGCCAGAGCCACCGGACTACTACCACTAATATCCCACATCATCCCGTCAGCCAGAGCCACCGGACTACTACCACTAATATCCCACATCATCCCATCAGCCAGAGCCACCGGACTACTACCCCTAATATCCCACATCATCCCATCAGCCAGAGCCACCGGACTACTACCCCTAATATCCCACATCATCCCGTCAGCCAGAGCTACCGGACTACTACCCCTAATATCCCACACCATCCCGTCAGCCAGAGCTACCGGACTACTACCACTAATATCCCACATCATCCCGTCAGCCAGAGCCACCGGACTACTACCCCTAATATCCCACATCATCCCATCAGCCAGAGCCACCGGACAACTACCCCTAATATCCCACATCATCCCGTCAGCCAGAGCTACCGGACTACTACCACTAATATCCCACATCATCCCGTCAGCCAGAGCCACCAGACTACTACCCCTAATATCCCACATCATTCCGTCAGCCAGAGCTACTGGACTACTACCCCTAATATCCCACATCATCCCGTCAGCCAGAGCTACCGGACTACTACCCCTAATATCCCACATCATCCCGTCAGCCAGAGCTACCGGACTACTACCCCTAATATCCCACATCATTCCGTCAGCCAGAGCCACCGGACTAATACCCCTAATATCCCACATCATCCCGTCAGCCAGAGCCACCGGACTACTACCCCTAATAGCCCACATCATCCCGTCAGCCAGAGCCACCGGACTACTACCCCTAATATCCCACATCATCCCGTCAGCCAGAGCCACCGGACTACTACCACTAATATCCCACATCATCCCGTCAGCCAGAGCCACCGGACTACTACCCCTAATATCCCACATCATCCCGTCAGCCAGAGCCACCGGACTACTACCACTAATATCCCACATCATCCCGTCAGCCAGAGCCACCGGACTACTACCCCTAATATCCCACATCATCCCGTCAGCCAGAGCCACCGGACTACTACCCCTAATATCCCACATCATCCCGTCAGCCAGAGCCACCGGACTACTACCACTAATATCCCACATCATCCCGTCAGCCAGAGCCACCGGACTACTACCACTAATATCCCACATCATCCCATCAGCCAGAGCCACCGGACTACTACCCCTAATATCCCACATCATCCCATCAGCCAGAGCCACCGGACTACTACCCCTAATATCCCACATCATCCCATCAGCCAGAGCCACCGGACTACTACCCCTAATATCCCACATCATCCCGTCAGCCAGAGCTACCGGACTACTACCCCTAATATCCCACATCATCCCGTCAGCCAGAGCCACCGGACTACTACCACTAATATCCCACATCATCCCGTCAGCCAGAGCCACCGGACTACTACCCCTAATATCCCACATCATCCCGTCAGCCAGAGCCACCGGACTACTACCCCTAATATCCCACATCATCCCGTCAGCCAGAGCCACCGGACTACTACCCCTAATATCCCACATCATCCCGTCAGCCAGAGCCACCGGACTACTACCCCTAATATCCCACATCATCCCGTCAGCCAGAGCCACCGGACTAATACCCCTAATATCCCACATCATCCCGTCAGCCAGAGTCACCGGACTACTACCCCTAATATCCCACATCATCCCGTCAGCCAGAGCCACCGGTCTACTACCCCTAATATCCCACATCATCCCGTCAGCCAGAGCCACCGGACTAATACCCCTTATATCCCACATCATCCCGTCAGCCAGAGCCACCGGACTACTACCCCTAATATCCCACATCATCCCGTCAGCCAGAGCCACCGGACTACTACCACTAATATCCCACATCATCCCGTCAGCCAGAGCCACCGGACTACTACCACTAATATCCCACATCATCCCATCAGCCAGAGCCACCGGACTACTACCCCTAATATCCCACATCATCCCATCAGCCAGAGCCACCGGACTACTACCCCTAATATCCCACATCATCCCGTCAGCCAGAGCTACCGGACTACTACCCCTAATATCCCACACCATCCCGTCAGCCAGAGCTACCGGACTACTACCACTAATATCCCACATCATCCCGTCAGCCAGAGCCACCGGACTACTACCCCTAATATCCCACATCATCCCATCAGCCAGAGCCACCGGACAACTACCCCTAATATCCCACATCATCCCGTCAGCCAGAGCTACCGGACTACTACCACTAATATCCCACATCATCCCGTCAGCCAGAGCCACCAGACTACTACCCCTAATATCCCACATCATTCCGTCAGCCAGAGCTACTGGACTACTACCCCTAATATCCCACATCATCCCGTCAGCCAGAGCTACCGGACTACTACCCCTAATATCCCACATCATCCCGTCAGCCAGAGCTACCGGACTACTACCCCTAATATCCCACATCATTCCGTCAGCCAGAGCCACCGGACTAATACCCCTAATATCCCACATCATCCCGTCAGCCAGAGCCACCGGACTACTACCCCTAATATCCCACATCATCCCGTCAGCCAGAGCCACCGGACTACTACCCCTAATATCCCACATCATCCCGTCAGCCAGAGCCACCGGACTACTACCACTAATATCCCACATCATCCCGTCAGCCAGAGCCACCGGACTACTACCCCTAATATCCCACATCATCCCGTCAGCCAGAGCCACCGGACTACTACCACTAATATCCCACATCATCCCGTCAGCCAGAGCCACCGGACTACTACCCCTAATATCCCACATCATCCCGTCAGCCAGAGCCACCGGACTACTACCCCTAATATCCCACATCATCCCGTCAGCCAGAGCCACCGGACTACTACCACTAATATCCCACATCATCCCGTCAGCCAGAGCCACCGGACTACTACCACTAATATCCCACATCATCCCATCAGCCAGAGCCACCGGACTACTACCCCTAATATCCCACATCATCCCATCAGCCAGAGCCACCGGACTACTACCCCTAATATCCCACATCATCCCATCAGCCAGAGCCACCGGACTACTACCCCTAATATCCCACATCATCCCGTCAGCCAGAGCTACCGGACTACTACCCCTAATATCCCACATCATCCCGTCAGCCAGAGCCACCGGACTACTACCACTAATATCCCACATCATCCCGTCAGCCAGAGCCACCGGACTACTACCCCTAATATCCCACATCATCCCGTCAGCCAGAGCCACCGGACTACTACCCCTAATATCCCACATCATCCCGTCAGCCAGAGCCACCGGACTACTACCCCTAATATCCCACATCATCCCGTCAGCCAGAGCCACCGGACTATGTTAAATATTAATAATTCGTTAAATATTTCTTATTACACCCAGTTCTGTAGAATGCTTTAGCTTACATGACATAGGCTATTTTTAAGCTTGGCTCATGGTAGAAATGTCAGCTCACTACATATTTAAGTTTAGCCTTGAGGTAAATGTCAAACTCCATATATGTAGAGACCACGTGCTTTAGGAGACGTATATAATTCATGGCTAACTGTAGAGGTCGCTCTTCTTCTTCCCTCACCATCATGAGACACAGACGCAAGATGACATAACTCAACAGCTGGTATGTTACTTTATTACGAAGAAGCCGAACTGAGAGACAGACGCCATTTGCCATGTGAGATCCCGGAGAGAAAGAAGAATACATGCTGCTTTGCTATGAACAATGGACAATATCTCTTTCACTTATTTTTATTCACCTGTTTTTCTGTAATAACCTTTCTTTGATGGAAGAATCCAAATAAACCACTATATTTTTATCTGGTAACTAGTCCTGAGTATTTTACAGGATATGCATTATTTTACATTGGAGAGCCAGCCAGATCTGAATTTTTGTACTTTTTTGCGGATTTCCCTCAACTTGCCCACACGGGGGATTGGACTTTGCTAACGTCAAATCATATGTGCAAGTTATCGGGAATTCCACTACTTACAAGAATCACACAGAACCTAGAAGTAAGAATTGCCAGATAGATTGAGAAGTACTACAAGTGCCAAAGTGCCAGACGTGCTGAAACCAAGACAACAGGAACCCAGCGTTGTCCATCAAAGGAACAAGCTGAGACATTTCAAGGTAAGATAAAATGGATGTCATTAATTGTCTTGCTAAGCAGAGTAAATTGAAATTTAAGTCTGTAGACAATTCTAATTCAGAAGTTTTATGGTTAAGTTTATATGCCGAGTGTGAACTCGAGAATCAGAGGTTAGATTCTAAGTTTTTCAATAGAGAAAGAGAGAGATTAAAAAATATTCTACAGATGGTAGATATATTTCATAGATCTGTGTCAGAGAAATCTAAAAATGATTGTTGTGATGTTCCCGAGATTCACTGTAATGTGGAGAAACAGTTACAAGTAGCAGCTATTGAAGGTGACCTTGCAGACGTGGAACAAGATGGAGAAGTAGGAGGAGACTTCAGAACTGACGTAGAGGACGTACAAGGGAAAGACGTACCACTAAAAATAGACGACTCACAGGCCCAAATCCGAAGGAAAACTTTGATAAAGATATGCCAAATAATTCCTGCTTATGACAACAAAATAGATGTTTGTAGAAACTCTGAGATTTTTGAAAGTTGTTCTGATAAATTTGATTTATCTAACGAGGAGAAGAATCAGTTGTTCAAAATGTGGATCCCTGTAAATTTTGCTAGGAGATTGTCTTTAAAGTTATCTGGTGAAACACATGAGAATTTAACTGATAAAGACAGATTAAAAATTCTCATTTTTTGTTCATCAAATGAAAATCATCCAGATATTGATATTCTTCAAAAATTAAGAATTGGTCGGAAGGAATGTATTTTTACGTTCATGTCCATATATGAACGTTTGTACAAAATGCTGAGTGAGAATGTCAAAACACCGTCCCTCATAAGGAGTTTTGTAAGCAAATTTTGGTTTCTAAATCCTGCATCTCGTGTTATTGCGTCACAAAAAGATTCTTTGTTTGAATGTGCGCAATCCCTTGATTTTGCCAGAAAACACGAGAATCGTGAGAGGAAAGTAAATTGTGCTAATTTTGTAAAGACAGGCAGAGTAAAATCTTATCAGAAGCCTGTATTAGCAAAGCCTTCTAAAATGAGATTTCCCCAAAATCAAATCTACGAAGAAAGAAAAAGAAAATCACATGTTTGTTATAAGCCATATGGAATGATGCAAAGGAACACCGAAAAGACACAAATGGAATTAAGAAAAATGATGAGTTCTGATCTTCTTCCTGTAACCAAGATGGCCGAATTTAACAGACAGAAACAGGTGGTGAGTGACATCATGGCCTGTAAACTGAATACTCTGCTCCAAGAATCTATCAGCTTTAAAATGGCAAGAACCTTTCAGGATATTTTTTGCAGAGAAATAAGTATGGGTGTAGGAATTGGCTAGGAAAAAAGTAATATATATTGTGTAACAGTGTTATACAATTAGTGAGTTATAGAGTATAATCCTGTAGTTTTATGGTTTGTGGATATATACATAGTCATACAGTATATATAGAGTGTTTGTAGAAGTAGAAATAGTAGAACTGTATTTTTTAATGAAAATTAAAATCTACATCAGTAATAATATATAGAATATGAATATGATATTAACCTTATTTTTTATGTTTCCTTAGAATTTTCATTTCAAAGCAGGACTTAATCGGGAAAAATTCTCTTACAAGGATTTATGCCTTTATTTACACAGGAAGTTGCAATAATTGCATGATTTTATATCTAACCCTTAAAAGGAAATAACTAATTGCTTTTTAAAATGTTCTGGGTGTGTGCTTTACTGCATGGTTTGAATGACAACCACAGCAGGGGAATTTGAACCTTGTTCTAATAATACAAGTATACCAGTATACTATGTCCCTGTTCCTTAGGAAAATAATTTTTAAGGGGGTCTCAACTTTTGCAAACCAATGGAATTTTTTTTCCAGGCCTAAATGTCAAGTATAGCTATACAACATATATTTATGTCATGTGGAGGAATATTCAAAGAAATATTAAGAGACTAAATTGAAATAGTTTACAATGCATTGATAATTAGGATAATTTGGGTTAAAATACGTGTATTCATCACACCTTCATATGTGAGGTATTTGGTTTAAACTACACAGTCTGAGTGACAGTGACTGAGTGTATGAGCAGCTGCTGAGCGAGTAATGTGATATGTTTGTGAGGCCTCAGGATTCTGAATGAGGAAAGAAAAAAAAAACCCCAAAAGCTTTTATCTTTAGGAAATTATTAGAATATTAAGATACATAATGAAATATTATCTATACAACATATATTTCTATATTTCTATAGTAATTATTATTTTTTGATTTAGTTAATAGTGGATAAGTGCAAAGTGCAATCGCACATCAAAATGGTTTATGCAAATTAATTTTTCCAAAGGATAATTTTATGATATTCAAATTAATTTTAATGGTTACACATCTTCAGACAAATAATGGTATAAGCAAGTATAATATTTACACAATTTATAAATTAATTATTTTTAATTTTGGTTTTGATAAATGAATTATTTCATGAAACAATATTTTTTGGTATTAAGGGGGAAAATATGTTTTTGATCCTGACTACATCATCACATTTGATTAATACTTCTTCTTCACACATTTTAATAGGAAAAAATATTAATAAGGTACAATGGTATAAGTATTGGGTATAATAACAAGTATTATAAGGATTCATTTCTTTACACTAAGAGGAATTACATGCAAAGTTGCATAATTTGAATATTTTGGTAACACAAGTTTATGACAATTATGAAATAATCCAGATCATGGAAATATTAAGGGTATATGTTACTGAAGACATAACTACTCTGCATCAACATAAAGGCCTTATTCTTATTTTTATTTTTATTCTTATTTTTCATTATTTTTAATTCTTTCACCAATATTTAGTAAAGTAATATCTGCTGAGAATATTGCTTCATTAAATATAGCAATTATATGGTTCTATTACTAAGGAAAATGTTTCACTTCTGAGTTATATGCAACAATTCTTTTATTCATTCATTCGCTCACTCATATATTCTTATTTTGGTTCATGGCTTTACATTCCTACATATTATTAGTATAATGAATATATTCCTTATTAATAAAGATGATAACACTGGTTACATAAAACACAGTGACACCTATGGGTTGAAAAAGGTAATTACACCTATGACATAAAAAAATGTTCTATCACATGAAAAATGCGGATAATAATGTATTATCGTTTATTATTTCAAATATTGAAATCCATATATGGTACAAATTCTGATAATAATTATATGGATATTACTGATTGCTATGGTACGCTGTGATATTATGGGATAGGGAAATTACCAGATTTGGTATAGAATAGAGAATGAAGACTTCAAGCAAGATACTGAAATTACGTTAATAAAGACTTTTCATATTAAAATTGATTATTATCAGTTGCAAGAAGAAGAATGCCGCGATCCAGAAGTCCCAGAAGGTAACAAAGCTATGACTTCTCAGTAAGACTGTGTTAATTACAAGTGCAGTATCCACCACTGACAGTCACAATTAAAGTGTCTAACCTGACAACCAGAGGACGATGATCCTACGATGCTGATGTGAACTGTGTTATCACGTTCTTATCAAGTTCCAGAAGTTTTCAATCACCTGTAAAGCTTCGATGTAAAGCTGGTGAACAATGAAGGTAATTAACCCTGACATATGTCCTGTGCATTAGGACAAGGACTGGTTATGGTGCAATGTTTAGCAAGGAAGAGTCATTTTAACCCTTGCTTTGCTGACCAAAGACGTCACACCTGTTCAAAGACCAGTACCGATGGAGGATTCCAGAATATCCAAGGCGAGCCAATATAAGCCCAGGTTTTTAAAGATGACACTGCACAGATATTAAAGCTGCATAGACTTTGTTTTCGTATTAACATTTGAAATTATGGACTTTGATTTGATACACAACACAATTTCTATATGCTATAGAAAAACTGTGTTTTTAAAAGAACCAAGAAGAAGACAGAAGACATCAAAATGAAGACCAGATGACATCAGATGATGATGACTGGACCTGAGATGCTTCAATTTAGACTTAGGGAAGTATAATTATACATATTTTATATGAATATTGTTCACGGCTTACCATAACATGAATTCACATCAATTATGTCATTGAGTACTTATAACGGTAATCTAATATTATTATTATTATTATTATTATTATTATTATTGATATTAAATTATTTTGTCAAAGAAGAAGAAAAGAAGAAAAAAGATCGTTATATTTGAGGGTTCCAATTAATGTCTGTCTCCCTCAAAAGGGGGAATTGTTAAATATTAATAATTCGTTAAATATTTCTTATTACACCCAGTTCTGTAGAATGCTTTAGCTTACATGACATAGGCTATTTTTAAGCTTGGCTCATGGTAGAAATGTCAGCTCACTACATATTTAAGTTTAGCCTTGAGGTAAATGTCAAACTCCATATATGTAGAGACCACGTGCTTTAGGAGACGTATATAATTCATGGCTAACTGTAGAGGTCGCTCTTCTTCTTCCCTCACCATCATGAGACACAGACGCAAGATGACATAACTCAACAGCTGGTATGTTACTTTATTACGAAGAAGCCGAACTGAGAGACAGACGCCATTTGCCATGTGAGATCCCGGAGAGAAAGAAGAATACATGCTGCTTTGCTATGAACAATGGACAATATCTCTTTCACTTATTTTTATTCACCTGTTTTTCTGTAATAACCTTTCTTTGATGGAAGAATCCAAATAAACCACTATATTTTTATCTGGTAACTAGTCCTGAGTATTTTACAGGATATGCATTATTTTACACTCGTCATGACCACAATAACCTTCCACAGCCGGTTTCTGTAGTGTAGTGGTTATCACGTTAGCCTAACACGAGAAAGGTCCCCAGTTCGAAACTGGGCAGAAACACGCTGTTACCCTTTGGTATCCAAGCGTTTGACTTTCAGTTCTTGATCTCGATTGCTTGTTGTCACCACAGTAAGCGCTTGCATCCGGATTCTGTAGTGTAGCGGTTATCACATTCGCCTCACACGCGAAAGGTCCCCAGTTCGAAACTGGGCAGAAACACGCTGTTACCCTTTGGTATCCAAGCTTTTGACTTTCAGTTCTTGATCTCGATTGCTTGTTGTCACCACAGTAAGCGCTTGCATCCGGTTTCTGTAGTGTAGCGGTTATCATGTTTGCCTCACACGCGAAAGGGCCCCAGTTCGAAACTGGGCAGAACCACAGCTTTTTCTCTTGGAAAACGATCTTTTTGACTTTCAGTGCTTGTTCTTTATTGCTTGCAATGACCACAGCATTTTTTGGTTGTTTGAATCGGTTGGTTTCTGTAGTGTAGTGGTTATCACGTTCGCTTTACACGCGAAAGATCCTTAGTTCGAAACTGGGCAGGAACACAGCGTTCCTCTTGCAAACAAGCGCTTTTGACAATGAGTCCTTGATCTTTAATGCTTGCCATGACCACAGTAAACGCTCTTGTCTGGTTACTATAGTGCAGTGATTGTCCTGTTTGCCATCCTCCTGAAAGTTCCCTGTTTTGATCCCGGGCAGAAACATGTGGCTTTTCTTTATTTTGATCACAAACATATATTGTTGGCTTAATTAGCCTTAGTTAGCATATTCTATTGCTGGTTTAATGAGCATTACTTTTACCAATGTGATTATTTCTACCCGTTTTTGCTTTTGGCAAGCATGTGTGTTTTTGACAGTGTCTAAGTGTTCCTAATTCAAGTAACACCTGATAGGATCAAGGTGCGAAAGCAGGCATCTAGGTGCTTTTTCTTTTTGGCTTTTGGACAAAGGCATGAGAATGTTTTGTGGAGCATGGTTTTGTTTCCCTGTTTGTTCTTTTTCTCCAATAGCCTGACAAATGAAAGGTTCCTTTGTTGCAAAATGCACTTTGTCCTGTCTTCAGACATAGAGGAAGACCTCTTGACTTTGGCTGGATGTTTTTTTCTTTTTCAAGTTCATTTCAGCATGTTTAAACATCTTTACCTTCGCATGGAGTTTCTGAAGTGTCGTGGTTGTCACGTTCACCTCACTCGCGAACGGTCCCTAGTTCGAAACTGAGCAGAAACACGCTGTTACCCTTTGGTATCCAAGCTTTTGACTTTCAGTTCTTGATCTCGATTGCTTGTTGTCACCACAGTAAGCACTTGCATCCGGTTTCTGTAGTGTAGCGGTTATCACGTTCGCCTCACACGAGAAAGGTCCCCAGTTCGAAACTGGGCAGAAACACAGCTTTTTCTCTTGGAAAACGATCTTTTTGACTTTCAGTTCTTGTTCTTTATTGCTTGCCATGACCACAGCATTTTTTGTTTGTTTGAATTGCTTGGTTTCTGTCGTGTAGCGGTTATCACGTTCGCTATACACGCGAAAGGTCCTCATTTCGAAACTGGGCAGAAACACCGCGTTCCTCTTGCAAACTAGCGCTTTTGACAATGAGTGCTTGATCTTTAATGCTTGCCATGACCACAGTAAACGCTCTTGTCTGGTTACTGTAGTGTAGTGATTGTCCTGTTTGCCATCCTCCTGAAAGTTCCCTGTTTTGATCCCGGGCAGAAACATGTGGCTTTTCTTTATTTTGATCACAAACGTATATTGTTGGCTTAATTAGCATTAGTTAGCATATTCTATTGCTGGTTTAATGAGCATTACTTTTACCAATGTGATTATTTCTACCCGTTTTTGCTTTTGGCAAGCATGTGTGTTTTTGACAGTGTCTAAGTGTTCCTAATTCAAGTAACACCTGTTAGGATCAAGGTGCGAAAGCAGGCATCTAGGTGCTTTTTCTTTTTGGCTTTTGGACAAAGGCATGAGAATGTTTTGTGGAGCATGGTTTTGTTTCCCTGTTTGTTCTTTTTCTCCAATAGCCTGACAAATGAAAAGTTCCTGTGTTGCAAAATGCACTTTGTCCTGTCTTCAGACATAGAGGAAGACCTCTTGACTTTGGCTGGATGTTTTTTTCTTTTTCAAGTTCATTTCAGCATGTTTAAACATCTTTAGCTTTGCATGGAGTTTCTGAAGTGTAGTGGTTGTCACGTTCACCTCACACGCGAACGGTCCCCAGTTCGAAACTGGATAGAAGCATGACATTAGGCGTTGATATTAAAGCTTTTGACGTTGAGTCTTTGTTCTCGATGGCTTGTCATGACTACAGTAATCTTTCGCAGCCGGTTTCTGTAGTGTAGTGGTTATCACGTTCGCCTAACACGCGAAAGGTCCCCAGTTCGAAACTTGGCAGAAACACGCTGTTACCCTTTGGTATCCAAGCTTTTGACTTTCAGTTCTTGATCTCGATTGCTTGTTGTCACCACAGTAAGCGCTTGCATCCGGATTCTGTAGTGTAGCGGTTATCACATTAGCCTCACACGCGAAAAATCCCCAGTTCTAAACTGGGCAGAAACACAGCTTTTTCTCTTGGAAAACGATCTTTTTGACTTTCAGTGCTTGTTCTTTATTGCTTGCCATGACCACAGCATTTTTTGTTTGTTTGAATCGGTTGGTTTCTGTAGTGTAGCGGTTATCATGTTTGCTTTACACGCGACAGGTCCTCAGTTCGAAACTGGGCAGAAACACAGTGTTCCTCTTGCAAACTAGCGCTTTTGACAATGAGTGCTTGATCGTTAATGCTTGCAATAACCACAGTAAATGCTCTTGTCTGGTTACTGTAGTGTAGTGATTGTCCTGTTTGCCATCCTCCTGAAAGTTCCCTGTTTTGATCCCGTGCAGAAACATGTGGCTTTTCTTTATTTTGATCACAAACGTATATTGTTGGCTTAATTAGCCTTAGTTAGCATATTCTATTGCTGGTTTAATGAGCATTACTTTTACCAATGTGATGATTTCTACCCGTTTTTGCTTTTGGCAAGCATGTGTGTTTTTGACAGTGTCTAAGTGTTCCTAATTCAAGTAACACCTGATAGGATCAAGGTGCGAAAGCAGGCATCTAGGTGCTTTTTCTTTTTGGCTTTTGGACAAAGGCATGAGAATGTTTTGTGGAGCATGGTTTTGTTTCCCTGTTTGTTCTTTTTCTCCAATAGCCTGACAAATGAAAGGTTCCTGTGTTGCAAAATGCACTTTGTCCTGTCTTCAGACATAGAGGAAGACCTCTTGACTTTGGCTGGCTGTTTTTTTCTTTTTCAAGTTCATTTCAGCATGTTTAAACATCTTTAGCTTTGCATGGAGTTTCTTAAGTGTAGTGGTTGTCACGTTCACCTCACGCGCCAACGGTCCTCAGTTCGAAACTGGATAGAAGCATGACATTAGGCGTTGATATTAAAGCTTTTGACGTTGAGTCTTTGTTCTCGATGGCTCGTCATGACCACAGTAACCTTCCACAGCCGGTTTCTGTAGTGTAGTGGTTATCACGTTCGCCTAACACGCGAAAGGTCCCCACTTCGAAACTGGGCAGAAACACGCTGTTACCCTTTGGTATCCAAGCTTTTGACTTTCAGTTCTTGATCTCGATTGCTTGTTGTCACCACAGTAAGCGCTTGCATCCGGTTTCTGTAGTGTAGCGGTTATCACGTTCGCCTCACACGCGAAAGGTCCCCAGTTCGAAACTGGGCAGAAACACAGCTTTTTCTCTTGGAAAACGATATTTTTGACTTTCAGTGCTTGTTCTTTATTGCTTGCCGTGACCACAGCATTTTTTGTTTGTTTGAATTGGTTGGTTTCTGTAGTGTAGCGGTTATCACGTTCGCTTTACATGCGAAAAGTCCTCAGTTCGAAACTGTGCAGAAACACAGCGTTCCTCTTGCAAACTAGCGCTTTTGACAATGAGTGCTTGATCTTTAATGCTTGCCATGACCACAGTAAACGCTCTTGTCTGGTTACTATAGTGTAGTGATTGTCCTGTTTGCCATCCTCCTGAAAGTTCCCTGTTTTGATCCCGGGCAGAAACATGTGGCTTTTCTTTATTTTGATCACAAACGTATATTGTTGGCTTAATTAGCCTTAGTTAGCATATTCTATTGCTGGTTTAATGAGCATTACTTTTACCAATGTGATTATTTCTACCCGTTTTTGCTTTTGGCAAGCATGTGTGTTTTTGACAGTGTCTAAGTGTTCCTAATTCAAGTAACACCTGATAGGATCAAGGTGCGAAAGCAGGCATCTAGGTGCTTTTTCTTTTTGGCTTTTGGACAAAGGCATGAGAATGTTTTGTGGAGCATGGTTTTGTTTCCCTGTTTGTTCTTTTTCTCCAATAGCCTGACAAATGAAAGGTTCCTGTGTTGCAAAATGCACTTTGTCCTGTCTTCAGACATAGAGGAAGACCTCTTGACTTTGGCTGGCTGTTTTTTTCTTTTTCAAGTTCATTTCAGCACGTTTAAACATTTTTAGCTTTGCATGGAGTATCTGAAGTGTAGTGGTTGTCACGTTCATCTCACACGCGAATGGTCCCCAGTTCGAAACTGGATAGAAGCATGACATTAGGCGTTGATATTAAAGCTTTTGACGTTGAGTCTTTGCTCTCGATGGCTCGTCATGACCACAGTAACCTTCCGCAGCCGGTTTCTGTAGTGTAGTGGTTATCACGTTCGCCTAACACGTGAAAGGTCCCCAGTTCGAAACTGGGCAGAAACACGCTGTTACCCTTTGGTATCCAAGCTTTTGACTTTCAGTTCTTGATCTTGATTGCTTGTTGTCACCACAGTAAGCACTTGCATCCGGTTTCTGTAGTGTAGCGGTTATCACGTTTGCCTCACTCGCGAAAGGTTCCCAGTTCGAAACTGGGCAGAAACACAGCTTTTTCTCTTGGAAAACGATCTTTTTGACTTTCAGTGCTTGTTCTTTATTGCTTGCCATGACCACAGCATTTTTTGCTTGTTTGAATTGGTTGGTTTCTGTAGTGTAGCGGTTATCACGTTCGCTTTACACGCGAAAGGTCCTCAGTTCGAAACTGTGCAGAAACACAGCGTTCTTGTTGCAAACTAGCGCTTTTGACAATGAGTGCTTGATCTTTATTGCTTCCCATGACCACAGTAAACGCTCTTGTCTGGTTACTGTAGTGTAGTGATTGTCCTGTTTGCCATCCTCCTGAAAGTTCCCTGTTTTGATCCCGTGCAGAAACATGTGGCTTTTCTTTATTTTGATCACAAACGTATATTGTTGGCTTAATTAGCATTAGTTAGCATATTCTATTGCTGGTTTAATGAGCATTACTTTTACCAATGTGATTATTTCTACCCGTTTTTGCTTTTGGCAAGCATGTGTGTTTTTGACAGTGTCTAAGTGTTCCTAATTCAAGTAACACCTGATAGGATCAAGGTGCGAAAGCAGGCATCTAGGTGCTTTTTCTTTTTGGCTTTTGGACAAAGGCATGAGAATGTTTTGTGGAGCATGGTTTTGTTTCCCTGTTTGTTCTTTTTCTCCAATAGCCTGACAAATGAAAGGTTCCTGTGTTGCAAAATGCACTTTGTCCTGTCTTCAGACATAGAGGAAGACCTCTTGACTTTGGCTGGCTGTTTTTTTCTTTTTCAAGTTCATTTCAGCATGTTTAAACATCTTTAGCTTTGCATGGAGTTTCTTAAGTGTAGTGGTTGTCACGTTCACCTCACACGCGAAAGGTCCCCAGTTCGAAACTGGATAGAAGCATGACATTAGGCGTTGACATTAAAGCTTTTGATGTTGAGTCTTTGTTCTCGATGGCTCGTCATGACCACAGTAACCTTCCACAGCCGGTTTCTGTAGTGTAGTGGTTATCACGTTCGCCTAACACGCGAAAGGTCCCCACTTCGAAACTGGGCAGAAACACGCTGTTACCCTTTGGTATCCAAGCTTTTGACTTTCAGTTCTTGATCTCGATTGCTTGTTGTCACCACAGTAAGCGCTTGCATCCGGTTTCTGTAGTGTAGCGGTTATCACGTTCGCCTCACACGCGAAAGGTCCCCAGTTCGAAACTGGGCAGAAACACAGCTTTTTCTCTTGGAAAACGATATTTTTGACTTTCAGTGCTTGTTCTTTATTGCTTGCCGTGACCACAGCATTTTTTGTTTGTTTGAATTGGTTGGTTTCTGTAGTGTAGCGGTTATCACGTTCGCTTTACATGCGAAAGGTCCTCAGTTCGAAACTGTGCAGAAACACAGCGTTCCTCTTGCAAACTAGCGCTTTTGACAATGAGTGCTTGATCTTTAATGCTTGCCATGACCACAGTAAACGCTCTTGTCTGGTTACTATAGTGTAGTGATTGTCCTGTTTGCCATCCTCCTGAAAGTTCCCTGTTTTGATCCCGGGCAGAAACATGTGGCTTTTCTTTATTTTGATCACAAACGTATATTGTTGGCTTAATTAGCCTTAGTTAGCATATTCTATTGCTGGTTTAATGAGCATTACTTTTACCAATGTGATTATTTCTACCCGTTTTTGCTTTTGGCAAGCATGTGTGTTTTTGACAGTGTCTAAGTGTTCCTAATTCAAGTAACACCTGATAGGATCAAGGTGCGAAAGCAGGCATCTAGGTGCTTTTTCTTTTTGGCTTTTGGACAAAGGCATGAGAATGTTTTGTGGAGCATGGTTTTGTTTCCCTGTTTGTTCTTTTTCTCCAATAGCCTGACAAATGAAAGGTTCCTGTGTTGCAAAATGCACTTTGTCCTGTCTTCAGACATAGAGGAAGACCTCTTGACTTTGGCTGGCTGTTTTTTTCTTTTTCAAGTTCATTTCAGCATGTTTAAACATCTTTAGCTTTGCATGGAGTTTCTGAAGTGTAGTGGTTGTCACGTTCACCTCACACGCGAACGGTCCCCAGTTTGAAACTGGATAGAAGCATGACATTAGGCGTTGATATTAAAGCTTTTGAAGTTGAGTCTTTGTTCTCGATGGCTCGTCATGACCACAGTAACCTTCCGCAGCCGGTTTCTGTAGTCTAGTGGTTATCACGTTCGCCTAACACGCGAAAGGTCCCCAGATCAAAACTGGGCAGAAACACGCTGTTACTCTTTGGTATCCAAGCTTTTGACTTTCAGTTCTTGATCTCGATTGCGTGTTGTCACCAAAGTAAGCAGTTGCATTTGGTTTCTGTAGTGTAGCGGTTATCACGTTCGCCTTACACGAGAAAGGTCCCCAGTTCGAAACTGGGCAGTAACACAGCTTTTTCTCTTGGAAAACGATCTTTTTGACTTTCAGTGCTTGTTCTTTATTGCTTGCCATGACCACAGCATTTTTTGCTTGTTTGAATCGGTTGGTTTCTGTAGTGTAGTGGTTATCACGTTCGCTTTACACGTGAAAGGTCCTAAGTTCGAAACTGGGCAGAAACACAGCGTTACTCTTGCAAACTAGCGCTCTTGACAATGAGTGCGTGATCTTTAATCCTTGCCATGACCACAGTAAATGCTCTTGTCTGATTACTGTAGTGTAGTGATTGTCCTGTTTGCCATCCTCCTGAAAGTTCCCTGTTTTGATCCCGGGCAGAAACATGTGGCTTTTCTTTATTTTGATCACAAACGTATATTGTTGGCTTAATTAGCCTTAGTTAGCATATTCTATTGCTGGTTTAATGAGCATTACTTTTACCAATGTGATTATTTCTACCCGTTTTTGCTTTTGGCAAGCATGTGTGTTTTTGACAGTGTCTAAGTGTTCCTAATTCAAGTAACACCTGATAGGATCAAGGTGCGAAAGCAGGCATCTAGGTGCTTTTTCTTTTTGGCTTTTGGACAAAGGCATGAGAATGTTTTGTGGAGCATGGTTTTGTTTCCCTGTTTGTTCTTTTTCTCCAATAGCCTGACAAATGAAAGGTTCCTGTGTTGCAAAATGCACTTTGTCCTGTCTTCAGACATAGAGGAAGACCTCTTGACTTTGGCTGGCTGTTTTTTTCTTTTTCAAGTTCATTTCAGCATGTTTAAACATCTTTAGCTTTGCATGGAGTTTCTGAAGTGGAGTGGTTGTCACGTTCACCTCACACGCGAACGGTCCCCAGTTCGAAACTCGATAGAAGCATGACATTAGGCGTTGATATTAAAGCTTTTGACGTTGAGTCTTTGTTCTCGATGGCTCGTCATGAGCACAGTAACCTTCCGCAGCCGGTTTCTGTAGTGTAGTGGTTATCACTAGAGTTGAGCGACTTTTGGTTTTTTAGGGTCGCGTTTCGTTTCGTGAAACCCGACTTTTCCAAAAGTCGGGTCGAGCAAGATCGTCCGATTAAAGGGAAAAGTCGGGGTCGTCCCGAAACACGAAACCCAATGTAAGTCAATGGGCAATAAAAGTCGGCAGTGAGAGGAGGACAGGAAACACACCAACAGTGCCCATTTGAATGCCAAAAACATCAATTCTTCTTACTTAAGCTTGTCAACCTTAATTAACTTCATAATATAAGTTACGCACTGAAAAATGGGTGTTATTTGGCTAAAGTTGTGGGGGGGGGAGGGCTGGCTGCAGGTTTTCATGTGCCCTGGGCGAAAGAGCGCCCCTTTAACACATACCACAACTCATCATGCTCCGATACGGCAGATAAATAGCGGTATAGTACAATGAAAAATACCTCACTTTTTACATCTCATGACGAGGCCCATCTATTTCTCCATACAGAATCATTGGTCCCATATAATGTTTGAAACAGTATATGATGAGCTCCACATAATGCTACAGTATATGTTGGTCCCCATGGATGAAGCTCCACTGTCTTATGGGCCCAAATAATGCTCCAAACATAATGGGCCCCATTTCTAATGCTCTAGTGTATAATGGGCCCTGTACATGCTGCTCCAGTGTCTGATGTCCACCTTTGGAATGTTCCAGTGTATGGTGGGCCCCATCTATCATTCTCCAGAGTATAGTGCTCCCCAAAAATTGCTGTCCCAACATTGAAAACAATCAAATAAGTCTCCTCGCTAGGGAATCCCTGTACTTGTCTGGACAGGTGCTGTAGCTTGCTTAAAAGCTCGCCAGCCGTTCTCACGCCCAGTATGGATTGCACGTGATTGCACAAAGGTTAGAAAGGGTACCGTATCCCTGGATAACATGTATGGATAGCGTACACATTCAAAATATATGTCTATACAGCATGAGGCAGGCTCAGACGGTGTTAGGCCCAGTATGGATTGCACGTCATTGCACAAAGGTTAGAAAGGGTACCGTATCCCCGGATAACATGTATGGATAGCGTACACATTCAAAATATATGTCTATACAGCATGAGGCAGGCTCAGACGGTGTTAGGCCCAGTATGGATTGCACGTCATTGCACAAAGGTTAGAAAGGGTACCGTATCCCCGGATAACATGTATGGATAGCGTACACATTCAAAATATATGTCTATACAGCATGAGGCAGGCTCAGACGGTGTTAGGCCCAGTATGGATTGCACGTCATTGCACAAAGGTTAGAAAGGGTACCGTATCCCCTGATAACATGTATGGATAGCGTACACATTCAAAATATATGTTTATACAGCATGAGGCAGGCTCAGACGGTGTTAGGCCCAGTATGGATTGCACGTCATTGCACAAAGGTTAGAAAGGGTACCGTACCCCTGGATAACATGTATGGATAGCGTACACATTCAAAATATATGTCTATACAGCATGAGGCAGGCTCAGACGGTGTTAGGCCCAGTATGGATTGCACGTCATTGCACAAAGGTTAGAAAGGGTACCGTATCCCTGGATAACATGTATGGATAGCGTACACATTCAAAATATATGTCTATACAGCATGAGGCAGGCTCAGACGGTGTTAGGCCCAGTATGGATTTCACGTCATTGCACAAAGGTTAGAAAGGGTACCATATCCCCGGATAACATGTATGGATAGCGTACACATTCAAAATATATGTCTATACAGCATGAGGCAGGCTCAGACGGTGTTAGGCCCAGTATGGATTGCACGTCATTGCACAAAGGTTAGAAAGGGTACCGTATCCCCGGATAACATGTATGGATAGCGTACACATTCAAAATATATGTCTATACAGCATGAGGCAGGCTCAGACGTTGTTAGGCCCAGTATGGATTGCACGTCATTGCACAAAGGTTAGAAAGGGTACCGTGTCCCCGGATAACATGTATGGATAGCGTACACATTAAAAATATATGTCTATACAGCATGAGGCAGGCTCAGACGGTGTTAGGCCCAGTATGGATTGCACGTCATTGCACAAAGGTTAGAAAGGGTACCGTATCCCCGGATAACATGTATGGATAGCGTACACATTCAAAATATATGTCTATACAGCATGAGGCAGGCTCAGACGGTGTTAGGCCCAGTATGGATTGCACGTCATTGCACAAAGGTTAGAAAGGGTACCGTATCCCCGGATAACATGTATGGATAGCGTACACATTCAAAATATATGTCTATACAGCATGAGGCAGGCTCAGACGTTGTTAGGCCCAGTATGGATTGCACGTCATTGCACAAAGGTTAGAAAGGGTACCGTATCCCCGGATAACATGTATGGATAGCGTACACATTCAAAATATATGTCTATACAGCATGAGGCAGGCTCAGACGGTGTTAGGCCCAGTATGGATTGCACGTCATTGCACAAAGGTTAGAAAGGGTACCGTATCCCCGGATAACATGTATGGATAGCGTACACATTCAAAATATATGTCTATACAGCATGAGGCAGGCTCAGACGTTGTTATGCCCAGTATGGATTGCACGTCATTGCACAAAGGTTAGAAAGGGTACCGTATCCCCGGATAACATGTATGGATAGCGTACACATTCAAAATATATGTCTATACAGCATGAGGCAGGCTCAGACGGTGTTAGGCCCAGTATGGATTGCACGTCATTGCACAAAGGTTAGAAAGGGTACCGTATCCCTGGATAACATGTATGGATAGCATACACATTCAAAATATATGTCTCAGGAGGCAGGCTCAGACGGTGTCAGGCACAGTATGGATTTGATGGCCCAGATTACACAGCGGAGGAGCAGGGAGAGGTAAAGATTGCAAATGCTGTGTCCCTGCCCAAGCAAGGGGGGCCCACTCTTGGGCGTCGGTACTGGCACTGGGCCCCTCATAGTACAGCGGTGTGTCTGACGGCGGGTGTGCACCACCACCGTCAGAGACACTTGATTGCACTATGAGGGACCCTGTGCCAGTGCCCGCGCCCAAGAGTCGGCCTACCCACCTGTCCAGGGCAATGGCACTCGCACGGTGTCGTACGCTAGGTGGTTACCCCGGCCATGGGGGGGGAGGCAGCACAGTTAGGGAGTTTTAGAAAGTGGCATATGTTGATGTTGGACATTCAGCTGATGCAAAAGGCGAAATAGGTGAAGTACCAGGAAGAGGTGGACCAAAGCAAGCCATTTTTCTGTCACCCTATGTGTCATCAGGGGAAGGGGGGACAAAATCCTTGGAAACCCATGCGTGGTTCATTTTAATGAAGGTTAGATCATCCACATTTTGGGTTGACTGACGGGTCCTTTTTTCTGTCAGGATTGATCAGCTGCACTGAAGACTCTTTCCGATAGCACACTTGCAGCTGGGCAAGCGAGCTCCTGTAAGGCATATTGGGCCAATTCAGGCCAGGTGTACAGTTTAGCAGCCCAATAGTCAAAGGGGAATGACCTGTGTGGGAGAACATCAATATGGGAGGAAAAGTAGTTTGTAACCATAGTTGACAACTGCTGTCTCCTGTCACTTTCCATCGATGCAGTATTACCAGTTGTGTGAGCGGTATTTGAAAAATCAGTCCACAACATTGTCATGAAACCCCTGTCTCCAATGCCACTTCTGCTGTGTGCACCACGAACACCTCTGCCAAGCTGCCCCCGGCCCGTACGACTCGTGTGAGAACCATCACCGCTGCTGTGTGCTGGGAATGCCTCAAGCAACCGATTTACCAGAGTTGCTTGTTTATTAGCCAATATTAGGTCAAGGTTCTCCTGTGGCATGATGTTTTGTAATTTGCCTTTATAGCGTGGATCCAGGATGCTGGCCAACCAGTAGTCGTCATCGTTCATCATTTTGGCAATGCGGGGGTCCCTTTTTAGGATCCGCAAGGCATAATCTGACATGTGGGCCAATGTTCCCGGTGTCAATGATGCACTGCTAGTGCTGGGTGGAGGAGCACTTTCTGGCAAATCCACATCCCTCCAGTCACGCACAAACCCTGTACCAGACCTTGCCACGCCAACATTTTCACTTGCCCCATGAGATGCATCCTCCTCCCCTAAGTAATCATCCCCATCATCCTCCTCCTCCTCTTCTTCCTCCACCTCGTCCAGGAGAGGTCCCTGAGCAGACAATGGCTGAATGTCATCAAGGATTCCCTCCTCCTCTTCCTCCTCATCAACATTGGCTGTAGACGCCTGCTCCTTAAGGTGCATCAAAGTTTGCATGAGCAGACGCATAAGTGGGATGCTCATGCTTAGGATGGCGTCGTCTGCGCTTACCAGCCATGTGCATTCCTCAAAACACTGAAGGACTTTACAAAGGTCTTTCAGCTTCGACCACTGCACGCCTGTCAACTCCATGTCTGCTCTCAAAGTGCCTGGCCGTGTATCCTCCCACAAATGCATTATGGCCTGCCTCTGCTCACACAGCCGCTCCACCATGTGCAGGGTGGAGTTCCACCTTGTTGCAATGTCGATAATGAGGCGGTGGTTGGGAAGGTGGAGCAATCGCTGCAGCTTCTGCATGCGAACGGAGTGTACAGGCGACCGGCGGATGTGCGCGCACAGTCTTCGCACCTTCTGGAGCAGGGCTGTTAACTCCGGATAATTTTTGAGGAAGCACTGCACCACCAGGTTCAAGGTGTGAGCCAAGCAAGGTATGTGGCTGAGTTTTGAAAGGGCTATGGCTGCCACAAAATTACGGCCATTATCACTAACTACCTTGCCTGCCTCAAGATGTACACTGCCCAGCCATGACTCAGTTTGTCGCTTCAAGTACTCGGCCAGCACCTCGGCGGTGTGTCTGTCGCCCGAACACATCATCTGCAACACAGCCTGCTGACGCTTTCCACTAGCTGCTCGATAGGGGGACACATCGTGTGCAACAGTGGCAGCTGCAGATGGAGTGCTCGTACGACTGCGCTCTGTGGACGAGCTTTCGCTTCTGGAGGAGGAGGAGGAGGAGGAGGAGGGTCGAACGCCTACAGCCAACTGTTTCCTATACCGTGGGCTAGGCAGCACTGTCCCACCACCGCTGTCCCCTGTGGACCCTGCATCCACCACATTAACCCAGTGCGCAGTGATGGACACGTAACGGCCCTGGCCATGCCGACTGGACCATGCATCAGTTGTGAGGTGCACCTTTCCGCTCACTGACTGCTTGAGTGCATGGACAATGCGGTCTTTCACATGATGGTGGAGGGCTGGGATGGCTTTGCGAGAGAAGAAGTGGCGACTGGGTAGGTCATAGCGTGGTACTGCATAGGCCATGAGTTCGTGGAAAGCTGTGCTTTCCACCAACGGAAAGGGCATCATCTCAAACGAGATTAGTTTGGCAATGTGGGCGTTCAAACCCAGTGTACGCGGATGAGAGACTGAGTACTTTCTTGACCTACTCATAGTGTCTGGGAGGGTGAGCTGGACTTGAGAGCTGCATATGGTGGAAGTAGCGGTGGACAGGGCGGACTGAGAGAGGGTTGATGATGGTGATGGAGTTGGTGTTCTTTCTGATGGCCTAGAATCAGTCTTTCGTTGATATAACAGTGGGATTCCCTGACTGCTGTGGCCTTGCAACGACACCTCAACATTTGCTGCTGTGCTAACCGGTGGGCTTACAGTGGGGGAAACAATGTAGCATTGCTGACTACCTTCGTTGTGATCAGTTGCACATGTGGCACTTGAGGTTTGGTGTTGTGTCCACGCTTGCAAGTGCATGCTGGTTAAATGTCTAAGCATGCAACTGGTATTCAAATTTTTCAGATTTTTCCCTCGGCTAAAGGTCTTTGCGCACTTCTTACAGATAACCTTGGCCTGATCATGAGGATTTTGTTCAAAAAAGTGCCACACTGCACTCTTCCTACTTTGGCAGACATTTTGCGGCCTAGCACGCTGTGATCTTTTGACCCTCTGGACAAGCTGTCCAGCAACTCTTTTGATGTTTGGAACCTGTCTTTGGAGTGCTCCGGGCCTGCCAGATAACAGCTGTTGCGATGTCGATGTCTGCTGTGGATGCTCCTCATCTGAGCTATTGGAAGCAGCACCCTCTTCCCCCAATGGATGCCAATCTGGGTCAACAACTGGGTCATCCATCACCTCCTCTTCTATGTCATGTGCACCTTTCTCTGTGTCACCGTGTATGGTGGTATAGTGTGCGGGAAGGGGCACCTGAGTCTCATCAGGGTCAAAATCTGGCTCTGTACACTGCGAGGACAATGTAGTGCTCTGAGAGAATGTACCAGCAGAATCATCCATCAGCGGCTGTGCATCAGTGCACTCCATGTCAGATTCATCTTGGCCTTGGTAATTCACCATTTGACTTGATAATCCAGGCATGGTATGTGAAAACAGCTCCATGGAGTAATCAGTAGTATGGCCTGCGTCATCCTTCAATCTTGGTTGGGGTGAAGGACACAAGGAAAGGTGTGGTTCATGAACATGAGCCTCCAATGACGACTCAGTGCTTTTACTTTTTACAACTGAAGAAGAGGAGGCGATAGAGCTGGAGGCTGAGTCAACAATGTAAGACAAAACTTTTTCCTGATGCTCTGCCTTTAAAAGCGGTTTGCCAACTCCTAGAAAACTAAGCGTTCGAGGCCTTATGTAGCCAGACGATGACGCAGGGGCAGCACCTCCTGCATTCGGTCCTATTTTGCTCTTGACACTACCATCAGATCCACCACCAACACAATCATTACCAGCTGCTAACCCCCGCCCAATTCCACGGCCTCTTCCACCAGCCTTCCTCATTTTTGGTAGAAATGTAGACAAAATCCATCAAACTACATAGTAATAAGAAAAAAGAGAAAAAAGGTGTCTATAGGACAGGGGAGATTTAGAATTTCTGCACACACTTGTGGACAGTGGACACTTTTGGATTGTGTGAGGCCCACTGATATCTGAGCGCTATGTGACACGCTCGATGGCACAGCTGCCTGTGACCAAAGTGACGAGAGGATCATGGAGATTTTGAATCTCTGCGTACACTTTTGGACACTGGACACTTGTGGATTGTGTGAGGCCCACTGATATCTGAGCGCTATGTGACATGCTCGATGGCACAGCTGCCTGTGACCAAAGTGACGAGAGGATAATGGAGATTTTGAATCTCTGCGTACACTTTTGGACACTGGACACTTGTAGATTGTGTGAGGCCCACTGATATCTGAGCGCTATGTGACACGCTCGATGGCACAGCTGCCTGTGACCAAAGTGACGAGAGGATAATGGAGATTTTGAATCTCTGCGTACACTTTTGGACACTGGACACTTGTAGATTGTGTGAGGCCCACTGATATCTGAGCGCTATGTGACACGCTCGATGGCACAGCTGCCTGTGACCAAAGTGACGAGAGGATAATGGAGATTTTGAATCTCTGCGTACACTTTTGGACACTGGACACTTGTGGATTGTGTGAGGCCCACTGATATCTGAGCGCTATGTGACACGCTCGATGGCACAGCTGCCTGTGACCAAAGTGACGAGAGGATAATGGAGATTTTGAATCTCTGCGTACACTTTTGGACACTGGACACTTGTGGATTGTGTGAGGCCCACTGATATCTGAGCGCTATGTGACACGCTCGATGGCACAGCTGCCTGTGACCAAAGTGACGAGAGGATAATGGAGATTTTGAATCTCTGCGTACACTTTTGGACACTGTACACTTGTGGATTGTGTGAGGCCCACTGATATCTGAGCGCTATGTGACACGCTAGATGGCACAGCTGCCTGTGACCAAAGTGACGAGAGGATAATGGAGATTTTGAATCTCTGCGCACACTTTTGGACACTGGACACTTGTAGATTGTGTGAGGCCCACTGATATCTGAGCGCTATGTGACACGCTCGATGGCACAGCTGCCTGTGACCAAAGTGACGAGAGGATAATGGAGATTTTGAATCTCTGCGTACACTTTTGGACACTGGACACTTGTGGATTGTGTGAGGCCCACTGATATCTGAGCGCTATGTGACACGCTCGATGGCACAGCTGCCTGTGACCAAAGTGACGAGAGGATAATGGAGATTTTGAATCTCTGCGTACACTTTTGGACACTGGACACTTGTGGATTGTGTGAGGCCCACTGATATCTGAGCGCTATGTGACACGCTCGATGGCACAGCTGCCTGTGACCAAAGTGACGAGAGGATAATGGAGATTTTGAATCTCTGCGTACACTTTTGGACACTGGACACTTGTAGATTGTGTGAGGCCCACTGATATCTGAGCGCTATGTGACAGGCTCGATGGCACAGCTGCCTGTGACCAAAGTGACGAGAGGATAATGGAGATTTTGAATCTCTGTGTACACTTTTGGACACTGGACACTTGTGGATTGTGTGAGGCCCACTAATATCTGAGCGCTATGTGACATGCTCGATGGCACAGCTGCCTGTGACCAAAGTGACGAGAGGATAATGGAGATTTTGAATCTCTGCGTACACTTTTGGACACTGGACACTTGTAGATTGTGTGAGGCCCACTGATATCTGAGCGCTATGTGACACGCTCGATGGCACAGCTGCCTGTGACCAAAGTGACGAGAGGATAATGGAGATTTTGAATCTCTGCGTGCACTTTTGGACACTGGACACTTGTAGATTGTGTGAGGCCCACTGATATCTGAGCGCTATGTGACACGCTCGATGGCACAGCTGCCTGTGACCAAAGTGACGAGAGGATAATGGAGATTTTGAATCTCTGCGTACACTTTTGGACACTGGACACTTGTGGATTGTGTGAGGCCCACTGATATCTGAGCGCTATGTGACACGCTCGATGGCACAGCTGCCTGTGACCAAAGTGACGAGAGGATAATGGAGATTTTGAATCTCTGCGTACACTTTTGGACACTGGACACTTGTGGATTGTGTGAGGCCCACTGATATCTGAGCGCTATGTGACACGCTCGATGGCACAGCTGCCTGTGACCAAAGTGACGAGAAGATAATGGAGATTTTGAATCTCTGCGTACACTTTTGGACACTGGACACTTGTGGATTGTGTGAGGCCCACTGATATCTGAGCGCTATGTGACACACTCGATGGCACAGCTGCCTGTGACCAAAGTGACGAGAGGATAATGGAGATTTTGAATCTCTGCGCACACTTTTGGACACTGGACACTTGTAGATTGTGTGAGGCCCACTGATATCTGAGCGCTATGTGACACGCTCGATGGCACAGCTGCCTGTGACCAAAGTGACGAGAGGATAATGGAGATTTTGAATCTCTGCGTACACTTTTGGACACTGGACACGTGTGGATTGTGTGAGGCCCACTGATATCTGAGCGCTATGTGACACGCTCGATGGCACAGCTGCCTGTGACCAAAGTGACGAGAGGATAATGGAGATTTTGAATCTCTGCGTACACTTTTGGACACTGGACACTTGTGGATTGTGTGAGGCCCACTGATATCTGAGCGCTATGTGACACGCTCGATGGCACAGCTTCCTGTGACCAAAGTGACGAGAGGATAATGGAGATTTTGAATCTCTGCGTACACTTTTGGACACTGGACACTTGTAGATTGTGTGAGGCCCACTGATATCTGAGCGCTATGTGACACGCTCGATGGCACAGCTGCCTGTGACCAAAGTGACGAGAGGATAATGGAGATTTTGGATCTCTGCGTACACTTTTGGACACTGGACACTTGTGGATTGTGTGAGGCCCACTGATATCTGAGCGCTATGTGACACGCTCGATGGCACAGCTGGCTGTGACCAAAGTGACGAGAGGATAATGGAGATTTTGAATCTCTGCGTACACTTTTGGACCCTGGACACTTGTGGATTGTGTGAGGCCCACTGATATCTGAGCGCTATGTGACACGCTCGATGGCACAGCTGCCTGTGACCAAAGTGACGAGAGGATAATGGAGATTTTGAATCTCTGCGTACACTTTTGGACACTGGACACTTGTGGATTGTGTGAGGCCCACTGATATCTGAGCGCTATGTGACACACTCGATGGCACAGCTGCCTGTGACCAAAGTGACGAGAGGATAATGGAGATTTTGAATCTCTGCGTACACTTTTGGACACTGGACACTTGTAGATTGTGTGAGGCCCACTGATATTTGAGCGCTATGTGACAGGCTCGATGGCACAGCTGCCTGTGACCAAAG
The DNA here is from genome assembly GCF_039654945.1 of Dendrobates tinctorius. Taxonomy (NCBI): domain Eukaryota; kingdom Metazoa; phylum Chordata; class Amphibia; order Anura; family Dendrobatidae; genus Dendrobates; species Dendrobates tinctorius. The sequence goes on along the minus strand of NW_027361918.1, from coordinate 13,168,583 downwards.
TGACGAGAGGATAATGGAGATTTTTAATCTCTGCGTACACTTTTGGACACTGGACACTTGTGGATTGTGTGAGGCCCACTGATATCTGAGCGCTATGTGACACGCTCGATGGCACAGCTGCCTGTGACCAAAGTGACGAGAGGATAATGGAGATTTTGAATCTCTGCGTACACTTTTGGACACTGGACACTTGTGGATTGTGTGAGGCCCACTGATATCTGAGCGCTATGTGACACGCTCGATGGCACATCTGCCTGTGACCAAAGTGACGAGAGGATAATGGAGATTTTGAATCTCTGCGTACACTTTTGGACACTGGACACTTGTGGATTGTGTGAGGCCCACTGATATCTGAGCGCTATGTGACACGCTCGATGGCACAGCTGCCTGTGACCAAAGTGACGAGAGGATAATGGAGATTTTGAATCTCTGCGTACACTTTTGGACACTGGACACTTTTGGATTGAGTGAGGCCCACTGATATCTGAGCGCTATGTGACACGCTCGATGGCACAGCTGCCTGTGACCAAAGTGACGAGAGGATAATGGAGATTTTGAATCTCTGCGTACACTTTTGGACATTGGACACTTGTGGATTGTGTGAGGCCCACTGATATCTGAGCGCTATGTGACACGCTCGATGGCACAGCTGCCTGTGACCAAAGTGACGAGAGGATAATGGAGATTTTGAATCTCTACGTACACTTTTGGACACTGGACACTTGTGGATTGTGTGAGGCCCACTGATATCTGAGCGCTATGTGACACGCTCGATGGCACAGCTGCCTGTGACCAAAGTGACGAGAGGATAATGGAGATTTTGAATCTCTGCGTACACTTTTGGACACTGGACACTTGTGGATTGTGTGAGGCCCACTGATATCTGAGCGCTATGTGACAGGCTCGATGGCACAGCTGCCTGTGACCAAAGTGACGAGAGGATAATGGAGATTTTGAATCTCTGCGTACACTTTTGGACACTGGACACTTGTGGATTGAGTGAGGCCCACTGATATCTGAGCGCTATGTGACACGCTCGATGGCACAGCTGCCTGTGACCAAAGTGACGAGAGGATAATGGAGATTTTGAATCTCTGCGTACACTTTTGGACACTGGACACTTGTGGATTGTGTGAGGCCCACTGATATCTGAGCGCTATGTGACACGCTCGATGGCACAGCTGCCTGTGACCAAAGTGACGAGAGGATAATGGAGATTTTGAATCTCTACGTACACTTTTGGACACTGGACACTTGTGGATTGTGTGAGGCCCGCTGATATCTGAGCGCTATGTGACACGCTCGATGGCACAGCTGCCTGTGACCAAAGTGACGAGAGGATAATGGAGATTTTGAATCTCTGCGTACACTTTTGGACACTGGACACTTGTGGATTGTGTGAGGCCCACTGATATCTGAGCGCTATGTGACAGGCTCGATGGCACAGCTGCCTGTGACCAAAGTGACGAGAGGATAATGGAGATTTTGAATCTCTGCGCACACTTTTGAACACTGGACACTTGTGGATTGTGTGAGGCCCACTGATATCTGAGCGCTATGTGACACGCTCGATGGCACAGCTGCCTGTGACCAAAGTGACGAGAGGATAATGGAGATTTTGAATCTCTGCGCACACTTTTGGACACTGGACACTTGTGGATTGTGTGAGGCCCACTGATATCTGAGCGTTATGTGACACGCTCGATGGCACAGCTGCCTGTGACCAAAGTGACGAGAGGATAATGGAGATTTTGAATCTCTGTGTACACTTTTGGACACTGGACACTTGTGGATTGTGTGAGGCCCACTGATATCTGAGCGCTATGTGACACGCTCGATGGCACAGCTGCCTGTGACCAAAGTGACGAGAGGATAATGGAGATTTTGAATCTCTGCGTACACTTTTGGACACTGGACACTTGTGGATTGTGTGAGGCCCACTGATATCTGAGCGCTATGTGACAGGCTCGATGGCACAGCTGCCTGTGACCAAAGTGACGAGAGGATAATGGAGATTTTGAATCTCTGCGCACACTTTTGGACACTGGACACTTGTGGATTGTGTGAGGCCCACTGATATCTGAGCGCTATGTGACACGCTCGATGGCACAGCTGCCTGTGACCAAAGTGACGAGAGGATAATGGAGATTTTGAATCTCTGCGTACACTTTTGGACACTGGACACTTGTGGATTGTGTGAGGCCCACTGATATCTGAGCGCTATGTGACAGGCTCGATGGCACAGCTGCCTGTGACCAAAGTGACGAGAGGATAATGGAGATTTTGAATCTCTGCGCACACTTTTGAACACTGGACACTTGTGGATTGTGTGAGGCCCACTGATATCTGAGCGCTATGTGACACGCTCGATGGCACAGCTGCCTGTGACCAAAGTGACGAGAGGATAATGGAGATTTTGAATCTCTGCGCACACTTTTGGACACTGGACACTTGTGGATTGTGTGAGGCCCACTGATATCTGAGCGTTATGTGACACGCTCGATGGCACAGCTGCCTGTGACCAAAGTGACGAGAGGATAATGGAGATTTTGAATCTCTGTGTACACTTTTGGACACTGGACACTTGTGGATTGTGTGAGGCCCACTGATATCTGAGCGCTATGTGACACGCTCGATGGCACAGCTGCCTGTGACCAAAGTGACGAGAGGATAATGGAGATTTTGAATCTCTGCGTACACTTTTGGACACTGGACACTTGTGGATTGTGTGAGGCCCACTGATATCTGAGCGCTATGTGACAGGCTCGATGGCACAGCTGCCTGTGACCAAAGTGACGAGAGGATAATGGAGATTTTGAATCTCTGCGCACACTTTTGGACACTGGACACTTGTGGATTGTGTGAGGCCCACTGATATCTGAGCGCTATGTGACACGCTCGATGGCACAGCTGCCTGTGACCAAAGTGACGAGAGGATAATGGAGATTTTGAATCTCTGCGTACACTTTTGGACACTGGACACTTGTGGATTGTGTGAGGCCCACTGATATCTGAGCGCTATGTGACACGCTCGATGGCACAGCTGCCTGTGACCAAAGTGACGAGAGGATAATGGAGATTTTGAATCTCTGTGTACACTTTTGGACACTGGACACTTGTGGATTGTGTGAGGCCCACTGATATCTGAGCGCTATGTGACACGCTCGATGGCACATCTGCCTGTGACCAAAGTGACGAGAGGATAATGGAGATTTTGAATCTCTGCGTACACTTTTGGACACTGGACACTTGTGGATTGTGTGAGGCCCACTGATATCTGAGCGCTATGTGACACGCTCGATGGCACAGCTGCCTGTGACCAAAGTGACGAGAGGATAATGGAGATTTTGAATCTCTGCGTACACTTTTGGACACTGGACACTTTTGGATTGAGTGAGGCCCACTGATATCTGAGCGCTATGTGACACGCTCGATGGCACAGCTGCCTGTGACCAAAGTGACGAGAGGATAATGGAGATTTTGAATCTCTGCGTACACTTTTGGACATTGGACACTTGTGGATTGTGTGAGGCCCACTGATATCTGAGCGCTATGTGACACGCTCGATGGCACAGCTGCCTGTGACCAAAGTGACGAGAGGATAATGGAGATTTTGAATCTCTACGTACACTTTTGGACACTGGACACTTGTGGATTGTGTGAGGCCCACTGATATCTGAGCGCTATGTGACACGCTCGATGGCACAGCTGCCTGTGACCAAAGTGACGAGAGGATAATGGAGATTTTGAATCTCTGCGTACACTTTTGGACACTGGACACTTGTGGATTGTGTGAGGCCCACTGATATCTGAGCGCTATGTGACAGGCTCGATGGCACAGCTGCCTGTGACCAAAGTGACGAGAGGATAATGGAGATTTTGAATCTCTGCGTACACTTTTGGACACTGGACACTTGTGGATTGAGTGAGGCCCACTGATATCTGAGCGCTATGTGACACGCTCGATGGCACAGCTGCCTGTGACCAAAGTGACGAGAGGATAATGGAGATTTTGAATCTCTGCGTACACTTTTGGACACTGGACACTTGTGGATTGTGTGAGGCCCACTGATATCTGAGCGCTATGTGACACGCTCGATGGCACAGCTGCCTGTGACCAAAGTGACGAGAGGATAATGGAGATTTTGAATCTCTACGTACACTTTTGGACACTGGACACTTGTGGATTGTGTGAGGCCCGCTGATATCTGAGCGCTATGTGACACGCTCGATGGCACAGCTGCCTGTGACCAAAGTGACGAGAGGATAATGGAGATTTTGAATCTCTGCGTACACTTTTGGACACTGGACACTTGTGGATTGTGTGAGGCCCACTGATATCTGAGCGCTATGTGACAGGCTCGATGGCACAGCTGCCTGTGACCAAAGTGACGAGAGGATAATGGAGATTTTGAATCTCTGCGCACACTTTTGAACACTGGACACTTGTGGATTGTGTGAGGCCCACTGATATCTGAGCGCTATGTGACACGCTCGATGGCACAGCTGCCTGTGACCAAAGTGACGAGAGGATAATGGAGATTTTGAATCTCTGCGCACACTTTTGGACACTGGACACTTGTGGATTGTGTGAGGCCCACTGATATCTGAGCGTTATGTGACACGCTCGATGGCACAGCTGCCTGTGACCAAAGTGACGAGAGGATAATGGAGATTTTGAATCTCTGTGTACACTTTTGGACACTGGACACTTGTGGATTGTGTGAGGCCCACTGATATCTGAGCGCTATGTGACACGCTCGATGGCACAGCTGCCTGTGACCAAAGTGACGAGAGGATAATGGAGATTTTGAATCTCTGCGTACACTTTTGGACACTGGACACTTGTGGATTGTGTGAGGCCCACTGATATCTGAGCGCTATGTGACAGGCTCGATGGCACAGCTGCCTGTGACCAAAGTGACGAGAGGATAATGGAGATTTTGAATCTCTGCGCACACTTTTGGACACTGGACACTTGTGGATTGTGTGAGGCCCACTGATATCTGAGCGCTATGTGACACGCTCGATGGCACAGCTGCCTGTGACCAAAGTGACGAGAGGATAATGGAGATTTTGAATCTCTGCGTACACTTTTGGACACTGGACACTTGTGGACTGTGTGAGGCCCACTGATATCTGAGCGCTATGTGACAGGCTCGATGGCACAGCTGCCTGTGACCAAAGTGACGAGAGGATAATGGAGATTTTGAATCTCTGCGCACACTTTTGAACACTGGACACTTGTGGATTGTGTGAGGCCCACTGATATCTGAGCGCTATGTGACACGCTCGATGGCACAGCTGCCTGTGACCAAAGTGACGAGAGGATAATGGAGATTTTGAATCTCTGCGCACACTTTTGGACACTGGACACTTGTGGATTGTGTGAGGCCCACTGATATCTGAGCGTTATGTGACACGCTCGATGGCACAGCTGCCTGTGACCAAAGTGACGAGAGGATAATGGAGATTTTGAATCTCTGTGTACACTTTTGGACACTGGACACTTGTGGATTGTGTGAGGCCCACTGATATCTGAGCGCTATGTGACACGCTCGATGGCACAGCTGCCTGTGACCAAAGTGACGAGAGGATAATGGAGATTTTGAATCTCTGCGTACACTTTTGGACACTGGACACTTGTGGATTGTGTGAGGCCCACTGATATCTGAGCGCTATGTGACAGGCTCGATGGCACAGCTGCCTGTGACCAAAGTGACGAGAGGATAATGGAGATTTTGAATCTCTGCGCACACTTTTGGACACTGGACACTTGTGGATTGTGTGAGGCCCACTGATATCTGAGCGCTATGTGACACGCTCGATGGCACAGCTGCCTGTGACCAAAGTGACGAGAGGATAATGGAGATTTTGAATCTCTGCGTACACTTTTGGACACTGGACACTTGTGGATTGTGTGAGGCCCACTGATATCTGAGCGCTATGTGACACGCTCGATGGCACAGCTGCCTGTGACCAAAGTGACGAGAGGATAATGGAGATTTTGAATCTCTGTGTACACTTTTGGACACTGGACACTTGTGGATTGTGTGAGGCCCACTGATATCTGAGCGCTATGTGACACGCTCGATGGCACAGCTGCCTGTGACCAAAGTGACGAGAGGATAATGGAGATTTTGAATCTCTGTGTACACTTTTGGACACTGGACACTTGTAGATTGTGTGAGGCCCACTGATATCTGAGCGCTATGTGACAGGCTCGATGGCACAGCTGCCTGTGACCAAAGTGACGAGAGGATAATGGAGATTTTGAATCTCTGCGCACACTTTTGGACACTGGACACTTGTGGATTGTGTGAGGCCCACTGATATCTGAGCGCTATGTGACACGCTCGATGGCACAGCTGCCTGTGACCAAAGTGACGAGAGGATAATGGAGATTTTGAATCTCTGCGCACACTTTTGGACACTGGACACTTGTGGATTGTGTGAGGCCCACTGATATCTGAGCGCTATGTGACACGCTCGATGGCACAGCTGCCTGTGACCAAAGTGACGAGAGGATAATGGAGATTTTGAATCTCTGCGTACAATTTTGGACACTGGACACTTGTGGATTGTGTGAGGCCCACTGATATCTGAGCGCTATGTGACACGCTCGATGGCACAGCTGTGACAAAAGTGACTAGAGGATAAGGGAGATTGGATTGCTTTTAATAAAGCAGTTTGCAGAGCAGTGGGTAAACAGCAATGCCAGCGTGTCAGGAAGCCTTAAAAGGCAGCCCAACAACCAACACCACTGATACACCACAATATAGCCTCCCCTTGCACTGCACACACAGTGACTTGTGTGTTGTGCAGGCCAAATCGCTAGCAGCAGAAGCAGTTTTTTTGTCTTCTTCCCTGCCTAACGCTCTCCCTACAGAATCAGCAGCAACCTCTCCCTATACTAAGATCGGCAGAAGTAAGATGGCGGTCGGCGTGCACGCCCTTTTATACCCCCTGTGACGCCCACCAAAGCAAGCCAATCACTTGCATGCCCTTCTGAAAGATGGTGGTGACCCGTGCCTAGGTCATCACGTTGCCCACATTGTCCGTGGATCCTGATTGGCTGAAAAAGAGCACAAAACAAACTTTTGAAACTCGACTTTGGCGCGTAAGTCGCCGACCTCGTGGCCGACCTCATCCTAGGGTCGGGTTTCGTTTCATGAAACCCGACTTTCGTATTTTTTCGACCCGTTTCGCTCAACTCTAGTTATCACGTTCGCCTAACACGCGAAAGGTCCCCAGATCGAAACTGGGCAGAAACACGCTGTTACCCTTTGGTATCCAAGCTTTTGACTTTCAGTTCTTGATCTCGATTGCTTGTTGTCACCAAAGTAAGCGCTTGCATCCGGTTTCTGTAGTGTAGCGGTTATCACGTTCGCCTCACACGAGAAAGGTCCCCAGTTCAAAACTGGGCAGAAGCACAGCTTTTTCTCTTGGAAAACGATCTTTTTGACTTTCAGTGCTTGTTCTATATTGCTTGCCATGACCACAGCATTTTTTGTTTGTTTGAATCGGTTGGTTTCTGTAGTGTAGCGGTTATCACGTTCGCTTTACACGCGAAAGGACCTCAGTAAGAAACTGGGCAGAAACACAGTGTTCCTCTTGCAAACTAGCGTTTTTGAAAATGAGTGCTTGATCTTTAATGCTTGCCATGACCACAGTAAACGCTCTTGTCTGGTTACTGTAGTGTAGTGATTGTCCTGTTTGCCATCCTCCTGAAAGTTCCCTGTTTTGATCCCGGGCAGAAACATGTGGCTTTTCTTTATTTTGATCACAAACGTATATTGTTGGCTTAATTAGCCTTAGTTAGCATATTCTATTGCTGGTTTAATGAGCATTACTTTTACCAATGTGATTATTTCTACCCGTTTTTGCTTTTGGCAAGCATGTGTGTTTTTGACAGTGTCTAAGTGTTCCTAATTCAAGTAACACCTGATAGGATCAAGGTGCGAAAGCAGGCATCTAGGTGCTTTTTCTTTTTGGCTTTTGGACAAAGGCATGAGAATGTTTTGTGGAGCATGGTTTTGCTTCCCTGTTTGTTCTTTTTCTCCAATAGCCTGACAAATGAAAGGTTCCTGTGTTGCAAAATGCACTTTGTCCTGTCTTCAGACATAGTGGAAGACCTCTTGACTTTGGCTGGCTGTTTTTTTCTTTTTCAAGTTCATTTCAGCATGTTTAAACATCTTTAGCTTTGCATGGAGTTTCTGAAGTTTAGTGGTTGTCACGTTCACCTCACACGCGAACGGTCCCCAGTTCGAAACTGGATAGAAGCATGACATTAGGCGTTGATATTAAAGCTTTTGACGTTGAGTCTTTGTTCTCGATGGCTCGTCATGACCACAGTAACCTTCCGCAGCCGGTTTCTGTAGTGTAGTGGTTATCACGTTCGCCTAACACGCGAAAGGTCCCCAGTTCGAAACTGGGCAGAAACACGCTGTTACCCTTTGGTATCCAGGCTTTTGACTTTCAGTTCTTGATCTTGATTGCTTGTTGTCACCACAGTAAGCGCTTGCATCCGGTTTCTGTAGTGTAGAGGTTATCACGTTCGCCTCACACGTGAAAGGTCCCCAGTTCAAAACTGGGCAGAAACACAGCTTTTTCTCTTGGAAAATGATCTTTTTGACTTTCAGTGCTTGTTCTTTATTGCTTGCCATGACCACAGCATTTTTTGTTTGTTTGAATTGGTTGGTTTCTGTAGTGTAGCGGTTATCACGTTCGCTTTACACGCGAAAGTTCCTCAGTTCGAAACTGGGCAGAAACACAGCGTTCCTCTTGCAAACTAGCGCTTTTGACAATGAGTGCTTGATCTTTAATGCTTGCCATGACCACAGTAAACGCTCTTGTCTGGTTACTGTAGTGTAGTGATTGTCCTGTTTGACATCCTCCTGAAAGTTCCCTGTTTTGATCCCGGGCAGAAACATGTGGCTCTTCTTTTTTTGATCACAAACGTATATTGTTGGCTTAATTAGCCTTAGCTAGCATATTCTATTGCTGGTTTAATGAGCATTACTTTTACCAATGTGATTACTTCTATCCGTTTTTGCTTTTGGCAAGCATTTGTGTTTTTGACAGTGTCTAAGTGTTCCTAATTCAAGTAACACCTGATAGGATCAAGGTGCAAAAGCAGGCATCTAGGTGCTTTTTCTTTTTGGCTTTTGGACAAAGGCATGAGAATGTTTTGTAGAGCATGGTTTTGTTTCCCTGTTTGTTCTTTTTCTCCAATAGCCTGACAAATGAAAGGTTCCTGTGTTGCAAAATGCACTTTGTCCTGTCTTCAGACATAGAGGAAGACCTCTTGACTTTGGCTGGATGTTTTTTTGTTTTTCAAGTTCATTTCAGCATGTTTAAACATCTTTAGCTTTGCATGGAGTTTCTGAAGTGTAGTGGTTGTCACTTTCACCTCACATGCGAACGGTCCCCAGTTCGAAACTGGATAGAAGCATGACATTAGGCGTTGATATTAAAGCTTTTGACGTTGAGTCTTTGTTCTCGATGGCTCGTCATGACCACAGTAACCTTCCGCAGCCGGTTTCTGTAGTGTAGTGGTTATCACGTTCGCCTAACACGCGAAAGGTCCCCAGTTCGAAACTGGGCAGAAACACGCTGTTACCCTTTGGTATCCAAGCTTTTGACTTTCAGTTCTTGATCTCGATTGCTTGTTGTCACCACAGTAAGCGCTTGCTTCCGGTTTCTGTAGTGTAGCGGATATCACGTTCGCCTCACACGCGAAAGGTCCCCAGTTCGAAACTGGGCAGAAACACAGCTTTTTCTCTTGGAAAACGATCTTTTTGACTTTCAGTGCTTGTTCTTTATTGCTTGCCATGACCACAGCATTTTTTGTTTGTTGGAAGCGGTTGGTTTCTGTAGTGTAGCGGTTATCACTTTCGCTTTACACGCGAAAGGTCCTCAGTTCGAATCTGGGCAGAAACACAGCGTTCCTCTCGCAAACTAGCGCTTTTGACAATGAGTGCTTGATCTTTAATGCTTGCCATGACCACTGTAAACACTTTTGTCTGGTTACTGTAGTGTAGTGATTGTCATGTTTGCCATCCTCCTGAAAGTTCCCTGTTTTGATCCCGGGCAGAAACATGTGGCTTTTCTTTATTTTGATCACAAACGTATATTGTTGGCTTAATTAGCATTAGTTAGCATATTCTATTGCTGGTTTAATGAGCATTACTTTTACCAATGTGATTATTTCTACCTGTTTTTGCTTTTGGCAACCATGTGTGTTTTTGACAGTGTCTAAGTGTTCCTAATTCAAGTAACACCTGATAGGATCAAGGTGCGAAAGCAGGCATCTAGGTGCTTTTTCTTTTTGGCTTTTGGACAAAGGCATGAGAATGTTTTGTGGAGCATGGTTTTGTTTCCCTGTTTGTTCTTTTTCTCCAATAGCCTGACAAATGAAAGGTTCCTGTGTTGCAAAATGCACTTTGTCCTGTCTTCAGACATAGAGGAAGACCTCTTGACTTTGGCTGGCTGTTTTTTTCTTTTTCAAGTTCATTTCAGCTTGTTGAAACATCTTTAGCTTTGCATGGAGTTTCTGAAGTGTAGTGGTTGTCACGTTCACCTCACACGCGAACGGTCCCCAGTTCGAAACTGGATAGAAGCATGACATTAGGCGTTGATATTAAAGCTTTTGACGTCGAGTCTTTGTTCTCGATGGCTCGTCATGACCACAGTAACCTTCCGCAGCCGGTTTCTGTAGTGTAGTGGTTATGACGTTTGCCTAACATGCGAAAGGTCCCCAGTTCGAAACTGGGCAGAAACACGCTGCTACCCTTTGGTATCCAAGCTTTTGACTTTCAGTTCTTGATCTCGATTGCTTGTTGTCACCACAGTAAGCACTTGCATCCGGTTTCTGTAGTGTAGAGGTTATCACGTTCGCCTCACACGCGAAAGGTCCCCAGTTCGAAACTGGGCAGAAACACAGCTTTTTCTCTTGGAAAACGATCTTTTTTGACTTTCAGTGCTTGTTCTCTATTGCTTGCCATGACCACAGCATTTTTTGTTTGTTTGAATCGGTTGGTTTCTGTAGTGTAGCGGTTATCACGTTTGCTTTACACGCGAAAGGTCCTCAGTTCAAAACTGGGCAGAAACACAGCGTTCCTCTTGCAAACTAGTGCGTTTGACAATGAGTGCTTGATCTTTAATGCTTGCCATGACCACAGTAAACGCTCTTGTCTGGTTACTGTTGTGTAGTGATTGTCCTGTTTGCTATCCTCCTGAAAGTTCCCTGTTTTGATCCCGGGCAGAAACATGTGGCTTTTCTTTATTTTGATCACAAACGTATATTGTTGGCTTAATTAGCCTTAGTTAGCATATTCTATTGCTGGTTTAATGAGCATTACTTTTACCAATGTGATTATTTCTACCCGTTTTTGCTTTTGGCAAGCATGTGTGTTTTTGACAGTGCCTAAGTGTTCCTAATTCAAGTAACACCTGATAGGATCAAGGTGCGAAAGCAGGCATCTAGGTGCTTTTTCTTTTTGGCTTTTGGACAAAGGCATGAGAATGTTTTGTGGAGCATGGTTTTGTTTCCCTGTTTGTTCTTTTTCTCCAATAGCCTGACAAATGAAAGGTTCCTGTGTTGCAAAATGCACTTTGTCCTGTCTTCAGACATAGAGGAAGACCTCTTGACTTTGGCTGGCTGTTTTTTTCTTTTTCAAGTTCATTTCAGCATGTTTAAACATCTTTAGCTTTGCATAGAGTTTCTGAAGTGTAGTGGTTGTCACGTTCACCTCACACGCGAATGGTCCCCAGTTCGAAACTGGATAGAAGCATGACATTAGGCGTTGATATTGAAGCTTTTGACGTTGAGTCTTTGTTCTCGATGGCTCGTCATGACCAAAGTTACCTTCCGCAGCCGGTTTCTGTAGTGTAGTGGTTATCACTAGTGTTGAGCATTCCGATACCGCAAGTATCGGGTATCGGCCGATACTTGCTGTATCGGGATACCGACTTCCGATATTTTTTCAATATCGGAAGTCGGTATCGGAATCGGAAGTTCAAAGTTGATTGACAGCCTGACGTCATAATGATGCGCGGTGTGTGCGCATCATGATGCGCCGTCATTTCGGGCCTTCCGGGGGTCTCTGCCAGCCTGCCGGGGGGCTGTGTGGACAGCCCGGGGTCTGTACCGGCCTGCCGGGGGGCTGTGCCAGCCTGCCGGTGGTCTGTGCACCCCGTGGGGGTCTGTACCGGCCTGCCGGGGGGCTGTGCCGGCCTGCCGGTGGTCTGTTCACCCCGTGGGGGTCTGTACCGGCCTACCGGGGGGCTGTGCCGGCCTGCCGGTGGTCTGTGCACCCTGTGGGGGTCTGTACCGGCCTGCCGGGGGGCTGTGCTGATGTCCAGGGGTCTGTGCAAGCATCGTCCGATGGGACTATAAGTCCCATCTGGCGATGCCTGCTACCATGACAGTGATTGACACATTAGCCAATGGGAAATTCCCACACAGCAATGGCATAAAGTGAGACTATGGCCTTTTTTTTTGTAAGTGGCGGAGGAATACAGTGCGGAAGGATACCTACCTTCCGTCATTTTATTCCTGCAGACCGTAGAGAACGGCAGCATCAGCTGATGCTGCTGTTCTCTACCCAAGATCGTCGTGGCACACACTCGTGGACTGCTTCGGATTGTGGGTGAGTATTTTTGTGGTTTGTTATGTTAATATTTATTCCGGAAAAGACAATGGCTTCGGGGAACAATGTGACAAGTATTGGTAAGTATGTAACTCTATGTTATATGTACTGTATGTCTATGTATGTATTGTATGAATGTATTGTATGTATGTAGTATATATGTGGTATGTATGTAGCATGCAGTATGTATGTAGCATGCATGTAGTATATATGTAGTATGTATGTAGCATGTAGTATGTATGTAGCATGCATGTAGTATATATGTGGTATGTATGTAGCATGTAGTATGTATGTAGCATGCATGTAGTATATATGTAGTATGTATGTAGCATGTAGTATGTATGTAGCATGCATGTAGTATATATGTAGTATGTATGTAGCATGTAGTATGTATGTAGCATGCATGTAGTATATATGTAGTATGTATGTAGCATGTAGTATGTATGTAGCATGCATGTAGTATATATGTAGTATGTATGTAGCATGTAGTATGTATGTAGCATGCATGTAGTATATATGTAGTATGTATGTATGTAGCATGTAGTATGTATGTAGTATGTATGGGAGAAAACAAGGGGAACTGCTACCTTGGATCTAATCCTTATAAACAGGGAGGAAATGGTTGAGGAGGTAAAAGTGTCTGGGACCCTAGGAGGTAGCGACCATGCTATTTTAGAATTTTGGATTACTAGAGGTGGAAGACCTGTGAAGACTCAGACGTCAAGGTTAGATTTCAGAAAGGCAGATTTTAAGGGATTCAGAAAGAGAATTGGAGGGATCCAATGGCTGGATATCCTTAAAGACAAAAATGTCCAGGAAGGATGGGAAATCTTGAAAAATGAAATTCTCAAAGCACAGTTGTTAACAATTCCGAAAAGAGGGAAGAATAGGAAGCATTTAAGGAAACCAGGATGGATGAACACAGAACTTAAGCACATGCTAAAAAGGAAGAAAAAAATGTTTATAAAATGGAAAGAGGGAGGCATATCTAAAGAAGAATATAATGCTGTCTGCAGAACCTGCAGGGCACAAATCAGATTAGCTAAAGCTGAAAATGAACTGAGGCTTGCAAGAGATGTCAAAAGCAATAATAAAGGATTTTGGGGATATGTCAAAAGTAAAAGAAAAGTCAAAGATGCTATAGGATTTTTACAGGATGAAAATGATGAAATGGTAAGACAGGATGTTGAGAAGGCTGAACTTTTAAATTCCTATTTTGCATCTGTTTTCTCTCAGAAAGGAAATGCAACATCAACTGTTATTCACTGTCCTATTAAGGGAATAGAAGAATCCAGGATATCTATAAACAGAAAGATAGTGAGGAAACACTTAGCTAACCTAAATGAATTCAAGTCTCCAGGTCCAGATGAATTACACCCCAGAGTACTGAAGGAGATAGCAGAAGAAATTTTTGAACCCCTCTCCATAATCTTTGAAAATTCTTGGAGATCAGGAGAAGTGCCAGAAGACTGGAGAAGAGCAAATGTTGTTCCTATCTTCAAAAAGGGGAAGAAGGTGGACCCAGGCAACTATAGGCCGGTGAGTCTGACTTCTATACCAGGAAAGATCTTTGAACAAATTATTAAACAACATGTATGTCAATACCTGGATAAGAATGAAGTGATTAAACAGAGTCAGCATGGGTTTGTAACTAATAAGTCATGTCAGACTAACTTAATTTCCTTCTATGACGGTATCACTGATTGGGTGGATCAAGGAAATGCTGTAGATATAGTATATCTTGACTTCAGCAAAGCATTTGACAAAGTCTCTCATACAATCCTTATTGAAAAAATGACTAAGTATGGAATGGACAAGGCAACTGTTAGGTGGATTCATAACTGGCTTAGTGATCGGACCCAAAGAGTGGTCGTAAATGGCTGCACATCCAGTTGGAAGAATGTCTCAAGTGGGGTTCCACAGGGCTCTGTCCTGGGCCCTGTATTGTTCAACATCTTTATCAACGATTTAGATGAAGGAATTGAGGGTAAACTGATTAAATTTGCTGATGACACAAAGCTAGGAGGGATAGCTAATACTAGAGAAGAGAGAGAGAGGATTCAAAAAGATTCAAATAAACTTTAGAAGTGGGCAGCAACTAACAGAATGGTTTTTAACAGGGAGAAATGCAAAGTACTACATCTGGGCAATAAAAATGAAAAAAGCATATACAGAATGGGAGGAATAGGGCTAAGTGACAGCACATGTGAAAAAGACTTGGGTATACTAATAGATCGCAGACTGAATATGAGTCAACAGTGTGATGCAGCAGCAAAAAAGGCAAATGCAATTCTAGGATGTATTAACAGAAGCATACAGTCTAGATCACGTGAAGTCATTATTTCCCTCTACTCCTCTTTGGTCAGACCTCATCTGGAATATTGTGTCCAGTTTTGGGCACCACATTTTAAAAAAGACATCAACAAACTGGAGCAAGTTCAGAAAAGAGCGACCAGAATGGTGACTGGTCTGCAAACCCTGTCTTATGAGGAAAGGTTGCAGGATTTGGGAATGTTTAGTTTGCAAAAGAGAAGACTGAGAGGAGACTTAATAGCTGTCTACAAATATCTAAAGGGATGTCACATTGTAGAAGGATCAACTTTATTCTCATTTGCACAAGGAAAGACTAGAAGCAATGGGATGAAACTGAATGGGAGGAGACACAGATTAGATATTAGAAAAAACTTTTTGACAGTTAGAGTGATCAATGAGTGGAACAGGCTGCCACGAGAAGTGGTGAGTTCTCCTTCAATGGAAGTCTTCAAACAGAGGCTGGACAGACATCTGACTGGGATGATTTAGCGAATCCTGCTTTGAGCAGGGGGTTGGACCAGATGGCCCAGGAGGTCCCTTCCAACTCTACGATTCTATGATTCTATGATTCTATGATTCTATGATTCTATGTAGCATGCATGTAGTATATATGTAGTATGTATGTAGCATGTAGTATGTATGTAGCATGCATGTAGTATATATGTAGTATGTATGTATGTAGCATGTAGTATGTATGTAGCATGCATGTAGTATGTATGTAGCATGCATGTAGTATGTATGTGGTATGTATGTAGCATGTAGCATGCATGTAGTATGTATGTAGTATGTATGTAGTATGTATGTAGTATGTATGTGGTATGTATGTAGCATGTAGCATGCATGTAGTATGTATGTAGTATATATGTGGTATGTATGTAGCATGTAGTATGTATGTAGCATGTAGTATGTATGTAGCATGCATGTAGTATATATGTAGTATGTATGTATGTAGCATGTAGTATGTATGTAGCATGCATGTAGTATGTATGTAGCATGCATGTAGTATGTATGTGGTATGTATGTAGCATGTAGCATGCATGTAGTATGTATGTAGTATGTATGTAGTATGTATGTGGTATGTATGTAGCATGTAGCATGCATGTAGTATGTATGTAGTATATATGTGGTATGTATGTAGCATGTAGTATGTATGTAGCATGCAGTATGTATGTAGCATGCATGTAGTATATATGTAGTATGTATGTAGCATATATGTAGTATGTATGTAGCATGTAGTATGTATGTAGCATGCAGTATGTATGTAGCATGCATGTAGTATATATGTAGTATGTATGTAGTATATATGCAGTATGAATGTAGCATGTATGTAGTATGTAGTATGAATGTAGCATGTATGTAGCATGTATTTTTTTATTTTTTTTTTCTTACATTCAACACATTAGCCGGATGATGGGACTACTACTGTCCCATAATTGGCTAATGTGTCAATCACTGTCATGGTAGCAGGCATCGCCCGATGGGACTTGTAGTCCCATCAGACGATGCCTGCACAGACCCCCGAAGCCTGCACAGACCACCGGCAGGCCGGCACAGACCACCGGAGCCTGCACAGACCCCCTGGCAGGCCGGCACAGCCCCCCGAAAGACCCGTACAGACCCCAGAGAGGCTGTACAAGGCAAAAACAGGGTTTTTCTTATTCCGATACCGGAAGTCCCATAGACTTGAATGGGACTTCCGGTATCGGAATCGGCGATACCGATACTTTTTTTAAAGATCGGCCGATCCATTCCGATCCGATACTTTGAAGTATCGGACGGTATCGCTCAACTCAAGTTATCACGTTCGCCTAACACGCGAAAGGTCCCCAGTTCGAAACTGGGCAGAAACACAACTTTTTCTCTTGGAAAACGATCTTTTTGACTTTCAGTGCTTGTTCTTTATTGCTTGCCATGACCACAGCATTTTTTGTTTGTTTGAATCGGTTGGTTTCTGTAGTGTAGCGGTTATCACGTTCGCTTTACACGCGAAAGGTCCTCAGTTCGAAACTGGGCAGAAACACAGCGTTCCTCTTGCATACTAGTGCTTTTGACAATGAGTGCTTGTTCTTTAATGCTTGCCATGACCACAGTAAACTCTCTTGTCTGGTTACTGTAGTGTAGTGATTGTCCTGTTTGCCATCCTCCTGAAAGTTCCCTGTTTTGATCCCGGGCAGAAACATGTGGCTTTTCTTTATTTTGATCACAAACGTATATTGTTGGCTTAATTAGCCTTAGTTAGCATATTCTATTGCTGGTTTAATGAGCATTACTTTTACCAATGTGATTATTTCTACCCGTTTTTGCTTTTGGCAAGCATGTGTGTTTTTGACAGTGTCTAAGTGTTCCTAATTCAAGTAACACCTGATAGGATCAAGGTGCGAAAGCAGGCATCTAGGTGCTTTTTCTTTTTGACTTTTGGACAAAGGCATGAGAATGTTTTGTGGAGCATGGTTTTGTTTCCCTATTTGTCCTTTTTCTCCAATAGCCTGACAAATGAAAGGTTCCTGTGTTGCAAAATGCACTTTGTCCTGTCTTCAGACATAGAGGAAGACCTCTTGACTTTGGCTGGCTGTTTTTTTCTTTTTCAAGTTCATTTCAGCATGTTTAACCATCTTTAGCTTTGCATGGAGTTTCTGAAGTGTAGTGGTTGTCACGTTCACCTCACATGCGAACGGTCCCCAGTTAAAAACTTGATAGAAGCATGACATTAGGCGTTGATATTAAAGCTTTTGACGTTGAGTCTTTGTTCTCGATGGCTCGTCATGACCACAGTAACCTTCCACAGCTGGTTTCTGTAGTGTAGTGGTTATCACGTTCGCCTAACACGCGAAAGGTCCCCAGTTCGAAACTGGTCAGAAACACGCTGTTACCCTTTGGTATCCAAGCTTTTGACTTTCAGTTCTTGATCTCGATTGCTTGTTGTCACCACAGTAAGCGCTTGCATCCGGGTTCTGTAGTGTAGAGGTTATCACGTTCGCCTCACACGTGAAATGTCCCCAGTTCGAAACTGGGCAGAAACACAGCTTTTTCTCTTGGAAAACGATCTTTTTGACTTTCAGTGCTTGTTCTTTATTGCTTGCCATGACCACAGCATTTTTTGTTTGTTTGAATCGGTTCGTTTCTGTAGTGTAGCGGTTATCACGTTCTCTTTACACGCGAAAGGTCCTCAGTTCGAAACTGGGCAGAAACACAGCGTTCCTCTTGCAAACTAGCGCTTTTGACAATGAGTGCTTGATCTTTAATGCTTGCCATGACCACAGTAAACGCTCTTGTCTGGTTACTGTAGTGTAGTGATTGTCCTGTTTGCCATCCTCCTGAAAGTTCCCTGTTTTGATCCCGGGCAGAAACATGTGGCTTTCTTTATTTTGATCACAAACGTATATTGTTGGCTTAATTAGCCTGAGGCTAGTTTCACACTTGCTTTTTTTTGCAGCGCGTTTTTCCCGCAAAAAAACGCATTGAAAAAACGCATACAAAAGCATACAACTGCTGCGTTTTTTTCAAGCATTTTTATGAGCATGCATGAAAAAAACGCAGCGATTTTATGCGTTTGTATGCGTTTTTAGTGCGTTTTTACCGCGTTTGCGTTTTTTTCCAACATTAGGTGGCCCCTCACACTAACCCAAACCATGACTTTACTAACCCTAACCCTGACCCTAACCCTAACCCTAACCCTGACCCTAACCCTAACCCTAACCCTGACCCTAACCCTTAACCAAATCATACTTAACCCTAACCCAAACCCTAAACCCTAACTAACCCTAACCCTAACCCTAACCCTGACCCTAACCCTAACCCTAACCCTAACCCTAACCCTGACCCTAACCCTAACCATAACCCTGACCCTAACCCTAACCCTAACCCTGACCCTAACCCTTTACCAAATCATACTTAACCCTAACCCAAACCCTAAACCCTAACTAACCCTAACCCTAACCCTAACCCTGACCCTAACCCTAACCCTAACCCTAACCCTAACCCTGACCCTAACCCTAACCCTGACCCTAACCCTAACCCTAACCCTGACCCTAACCCTAACTCTAACCCTGACCCTAACCCTTAACCAAACCATACTTAACCCTAATCCTGACCCTAACCCTGACCCTAACCCTTAACAAAACCATACTTAACCCTAACCCTGACCCTAACCCTAACCCTAACCCTAACCCTGACCCTGAACCTAACCCTAACCCTAACCCTGACCCTAACCCTTAACCAAACCATACTTAACCCTAATCCTGACCCTAACCCTGAAACTAACCCTTAACAAAACCATACTTAACCCTAACCCTGACCCTAACCCTAACCCTAACCCTGAACCTAACCCTAACCCTAACCCTGACCCTAACCCTTAACCAAACCATACTTAACCCTAATCCTGACCCTAACCCTGACCCTAACCCTTAACCAAACCATACTTAACCCTAACCCTGTCCCAAACCCCAACCCTAACCCTGACCCTGACCCTAACCCTAACCCTAAACCCCCTTAACTAACCCTAACTCTAACCCAAACCCCTAAATTCCATGGTTAAAAAAAAAAAACGCATATGCAAAAAATCGCATGCATGAGCATGCCAGTGCGCACATATGCGCATCCATAGGCTATAATGGCCATTTTTAGCGCAAAACGTGCGCATATGTGCGCATGCGCTTTTTTGCAGGGCCAAAAAATGCAACGTGCTGCGTCTGGAAAATACAAACGCACACCCCAAAAAAACGCAGCGCATGAAAATCGCATACATGCGCTTACAAGCGCGCAGGTATGCGCACCCATGTTAAATATAGGGGAAAAAACGCATGCGCACATATGCGTTTTTTTCCAGCGCTAAAAAACGCAAATGTGAAACCAGCCTGAGTTAGCATATTCTATTGCTGGTTTAATGAGCATTACTTTTACCAATGTGATT
Source organism: Dendrobates tinctorius (assembly GCF_039654945.1). NCBI lineage: Eukaryota > Metazoa > Chordata > Amphibia > Anura > Dendrobatidae > Dendrobates > Dendrobates tinctorius. Next base: position 13,148,708 of record NW_027361918.1, on the reverse strand, counting down.
ATTTCTACCCGTTTTTGCTTTTGGCAAGCATGTGTGTTTTTGACAGTGTCTAAGTGTTCCTAATTCAAGTAACACCTGATAGGATCAAGGTGCGAAAGCAGGCATCTAGGTGCTTTTTCTTTTTGGCTTTTGGACAAAGGCATGAGAATGTTTTGTGGAGCATGGTTTTGTTTCCCTGTTTGTTCTTTTTCTCCAATAGCCTGACAAAAAAAAGGTTCCTGTGTTGCAAAATGCACTTTGTCCTGTCTTCAGACATAGAGGAATACCTCTTGACTTTGGCTGGCTGTTTTTTTCTTTTTCAAGTTCATTTCAGCATGTTTAAACATCTTTAGCTTTGCATGGAGTTTCTGAAGTGTAGTGGTTGTCACGTTCACCTCACACGCGAACGGTCCCCAGTTCGAAACTAGATAGAAGCATGACATTAGGCGTTGATATTAAAGCTTTTGACGTTGAGTCTTTGTTCTCGATGGCTCGTCATGACCACAGTAACCTTCCGCAGCCGGTTTCTGTAGTGTAGTGGTTATCACGTTCGCCTAACACGCGAAGGGTCCCCAGTTCGAAACTGGGAAGAAACACGCTGTTACCCTTTGGTATCCAAGCTTTTGACTTTCAGTTCTTGATCTCGATTGCTTGTTGTCACCACAGTAAGCTCTTGCATCTGGTTTCTGTAGTCTAGCGGTTATCACGTTCGCCTCACATGCGAAAGGTCCCCAGTTCGAAACTGGGCAGAAACACAGCTTTTTCTCTTGGAAAACGATCTTTTTGACTTACAGTGCTTGTTCTTTATTGCTTGCCATGACCACAGCATTTTTTGTTTGTTTGAAACTGTAGGTTTCTGTAGTGTAGCGGTTATTACGGTCGCTTTACACGCGAAAGGTTCTCAGTTCGAAACTGGGCAGAAACACAGCGTTCCTCTTGCAAACTAGCGCTTTTGACAATGAGTGCTTGATCTTTAATGCTTGCCATGACCACAGTAAATGCTCTTGTCTGGTTACTGTAGTGTAGTGATTGTCCTGTTTGCCATGCTCCTGAAAGTTCCCTGTTTTGATCCCGGGCAGAAACATGTGGCTTTTCTTTATTTTGATCACAAACGTATATTGTTGGCTTAATCAGCCTTAGTTAGCATATTCTATTGCTGGTTTATTGAGCATTACTTTTACCAATGTGATTATTTCTACCCGTTTTTGCTTTTGGCAAGCATGTGTGTTTTTGACAGTGTCTAAATATTCCTAATTCAAGTAACACCTGATAGGATCAAGGTGCGAAAGCAGGCATCTAGGTGCTTTTTCTTTTTGGCTTTTGGACAAAGGCATGAGAATGTTTTGTGGAGCATGGTTTTGTTTCCCTGTTTGTTCTTTTTCTCCAATAGCCTGACAAATAAAAGGTTCCTGTGTTGCAAAATGCACTTTGTCCTGTCTTCAGACATATAGGAAGACCTCTTGACTTTGGCCTGCTGTTTTTTTCTTTTTCAAGTTCATTTCAGCATGTTTAAACATCTTTAGCTTTGCATGGAGTTTCTGAAGTGTAGTGGTTGTCACGTTCACCTCACACGCGAATGGGCCCCAGTTCGAATCTGGATAGAAGCTTGACGTTTAATCTTTTGACGTTGAGTCTTTGTTCTCGATGGCTCTTCATGACCACAGTAACCTTCCGCAGCCGGTTTCTGTAGTGTAGTGGTTATCACGTTCGCCTAACACGCGAAAGGTCCCCAGTTCGAAACTGGGCAGAAACACGCTGTTACCCTTTGGTATCCAAGCTTTTGACTTTCAGTTCTTGATCTCGATTGCTTGGTGTCATAACAGTAAGCACTTGCATCTGGTTTCTGTAGTGTAGCGGTTATCACGTTCGCCTCACACGCAAAAGGTCCCCAGTTCGAAACTGGGCAGACACACAGCTTTTTCTCTTGCAAAACGATCTTTTTGACTTTCAGTGCTTGTTCTTTATTGCTTGCCAAGACCACAACATCTTTTGTTTGTTTGAATCGGTTGGTTTCTGTAGTGTAGCGGTTATCACGTTTGCTTTACACGCGAAAGGTCCTCAGTTAGAAACTGGGCAGAAACTCAACGTTCCTCTTGCAAACTAGCGCTTTTGACAATGAGTGCTTGATCTTTAATGCTTGCCATGACCACAGTAAATGCTCTTGTCTGCTTACTGTAGTGTAGTGATTGTCCTGTTTGCCATCCTCCTGAAAGTTCCCGGTTTTGATCCCGGGCAGAAACATGTGGCTTTTCTTTATTTTGATCACAAACGTATATTGTTGGCTTAATTAGCCTTAGTTAGCATATTCTATTGCTGGTTTAATGAGCATTACTTTTACCAATGTGATTATTTCTACCCGTTTTTGCTTTTGGCAAGCATGTGTGTTTTTGACAATGTCTAAGTGTTCCTAATTCAAGTAACACCTGATAGGATCAAGGTGCGAAAGCAGGGATCTAGGTGGTTTTTCTTTTTGGCTTTTGGACAAAGGCATGAGAATGTTTTGTGGAGCATGGTTTTGTTTCCCTGTTTGTTCTTTTTCTCCAATAGCCTGACAAATGAAAGGTTCCTGTGTTGCAAAATGCACTTTGTCCTGTCTTCAGACATAGAGGAAGACCTCTTGACTTTGGCTGGCTGTTTTTTTCTTTTTCAAGTTCATTTCAGCATGTTTAAACATCTTTAGCTTTGCATGGAGTTTCTGAAGTATAGTGGTTGTCACGTTCACCTCACACGCCAACGGTACCCAGTTCGAAACTGGATAGAAGCATGACATTAGGCGTTGACATTAAAGCTTTTGACGTTGAGTCTTTGTTCTCGATGGCTCGTCATGACCACAGTAACCTTCTGCAGATGGTTTCTGTAGTGTAGTGGTTATCAAGTTCGCCTAACACGCGAAAGGTCCCCAGTTCGAAACTGGGCAGAAACACGCTGTTACCCTTTGGTATCCAAGCTTTTGACTTTCAGTTCTTGATCTCGATTGCTTGTTGTCACCACAGTAATCACTTGCATCTGGTTTCTGTAGTGTAGCGGTTATCACGTTCGCCTCACACGCGAAAGGTCCCCAGTTCGAAACTGGGCAGAAACACAGCTTTTTCTCTTGGAAAACGATCTTTTTGACTTTCAGTGCTTGTTCTTTATTGCTTGCCATGACCACAGCATTTTTTGTTTTTTTTAAATCAGTTGGTTTCTGTAGTGTAGAGGTTATCACGTTCTATTTACACGCGAAAGGTCCTCAGTTCGAAACTGGGCAGAAACACAGCGTTTCTCTTGCAAACTTGCGCTTTTGACAATGAGTGCTTGATCTTTAATGCTTGCCATGACCACAGTAAATGCTCTTGTCTGTTTACTGTAGTGTAGTGATTGTCCTGTTTGCCATCCTCCTGAAAGTTCCCTGTTTTGATCCCGGGCAGAAACATGTGGCTTTTCTTTATTTTGATCACAAACGTATATTGTTGGCTTAATTAGCATTAGTTAGTATATTCTATTGCTGGTTTAATGAGCATTACTTTTACCAATGTGATTATTTCTACCCGTTTTTGCTTTTGGCAAGCATGTGTGTTTCTGACAGTGTCTAAGTGTTCCTAATTCAAGTAACACCTGATAGGATCAAGGTGCGAAAGCAGGCATCTAGGTGCTTTTTCTTTTTAGCTTTTGGACAAAGGCATGAGAATGTTTTGTGGAGCATGGTTTTGTTTCCCTGTTTGTTCTTTTTCTCCAATAGCCTGACAAATGAAAGGTTCCTGTGTTGCAAAATGCACTTTGTCCTGTCTTCAGACATAGAGGAAGACCTCTTGACTTTGGCTGGCTGTTTTTTTCTTTTTCAAGTTCATTTAAGCATGCTTAAACATCTTTAGCTTTGCATGGAGTTTCTGAAGTATAGTGGTTGTCACTAGAGTTGAGCGACTTTTGGTTTTTTAGGGTCGCGTTTCGTTTCGTGAAACCCGACTTTTCCATAAGTCGGGTCGAGCAAGATCGTCCGATTATAGGGAAAAGTCGGGGTCGTCCCGAAACACGAATCCCAATGTAAGTCAATGGGGAATAAAAGTCGGCAGTGAGAGGAGGACAGGAAACATACCTACAGTGCCCATTTGAATGCCAAAAGCATCAATTCTTCTTACTTAAGCTTGTCAACCTTAATTAACTTCATAATACAAGTTACGCACTGAAAAATGGGGGTTATTTGGCTAAATTTGTGGGGGGGGAGGGCTGACTGCAGGTTTTCATGTGCCCTGGGCGAAAGAGCGCCCCTTTAACACATACCACAACTCATCATGCTCCGATACGGCAGAGAAATAGCGGTATAGTACAATGAAAAATACCTCACTTTTTACATCTCATGACGAGGCCCATCTATTTCTCCATACAAAATCATTGGTCCCATATAATGTTTGAAACAGTATATGATGAGCTCCACATAATGCTACAGTATATGTTGGTCCCCATGGATGAAGCTCCACTGTCTTATGGGCCCAAATAATGCTCCAAACATAATGGGCCCCATTTCTAATGCTCTAGTGTATAATGGGCCCTGTAAATGCTGCTCCAGTGTCTGATGTCCACCTTTGGAATGTTCCAGTGTATGGTGGGCCCCATCTATCATTCTCCAGAGTATAGTGCGCCCCAAAAATTGCTGTCCCAACATAGAAAACAATCAAATAAGTCTCCTCGCTAGGGAATCCCTGTACTTGTCAGGACAGGTGCTGTAGCTTGCTTAACAGCTCGCCAGCCGTTCTCACGCCCAGTATGGATTGCACGTGATTGCACAAAGGTTAGAAGGGGTACCGTATCCCCGGATAACATGTATGGATAGCGTACACATTCAAAATATATGTCTATACAGCATGAGGCAGGCTCAGACGGTGTTAGGGCCAGTATGGATTGCACGTCATTGCACAAAGGTTAGAAGGGGTACCGTATCCCCGGATAACATGTATGGATAGCGTACACATTCAAAATATATGTCTATACAGCATGAGGCAGGCTCAGACGGTGTTAGGCCCAGTATGGATTGCACGTCATTGCACAAAGGTTAGAAGGGGTACCGTATCCCCGGATAACATGTATGGATAGCGTACACATTCAAAATATATGTCTATACAGCATGAGGCAGGCTCAGACGGTGTTAGGCCCAGTATGGATTGCACGTCATTGCACAAAGGTTAGAAAGGGTACCGTATCCCCGGATAACATGTATGGATAGCGTACACATTCAAAATATATGTCTATACAGCATGAGGCAGGCTCAGATGGTGTTATGCCCAGTATGGATTGCACGTCATTGCACAAAGGTTAGAAGGGGTACCGTATCCCCGGATAACATGTATGGATAGCGTACACATTCAAAATATATGTCTATACAGCATGAGGCAGGCTCAGACGGTGTTAGGCCCAGTATGGATTGCACGTCATTGCACAAAGGTTAGAAGGGGTACCGTATCCCTGGATAACATGTATGGATAGCGTACACATTCAAAATATATGTCTATACAGCATGAGGCAGGCTCAGACGGTGTTAGGCCCAGTATGGATTGCACGTCATTGCACAAAGGTTAGAAGGGGTACCGTATCCCCGGATAACATGTATGGATAGCGTACACATTCAAAATATATGTCTATACAGCATAAGGCAGGCTCAGACCGTGTTAGGCCCAGTATGGATTGCACGTCATTGCACAAAGGTTAGAAGGGGTACCGTATCCCCGGATAACATGTATGGATAGCGTACACATTCAAAATATATGTCTATACAGCATGAGGCAGGCTCAGACGGTGTTAGGCCCAGTATGGATTGCACGTGATTGCACAAAGGTTAGAAAGGGTACCGTATCCCTGGATAACATGTATGGATAGTGTACACATTCAAAATATATGTCTATACAGCATGAGGCAGGCTCAGACGGTGTTAGGCCCAGTATGGATTGCACGTCATTGCACAAAGGTTAGAAGGGGTACCTTATCCCCGGATAACATGTATGGATAGCGTACACATTCAAAATATATGTCTATACAGCATGAGGCAGGCTCAGACGGTGTTAGGCCCAGTATGGATTGCACGTCATTGGACAAAGGTTAGAAAGGGTACCGTATCCCTGGATAACATGTATGGATAGCGTACACATTCAAAATATATGTCTCAGGAGGCAGGCTCAGACGGTGTCAGGCACAGTATGGATTTGACGGCCCAGATTACACAGCGGAGGAGCAGGGAGAGGTAAAGATTGCAAATGCTGGGGCCCTTGCCAAGCAAGGGGGGCCCACTCGTGGGCGTCGGTACTGGCACTGGGCCCCTCATAGTACAGCGGTGTGTCTGACGGCGGGTGTGCACCACCACCGTCAGAGACACTTGATTGCACTATGAGGGACCCTGTGCCAGTGCCCGCGCCCAAGAGTCGGCCTACCCACCTGTCCAGGGCAACGGCACTCGCACGGTGTCGTGCGCTAGGTGGTGACCCCGGCCATGGGGGGGAGGCAGCACAGTTAGGGAGTTTTAGAAAGTGGCATATGTTGATGTTGGACATTCAACTGATGCAAAAGGCGAAATAGGTGAAGTACCAGGAAGAGGTGGACCAAAGCAAGCCATTTTTCTGTCACCCTATGTGTCATCAGGGGAAGGTGGGACAAAATCCTTGGAAACCCATGCATGGTTCATGTTAATGCAGGCTAGATCATCCACATTTTGGGTTGACAGACGGGTCCTTTTTTCTGTCAGGATTGATCCAGCTGCACTGAAGACTCTTTCCGATAGCACACTTGCAGCTGGGCAAGCGAGCTCCTGTAAGGCATATTGTGCCAATTCAGGCCAGGTGTCCAGTTTAGCGGCCCAATAGTCAAAGGGGAATGACCTGTGTGGGAGAACATCGATATGGTAGGAAAAGTAGTTTGTAACCATAGTTGACAACTGCTGTCTCCTGTCACTTTCCATCGATGCAGTATTACCAGTTGTGTGAGCGGTATTTGAAAAATCAGTCCACAACATTGTGATGAAACCCCTGTCTCCAACGCCACTTCTGCTGTGTGCACCACGAACACCTCTGCCAAGCTGCCCCCGGCCCGTACGGCTCGTGTGAGAACCATCACCGCTGCTGTGTGCTGGGAATGCCTCAAGCAACCGATTTACCAGAGTTGCTTGTTTATTAGCCAATATTAGGTCAAGGTTCTCCTGTGGCATGATGTTTTGTAATTTGCCTTTATAGCGTGGATCCAGGATGCTGGCCAACCAGTAGTCGTCATCGTTCATCATTTTGGCTATGCGGGGGTCCCTTTTTAGGATCCGCAAGGCATAATCTGACATGTGGGCCAATGTTCCCGGTGTCAATGATGCACTGCGAGTGCTGGGTGGAGGAGCACTTTCTGGCAAATCCACATCCCTCCAGTCACGCACAAACCCTGTACCAGACCTTGCCATGCCAACATTTTCACTTGCCCCACGAGATGCATCCTCCTCCCCTAAGTAATCATCCCCATCATCCTCCTCCTCCTCCTCCTCTTCTTCCTCCACCTCGTCCAGGAGAGGTCCCTGAGCAGACAATGGCTGAATGTCATCAAGGATTCCCTCCTCCTCTTCCTCCTCATCAACATGAGGAGACACAGATTAGATATTAGAAAAAACTTTTTGACAGTTAGAGTGATCAATGAGTGGAACAGGCTGCCACGAGAAGTGGTGAGTTCTCCTTCAATGGAAGTCTTCAAACAGAGGCTGGACAGACATCTGACTGGGATGATTTAGCGAATCCTGCTTTGAGCAGGGGGTTGGACCAGATGGCCCAGGAGGTCCCTTCCAACTCTACGATTCTATGATTCTATGATTCTATGATTCTATGATTGGCTGCAGACGCCTGCTCCTTAAGGTGCGTCAAAGTTTGCATGAGCAGACGCATAAGTGGGATGCTCATGCTTAGGATGGCGTCGTCTGCGCTTACGAGCCGTGTGCATTCCTCAAAACACTGAAGGACTTTACAAAGGTCTTTCAGCTTCAACCACTGCACACCTGTCAACTCCATGTCTGCTCTCAAAGTGCCTGGCCGTGTATCCTCCCACAAATGCATTATGGCCTGCCTCTGCTCGCACAGCCGCTCTACCATGTGCAGGGTGGAGTTCCACCTTGTTGCAATGTCGATAATGAGGCGGTGGTTGGGAAGGTGGAGCAATCGCTGCAGCTTCTGCATACGAACGGAGTGTACAGGCGACCGGCGGATGTGCGCGCACAGTCTTCGCACCTTCTGGAGCAGGGCTGTTAACTCCGGATAATTTTTGAGGAAGCACTGCACCACCAGGTTCAAGGTGTGAGCCAAGCAAGGTATGTGGCTGAGTTTTGAAAGGGCTATGGCTGCCACAAAATTACGGCCGTTATCACTAACTACCTTGTCTGCCTCAAGATGTACACTGCCCAGCCATGACTCAGTTTGTAGCTTCAAGTACTCGGCCAGCACCTCGGCGGTGTGTCTGTCGCCCAAACACATCATCTGCAACACAGCCTGCTGACGCTTTCCACTAGCTGCTCGATAGGGGGACACATCGTGTGCAACAGTGGCAGCTGCAGATGGAGTGCTCGTACGACTGCGCTCTGTGGACGAGCTGTCGCTTCTGGAGGAGGAGGAGGAGGAGGGTCGAACGCCTCCAGCCAACTGTTTCCTATACCGTGGGCTAGGCAGCACTGTCCCACCACCGCTGTCCCCTGTGGACCCTGCATCCACCACATTAACCCAGTGCGCAGTGATGGACACGTAACGGCCCTGGCCATGCCGACTGGACCATGCATCAGTTGTGAGGTGCACCTTTCCACTCACTGACTGCTTGAGTGCATGGACAATGCGGTCTTTCACATGATGGTGGAGGGCTGGGATGGCTTTACGAGAGAAGAAGTGGCGACTGGGTAGGTCATAGAGTGGTACTGCATAGGCCATGAGTTCGCGGACAGCTGTGCTTTCCACCAACCGAAAGGGCATCATCTCAAACGAGATTAGTTTGGCAATGTGGGCGTTCAAACCCAGTGTACGCGGATGAGAGACTGAGTACTTTCTTGACCTACTCATAGTGTCTGGGAGGGTGAGCTGGACTTGAGAGCTGCATATGGTGGAAGTAGCGGTGGACAGGGCGGATTGAGAGAGGGTTGATGATGGTGATGGAGTTGTTGTTCTTTCTGATGGCCTAGAATCAGTCTTTCGTTGATATAACAGTGGGATTCCCTGACTGCTGTGGCCTTGCAACGACACCTCAACATTTGCTGCTGTGCTAACCGGTGGGCTTACAGTGGGGGAAACAATGTAGCGTTGCTGACTACCTTCGTTGTGATCAGTTGCACATGTGGCACTTGAGGTTTGGTGTTGTGTCCACGCTTGCAAGTGCATGCTGGTTAAATGTCTAAGCATGCAACTGGTATTCAAATTTTTCAGATTTTTCCCTCGGCTAAAGGTCTTTGTGCACTTCTTACAGATAACCTTGGCCTGATCATGAGGATTTTGTTCAAAAAACTGCCACACTGCACTCTTCCTTCTTTGGCAGACATTTTGCGGCATAGCACGCTGTGATCTTTTGACCCTCTGGACAAGCTGTCCAGCAACTCTTTTGATGTTTGGAACCTGTCTTTGGAGTGCTCCGGGCCTGCCAGATAACAGCTGTTGCGATGTCGATGTCTGCTGTGGATGCTCCTCATCTGAGCTATTGGAAGCAGCACCCTCTTCCCCCAATGGATGCCAATCTGGGTCAACAACTGGGTCATCCATCACCTCCTCTTCTATGTCATGTGCACCTTTCTCTGTGTCACCGTGTATGGTGGTATAGTGTGCGGGAAGGGGCACCTGAGTCTCATCAGGGTCAAAATCTGGCTCTGTACACTGCGAGGACAATGTAGTGCTCTGAGTGAATGTACCAGCAGAATCATCCATCAGCGGCTGTGCATCAGTGCACTCCATGTCAGATTCATCTTGGCCTGGGTAATTCACCATTTGACTTGATAATCCAGGCATGGTATGTGAAAACAGCTCCATGGAGTAATCAGTAGTATGGCCTGCGTCATCCTTCAATCTTGGTTGGGGTGAAGGACACAAGGAAAGGTGTGGTTCATGAACATGAGCCTCCAATGACGACTCAGTGCTTTTACTTTTTACAACTGAAGAAGAGGAGGCGATAGAGCTGGAGGCTGAGTCAGCAATGTAAGACAAAACTTTTTCCTGATGCTCTGCCTTTAAAAGCGGTTTGCCAACTCCTAGAAAACTAAGCGTTCGAGTCCTTATGTAGCCAGACGATGACGCAGGGTCAGCACCTCCTGCATTCGGTCCTATTTTGCTCTTGCCACTACCATCAGATCCACCACCAACACCATCATTACCAGCTGCCAACCCCCGCCCAATTCCACGGCCTCTTCCACCAGCCTTCCTCATTTTTGGTAGAAATGTAGACAAAATCCAACAAACTATATAGTAATGTAAAACAAGGTACAAGGTGTCTATAGGACAGGGGAGTTTTAGAATTTCTGCACACACTTGTGGACAGTGGACACTTGTGGATTGTGTGCGGCCCACTGATATCTGAGCGCTATGTGACACGCTCGATGGCACAGCTGCCTGTGACCAAAGTGACGAGAGGATAATGGAGATTTTGAATCTCTGCGTACACTTTAGGACACTGGACACTTGTGGATTGTGTGCAGCCCACTGATATCTGAGCGCTATGTGACACGCTCGATGGCACAGCTGCCTGTGACCAAAGTGACAAAAGGATAATGGAGATTTTGAATCTCTGCGTACACTTGTGGACAGTGGACACTTGTGGATTGTGTGAGGCCCACTGATATCTGAGCGCTATGTGACACGCTCAATGGCACAGCTGCCTGTGACCAAAATGACGAGAGGATAATGGAGATTTTGAATCTCTGCGTACACTTTTTGACACTGGACACTTGTGGATTGTGTGCGGCCCACTGATATCTGAGCGCTATGTGACACGCTCGATGGCACAGCTGCCTGTGACCAAAGTGACGAGAGGATAATGGAGATTTTGAATCTCTGCGTACACTTGTGGGCAGTGGACACTTGTGGATTGTGTGCGGCCCACTGATATCTGAGCGCTATGTGACACGCTCGATGGCACAGCTGCCTGTGACCAAAGTGACGAGAGGATAATGGAGATTTTGAATCTCTGCGTACACTTGTGGACAGTGGACACTTTTGGATTGTGTGCGGCCCACTGATATCTGAGAGCTATGTGACACGCTCGATGGCACAGCTGCCTGTGACCAAAGTGACGAAGGGATAATGGAGATTTTTAATCTCTGCGTACACTTTTGGACACTGGACACTTGTGGATTGTGTGCGGCCCACTGATATCTGAGCGCTATGTGACACGATCGATGGCACAGCTGCCTGTGACCAAAGTGACGAGAGGATAAGGGAGATTGGATTGCTTTTAAAAAAGCAGTTTGCGGAGCAGTGGGTAAACAGCAATGCCAGCTTGTCAGGAAGCCTTAAAAGGCAGCCCAACAACCAACACCACTGATACACCACAATATAGCCTCCCCTTGCACTGCACACACAGTGACTTGTGTGTTGTGCAGGCCAAATCGCTAGCAGCAGAAGCAGTTTTTTTGTCTTCTTCCCTGCCTAACGCTCTCCCTACAGAATCAGCAGCAACCTCTCCCTATACTAAGATCGGCAGAAGTAAGATGGCGGTCGGCGTGCACGCCCTTTTATACCCCCTGTGACGCCCACCAAAGCAAGCGAATCACTTGCATGCCCTTCTGAAAGATGGTGGTGACCCGTGCCTATGTCATCACGTTGCCCACAGTGTCCGTGGATCCTGATTGGCTGAAAAAGAGCGCAAAACAAACTTTTGAAACGCGACTTTGGCGCGTAAGTCGCCGACCTCGTGGCCGACCTCATCCTAGGGTCGGGTTTCGTTTCATGAAACCCGACTTTGCCAAAAGTCGGTGACTTTTGAATTTTTTCGACCCGTTTCGCTCAACTCTAGTTGTCACGTTCACCTCACACGCGAACGGTCCCTAGTTCGAAACTGGATAGAAGCATGACATTAGGCGTTGATATTAAATCTTTTGACGTTGAGTCTTTGTTCTCGATGGCTCGTCATGACCACAGTAACCTTCCGCAGCCGGTTTCTGTAGTGTAGTGGTTTTCACGTTCGCATAACACGCAAAAGGTCCCCAGTTCGAAACTGGGCAGAAACACGCTGTTACCCTTTGGTATCCAAGCTTTTGACTTTCAGATCTTGATCTCGATTGCTTGTTGTCACCACAGTTAGCTCTTGCATCTGGTTGCTGTAGTGTAGCGGTTATCACGTTTGCCTCACACGCGAAAGGTCCCCAGTTCGAATCTGGGCAGAAACACAGCTTTTTCTCGTGGAAAACGATCTTTTTGACTTTCAGTGATTGTTCTTTATTGCTTGCCATGACCACAGCATTTTTTGTTTGTTTGGATCGGTTGGTTTCTGTAGTGTAGTGGTAATCACGTTAGCTTTACATGTGAAAGGTCCTCAGTTCGAAACTGGGCAGAAACACAGCGTTCCTCTTGCAGACTAGCGCTTTTGACAATTAGTGCTTGATCTTTAATGCTTGCCATGACCACAGTAAACGCTCTTGTCTGGTTACTGTAGTGTAGTGATTGTCCTGTTTGCCATCCTCCTGAAAGTTTCCTGTTTTGATCCCGGGCAGAAACATGTGGCTTTTCTTTAATTTGATCACAAAAGTATATTGTTGGCTTAATTAGCCTTAGTTAGCATATTCTATTGCTGGTTTAATGAGCATTACTTTTACCAATGTGATTATTTCTACCCGTTTTTGCTTTTGGCAAGCATGTGTGTTTTTGACAGTGTCTAAGTGTTCCTAATTCAAGTAACACCTGATAGGATCAAGGTGCGAAAGCAGGCATCTAGGTGCTTTTTCTTTTTGGCTTTTGGACAAAGGCATGAGAATGTTTTATGGAGCATGGTTTTGTTTCCCTGTTTGTTCTCTTTCTCCAATAGCCTGACAAATGAAAGGTTCCTGTGTTGCAAAATGCACTTTGTCCTGTCTTCAGACATAGAGGAAGACCTCTTGACTTTGGCTGGCTGTTTTTTTCTTTTTCAAGTTCATTTCAGCATGTTTAAACATCTTTAGCTTTGCATGGAGTTTCTGAAGTGTAGTGGTTGTCATGTTCACCTCACACGTGAACGGTCCCTAGTTCGAAACTGGATAGAAGCATGACATTAGGCGTTGATATTAAATCTTTTGACGTTGAGTCTTTGTTCTCGATGGCTCGTCATGACCACAGTAACCTTCCGCAGCCGGTTTCTGTAGTGTAGTGGTTGTCACGTTCGCCTAACACGCGTAAGGTCCCCTGTTCGAAACTGGATAGAAGCATGACATTAGGCGTTGATCTTGAAGCTTTTGACGTTGAGTCTTTGTTCTCGATGGCTCGTCATGACCACAGTAGCCTTCTGCAGCCGTTTTCCGTAGTGTAGTGGTTATCACGTTCGCCTAACACGCGAAAGGTCCCCAGTTGGAAACAGGGCAGACACACGCTGTTAACCTTTGGTATCCAAGCTTTTGACTTTCAGTTCTTGATCTCGATTGCTTGTTGTCACCACAGTAAGCGCTTGCATCCGGTTTCTGTAGTGTAGCGGGTATCACGTTCGCCTCACAGGCGAAAGCTTCCCCAGTTCGAAACTGGGCAGAAACACAGCTTTTTCTCTTGGAAAATGATCTTTTTGACTTTCAGTGCTTGTTCTTTATTGCTTGCCATGACCACAGCATTTTTTGTTTGTTTGAATTGGTTGGTTTCTGTAGTGTAGCGGTTATCACGTTCGCTTTACACGCGAAAAGTCCTCAGTTCGAAACTGGGCAGAAACACAGCGTTTCTCTTGCAAACTAGCGCTTTTGACAATGAGTGCTTGATCTTTAATGCTTGCCATGACCACAGTAAATGCTCTTGTCTGGTTACTGTAGTGTAGTGATTGTCCTGTTTGCCATCCTCCTGAAAGTTCCCTGTTTTGATCCCGGGCAGAAACATGTGGCTTTTCTTTATTTTGATCACAAACGTATATTGTTGGCTTAATTAGCCTTAGTTAGCATATTCTATTGCTGGTTTAATGAGCATTACTTTTACCAATGAGATTATTTCTACCCGTTTTTGCTTTTGGCAAGCATGTGTGTTTTTGACAGTGTCTAAGTGTTCCTAATTCAAGTAACACCTGATAGGATCAAGGTGCGAAAGCAGGCATCTAGGTGCTTTTTCTTTTTGGCTTTTGGACAAAGGCATGAGAATGTTTTGTGGAGCATGGTTTTGTTTCCCTGTTTGTTCTTTTTCTCCAATAGCCTGACAAATGAAAGGTTCCTGTGTTGCAAAATGCACTTTGTCCTGTCTTCAGACATAGAGGAAGACCTCTTGACTTTGGCTGGCTGTTTTTTTCTTTTTCAAGTTCATTTCAGCATGTTTAAACATTTTTAGCTTTGCATGGAGTTTCTGAAGTGTAGTGGTTGTCACGTTCACCTCACACGCGAACGGTCCCCAGTTTGAAACTGGATAGAAGCATGACATTAGGCGTTGATATTAAAGCTTTTGACGTTGAGTCTTTGTTCTTGATGGCTCGTCATGACCACAGTAACCTTCCACAGATGGTTTCTGTAGTGTAGTGGTTATCACGTTCGCCTAACACGCGAAAGGTCCCCAGCTCGAAACTGGGCAGAAACACGCTGTTACCCTTTGGTATCCAAGCTTTTGACTTTCAGTTCTTGATCTCGATTGCTTGTTGTCACCACAGTAAACACTTGCATCTGGTTTCTGTAGTGTAGCGGTTAACACATTTGCCTCACACGCGAAAGGTCCCCAGTTCGAAACTGGGCAGAAACACTGCTTTTTCTCTTGGAAAACGATCTTTTTGACTTTCAGTGCTTGTTCTTTGTTGCTTGCCATGACCACAGCATTTTTTACGTGCTTGAATTGGTTGGTTTCTGTAGTGTAGCGGTTATCACGTTCGCTTTACACGCGTAAAGGTCCTCAGTTTGAAACTGGGCAGAAACACAGCGTTCCTCTTGCAAACTAGCGGTTTTAACAATGAGTGCTTGATCTTTAATGCTTGCCATGACCACAGTAAACGCTCTTGTATGGTTACTGTAGTGTAGTGATTGTCCTGTTTGCCATCCTCCTGAAAGTTCCCTGTTTTGATCCCGGGCAGAAACATGTGGCGTTTCTTTGCTTTGATCACAAACGTGTATTGTTGGCTTAATTAGCCTTAGTTAGCATATTCTATTGCTGGTTTAATGAGCATTACTTTTACCAATGTGATTATTTCTACCCGTTTTTGCTTTTGGCAAGCATGTGTGTTTTTGACAGTGTCTAAGTGTTCCTAATTCAAGTAACACCTGATAGGATCAAGGTGCAAAAGCAGGCATCTAGGTGCTTTTTCTTTTTGGCTTTTGGACAAAGGCATGAGATTGTTTTGTGGAGCATGGTTTTGTTTCCCTGTTTGTTCTTTTTCTCCAATAGCCTGACAAATGAAAGGTTCCTGTGTTGCAAAATGCACTTTGTCCTGTCTTCAGACATAGAGGAAGACCTCTTGACTTTGGCTGGATGTTTTTTTCTTTTTCAAGTTCATTTCAGCATGTTTAAACATCTTTAGCTTTGCATGGAGTTACTGAAGTGTAGTGCTTGTCACGTTCACCTCACACGCGAGCGGTCCCCAGTTCGAAACTGGATAGAAGCATGACATTAGGTGTTGATATTAAAGCTTTTGACGTTGAGTCTTTGTTCTCGATGGCTCGTCATGACCACAGTAACCTTCCACAGCCGGTTTCTGTAGTGTAGTGGTAATCACGTTCGCCTAACACGCGAAAGGTCCCCAGTTCGAAACTGGGCAGGAACACGCTGTTACCCTTTGGTATCCAAGCTTTTGACTTTCAGTTCTTGATCTCGATTGCTTGTTGACACCACAGTAAGCGGTTGCATCTGGTTTCTGTAGTGTAGCGGTTATCATGTTTTCCTCACACGCGAAAGTTCCCCAGTTTGAAACTGGGCAGAAAAACAGCTTTTTCTCTTGGAAAACGATCTTTTTGACTTTCAGTGCTTGTTCTTTATTGCTTGCCATGACCACAGCATTTTTTGCTTGTTTGAATCGGTTGGTTTCTGTAATGTAGCGGTTATCACGTTTGCTTTACATGCGAAAGGTCCTCAGTTCGAAACTGGGCAGAAACACAGCGTTCCATTGGCAAACTAGTGCTTTTGACAATGAGTGCTTGATCTTTAATGCTTGCCATGACCACAGTAAATGCTCTTGTCTGGTTACTGTAGTGTAGTGATTGTCCTGTTTGCCATCCTCCTGAAAGTTCCCTGTTTTGATCCCGGGCAGAAACATGTGGCTTTTCTTTATTTTGATCATAAACGTATATTGTTGGCTTAGGCCTCTTTCACACATCAGGTTTTCGGCGTCAGGCGCGATCCGGCGCTTTTGACTAAAACCGGATCCGGCGAAATGCAATGCCGGATCCGGATTCCCCCCCATTGACTTGCATTAGAGCCGGATCGAGCCGGATGGCCATGCGTTTTATCCGATTTTCGCCAGATCCGGCAATGTGACGCGATCCGGCGTCTGGAAAAAACGGCTACTGTAACGTTTTTTGTCTCTGGCGAAAAAGCCGGACACAATGAAAGCCTATGAGCGCCGCAATGCGCCTGATCCGGCGACAGCCGGATCCGGCTTCTTTGGTCTGAGCATGCTCAGTAGCTCTGC
Organism: Dendrobates tinctorius; assembly: GCF_039654945.1. Lineage (NCBI taxonomy): Eukaryota > Metazoa > Chordata > Amphibia > Anura > Dendrobatidae > Dendrobates > Dendrobates tinctorius. The sequence goes on along the minus strand of NW_027361918.1, from coordinate 13,132,019 downwards.
CCACAGGACATATATAAAAGCAAGACAATGGGACCCTCAGCCACACCCAACATGCCACCCAAGCCAAGAACCAGGAGCAGGAGAAGGCAGCAGACATCTGCAGCAGCAGCATCATCAGCACCACCCCAAATGGAGCAGCATGCTGAACAACGGGAGGGGAGTCCAGCAGCAGATGAGAGACGGTAATTATCAAATCCCCCATTCCTCCAAACTAGGGCTATGGAATATCAAGATATTCATTGGCCCTTTGTTTCTCTTTATTCAACAGCCGCCCAATAGATGCAGCAGCAGAAACACCACCCACAGCCATGGAGTCTGGCCATGAGGAAGACAGCACAGCTTCTGGGAGCCCTCCCTCGCATCGTCAGCGTTTGACGGTAAGTTTTTATTTCAAAAATCCATCATCTCTGTAATATATGTGTATTCATTGCCTTTTATTTCAAAACAGGAATCACAAGATGAAGAGGAGCTCCCAGAAGAAGAAGGAAGGGGTGGACAGACACTTGGAGTGGACTCACAATTGGTAAGTTTTTTGCATCAAACGCAGAAACACAACATCACACTACACACAACACATAGAAAACAATGTTCTGCAGACCACACACAGCAAACAAATGCCTACATCCAAAGACATAACATTTTTTGTTTTTTTCTCTAGTCTTCCCAATCTGGTGCTCGGCCAAGAGGTCCTCGCAGTGCCTCCCAGGGTCATCGGCGACAGCAACGCGGCGGTCACCAGCGTGTAAGTATAAATATTTTTGCTTTGTTTTTTTTGCACTTTTTATTTCATTTCTTTTGTGGAGGCTAATTATGTTATTTTTGTCTTTTTCTTTAACAGCCTTCACAGCGTGCTCCCGACTCTGACGGTGAGTATGGAGGGATTGATGTGGACCACCTCATCGATCTCGTCAGAGAAAGGGAGCCGCTCTGGAATATGGCTGACCGCCGCCACGCTGACCTGATCGTTACCCAACGACTCTGGGAGGAAATCTGTTCGCTCCTTGTGGACCGCTGGGAGGACCTCGAAGCTCGGGCCCAGATTAAAGAGCGTAAGTATATACAGTACCGGTTGCTTGATTTAAACCAGTGTTTCCCGAACTCCAGTCCTCGTGGTCCCCACGGATCATGTGTTCAGGATTTCTATTTACTTTGGAAATCCTGAAAACATGACCCCTGGGGACCATGAGGACTGGAGTTTGGGAAACACTGATGTTGTATACTAACCACTTTGTCCTTTCTCATTTCAGGGGAGAGAATTGTGAAGCGGTGGCGGTCTGTGAGGGATCGTTTCAAGAAGGAGTTCAATAAAGAGATGCGGGCCCCGAGTGGATCTGGAGGATGCAGGAGCAAGTACAAGTACGCACGAGCCCTGTCGTTCCTCCGGGAGACAATGCTCACCAGAAGGTAAATATTACACACCACATGTGACAAAAAAATGTTTAGATGTAACTTTTTTTTTCAGCCAGGGCCATACCATGTCACTATTTTAATTGTTTTTTTTTCTCTTTATTCCACAGCACGGTGAGCAGCACTCGGGAACCTGCACGATTGGACCCTTCTGAGGCGATCCCTGAGGAGACCAGCACCGAGGGACACTTCGACCGCCCCGGTACATCTGCACCTTCCCAGCCTTCCCACACATTCGACCCATCTGTCCCATCCACCAGCACAGGAGCATCGTGGCCGCCTACATTACATGAAGCTGCTGGTGAGGAGATCGCTTTCCCTTTACCCCACCCTTCTGCCCCTGCCACCTCTAGTACACCTGCGGGTACTGGGCGGCAAAGGCAGAGGGGTCAGGAAAAGACTTATGCGCCAGAGTTCTTGCATCTGAATGCATCTTTCCAGAACTGTCTAAAAGTCTTGTCAGAGCAAATCTCCGCAGGCTTTCAGCAGATCAACTCCAGCATTCTGGAGGTGAAGACACTTCTGCAAACCATGCATTCAGAAGCAAGATCTTCGCCAAACCACACCTTTTTCAGGTCTGTTGTGGAGCGCATGGAAACGCTCTCTCCTGCCCAGCAGATGCATGTAATGCATTCATGCCACGCTGCTCTCCAGCAAGTTACCTCCCAACCTCCTCCTCCCACCACAGTAGTTCCTCCACCTGCACCCCCTCCAGCCACTTTTCATCCTCCCCCTCCTATTACATCTACACCCCCTCCAGCCACTTTCCATCCTCCCCCTCCTATTACATCTACACCCCCTCCAGCCACTTTCCATCCTCCCCCTCCTATTACATACCATCCACCTCCCCAGCACCAGCAACCTCCCCAGCACCAGCAACCTCCCCAGTACCAGCAACCTCCCCAGCACCAGCAACCTCCCCAGTACCAGCAACCTCCCCAGTACCAGCAACCTCCCCAGTACCTGCAAACTCCCCAGTACCAGCAACCTCCCCAGTACCAGACATCTCCCCACTTCCAGCAACCTGCCCCGTACCAGACATCTCCCCACTTCCAGCAACCTGCCCCGTACCAGACATCTCCCCACTTCCAGCAACCTGCCCTGTACCAAACTCCTTCCCCATACAACTTGCCATCAACATCATCTGCTCCTACAGTCCCTGCCCAACCCTCCACTCCACCACCCACCACCTCTTCTGCTTCCCACATGTCCACCCATTCTGTAGTTTTTTCCACACCTTCACCTCTAACTGTTCCTTCCCCACCACAATCCCAGTCCTCTCTCCACACTCCCAGTGTCGAAGTGTCCCGCAGCCCCTCCAGCAGTATTTCCACCACACACTGCACAGATTTATAATGTGTGTATTTAAATAAAAATGACCAGTTTTATGGTTTCAAAGCTTTATTAAACAAGTTTATTAAAATTTTAAAAAAGTTTACTAAAAAAAACATTTTTCAATAAAAGTTAAATTATTTTACACTGGTTGTCTGTCATTTCTTTCTGCGGCGAAAAAGGTTAAATACAGGGTATTTAAAAGGTGAAATGGTATTCAAAACTAGGTATATAACTGTGGGTAAATTTTAGCTTTTTGCCACAGTTGTGTTCCTGGTTGTGTTTGAAGCAAAGTATTTCACCTAAAAAGTTGTGTTTATTGTTGGTGATTTCCTAACAATGTACACAACTTTTGTTAAAAGGTGAAATACTTTGCATAAAACACAACCAGGTACACACCTGTGGCCTAAAGCTAAAAATAGAGACCATGACAAGATAGCCAACTTTGGTTGGCAAAGGTATATACTGTTGGTACAGAAGGTACACAAGTTTGGTTAGGGCACAAATCTTTCACACTCTGTCATCCTGCCAGTGTACTCTGCCTTGAGGTGACATAAAGTATTGTGCAAAATTGTCCCTCATCACTGAAACCGTCACAGAACTTCTAGTGGTAATGTCATGGTAATCTTGCAAGGTGGTTTCTTCAGAGGTGTCCTCAATGGAAATGGGTTCCTTGCAGATAACAAAATTGTGGAGTACCACGCACGCTTTGATCACCTCGTCCACAGTTTCTGTCTTGAGGTTGATCGCAGTCAATAGGACCCGCCATTTGGCTGTCAGAATACCAAAGGTACATTCAACCATTCTTCTTGCTCTTGTGAGGCGGTAATTAAAAATGCGTTTTGGTATTGTCAATCCTCTGCTAGAGTACGGTTTCAAAAGGTGTTCTGACAGCTGGAAGGCTTCATCCCTTACACAGACAAATGGCATAGGTGGACCAGATGTTTGCGGCAGCGGTAGGTGGTGGGAACTGGAAGGTGTTTCCATACAGTTTATGCCCCATGGCAGACAGTTTGAAAACTTGAGAGTCATTGGAGCGGCCATAGGCCCCAATATCAACCGCAATAAATTTGTATTCCGCGTCAGCGATGGCCATGAGGACAATTGAAAAATATTTCTTGTAATTGAAATATTCCGATCCCGATCCAGCTGGCTTTACAATGCGGAAATGTTTCCCGTCCACAGCGCCCAAGCAGTTGGGAAACTGACATATCTGTTGAAACTTGTCAGCAATTTCAATCCACCTCTCTGTTGTGGGCTCTGGTAAAAACTCTTCAGCTAAGGAGTCCCACAGTGCACGGCATGTGCACTTCACAATTCCAGATATGGTGGAAATCCCGAGTCTGTACTGGAAATGCAGTGACGAAAGGGATTCTCCAGTTGCAAGAAATCTGTGGGGAATTAAAAAACAATAAATTAGTTTTAAATCACAGCATTACATACCAAAACTGAGCTATAACACTTGGAGATACAAACTACCACCAACAAGATTGCAGTGAAAGTGTGCTCTGATGCGATCACATCCAATAAATGTGGCTTACCTTAAAGTCACCATCAGACGCTCTGCGGGTGAAACAGAGAAGCGGCAATAGGTGTTCGCTTTTCTTATGAGGTGTGCAATGCGCTCCACCAAGTAATCAAAATTCTCCATTTTCATCCTAACATATCCAAAAAATTTATCCGGGTTTCGTCGAAGGTCCATGCAGAGTGTAGAATAGACCCCACGCGTCATTCTCTTGGCTGTGATGGGGTGGATCCACAAACGTCATCTACGATGCCTGATGCGCTGCTGTCTCGCTCTCTCCTTCTCCAGAACAATCACCCTCAAACGATTCGCCTCCGCTATAAAAACCGCCAAATTCTAAAAAATATTTCCAATGACAACATCCATCTTCGCCAGTAACTTGCTCTTCTCTCCAACCTGCACTTTCTCTTCGACAACCTGTCAAAGAAGGGCTGTAGGAACACTCTATATATAGTTTTCCAGTAGCCAATCCCGTTCGGAAGGCCACAAGGGTCAATTTTAAAAACCGGATCCGGCGTAATCCGTCGAAAAACGGATAGAAAAACGGATGAACCAAATGAGACGGATCCGGTTTTGTCTGTCAAGAAAAAGACGGATCCGGCAGAAAACCAGATACGTCACATCCGGTTTTACTAAACATTTGCCGGATCCGGCGTTCCGGCACGACGCCCCATCGCGCCTGACGCCGAAAACCTGATGTGTGAAAGTAGCCTTAATTAGCCTTAGTTAGCATATTCTATTGCTGGTTTAATGAGCATTACTTTTACCAATGTGATTATTTCTACCCGTTTTTGCTTTTGGCAAGCATGTGTGTTTTTGACAGTGTCTAAGTGTTCCAGGGGAAGAGTCTTGAGGAGATCATTTGCATATTCCCAGTGCCTTCTGGGATAAGTGAAGAGTCTCCGTGAGCTCAACGATCACTGGGTTTTGGCCGTTGCAGCTGAAAAGAGGAAATCGGAAAAATTTTTGCTCATCTTTCATCATTTTTAAGAAATCTCAAGATGGAAGAGGCCAGGAGCCATTTGGTGAGCTGCATTTCTTGCTACATGTTCACAGATTTACCAGTGGAAAAGCCAAACTTCACATGCCACAAATGCAAGCTTGTGACCCTGTTGGAGGAAAAGTTGCAAAATCTCAAAGAGAGGTTAGCTACGTTGAAGATTATTAAGGAAGGTGAAGAGTTCTTGGACAGGGCAGAATTATCTCTTCATGTTACAGAAAGAGAAGAAATTCGAAGTGCACCTGAATAAACAGAGGAATGGAGACATGTGACCCAGAGAAGCAGGAGGATCAGGAGGCACTCAGCACCCATACTGCTCAGAAACCAGTACCAGGCTCTCACGCAGGAAAACGATGACGAAATACATCAGGATAAGACTTTGCCAACAAACAGCAACCTTGTACGCCTTCAGAGTCCTCCTAGATGGAGAAGGAAAAATGTTGTGAAGAAGAAACGGAGAGTGGTGGTCATGGGGGATTCCCTGTTGAGAGGAACAGAGGCCGCTATCTGCAGACCAGATATAACTTCAAGAGAAATGTGCTGTCTTCCAGGTGCAAAAATTAAAGATGTGTCTGACAGGATATCAGGACTCTTCAGACCTACAGATGACTATCCATTCCTGCTACTACATGTGGTAACAAATGACACCGCAAGAAACGACCTGGAAACCATCTGCAGAGACTTTGAAGACTTAGGCAAGAAAGTGAAAGAACTGGGAGCGCAGGTGGTCTTCTCTTCCATCCTCCCAGTGGATGGCCATGGAACAAGGAGGTGGAATAAGATTCTGCAGGTGAACAACTGGCTACGTCGATGGTGCCGTCAGCAACGATTTGGATTTCTGGATCACGTAGTGAACTACTTATACGATGGACTACTTGCTAAAGATGGGGTGCACCTTACGAAGACTGGAAAGCAGGTATTTGGAAGTCGCCTTGCTACACTTGTAAGGAGAGCTTTAAACTAGAACAACATGGGAAGGGAAGCAAAAGACCAGAAAAAGCCATACACCTCACAAATGCTATTGAGAACTCTGCTATTAGAAGTGGAAAGGAAGAACAAAGATGAAAGAATCTAATTAATAAAAATATTGGAGAAAGAGAAACCAATCACAAACTAAAATGTTTCTATACTAATGCACAAAGCATGGGCAACAAACAAGGAGAATTGGAACTACTAACACAGGAAAAGAAATATGATGTCATTGGAATCACCGAAACTTGGTGGGACAATACACATGATTGGAATACAAGACTAGAAGGATACAACTTATTTGCAAGAAACAGACTTGATAAACGAGGAGGGGGTGTCGCATTGTATGTTAGAAACGCATATATCTGCACAGAGATTGAAGCTTCAGAGACTGGGCGTTCTGTGGAAACTGTTTGGGTAAGAATACAAGGACAGAACAATGGAAAGGACACCATTGTAGGTATTTACTACAGGCCGCCTGTGCAAGCTGAAGATATGGATGAACTCTTTATGCATGAAATGGCCAAGTTCTCCAAAAAATATGACATAGTTGTCATGGGAGATTTCAACTATCCAGACATTTGTTGGGAATCTCTCTCAGGCAAAACTAACAGGTCAAGGAAATTCTTATCCTCTCTTGCTGACAACTTTATCTTCCAAAAGGTAAGGGAGAAAACAAGGGGAACTGCTACCTTGGATCTAATCCTTATAAACAGGGAGGAAATGGTTGAGGAGGTAAAAGTGGCTGGGACCCTAGGAGGTAGCGACCATGCTATTTTAGAATTTTGGATAACTAGAGGTGGAAGACCTGTGAAGACTCAGACGTCAAGGTTAGATTTCAGAAAGGCAGATTTTAAGGGATTCAGAAAGAGAATTGGAGGGATCCAATGGCTGGATATCCTTAAAGACAAAAATGTCCAGGAAGGATGGGAAATCTTGAAAAATGAAATTCTCAAAGCACAGTTGTTAACAATTCCGAAAAGAGGGAAGAATAGGAAGCATTTAAGGAAACCAGGATGGATGAACACAGAACTTAAGCACATGCTAAAAAGGAAGAAAAAAATGTTTATAAAATGGAAAGAGGGAGGCATATCTAAAGAAGAATATAATTCTGTCTGCAGAACCTGCAGGTCACAAATCAGATTAGCTAAAGCTGAAAATGAATTGAGGCTTGCAAGAGATGTCAAAAGCAATAATAAAGGATTTTGGGGATATGTCAACAGTAAAAGAAAAGTCAAAGATGCTATAGGATTTTTACAGGATGAAAATGATGAAATGGTAAGACAGGATGTTGAGAAGGCTGAACTTTTAAATTCCTATTTTGCATCTGTTTTCTCTCAGAAAGGAAATGTAACATCAACTGTTATTCACTGTGCTATTAAGGGAATAGAAGAATCCAGGATATCTATAAACAGAAAGATAGTGAGGAAACACTTAGCTAACCTAAATGAATTCAAGTCTCCAGGTCCAGATGAATTAAACCCCAGAGTACTGAAGGAGATAGCAGAAGAAATTTTTGAACCCCTCTCCATAATCTTTGAAAATTCTTGGAGAACAGGAGAAGTGCCAGAAGACTGGAGAAGAGCAAATGTTGTTCCTATCTTCAAAAAGGGGAAGAAGGTGGACCCAGGCAACTATAGGCTGGTGAGTCTGACTTCTATACCAGGAAAGATCTTTGAACAAATTATTAAACAACATGTATGTCAATACCTGGATAAGAATTAAGTGATTATACAGAGTCAGCATGGGTTTGTAACTAATAAGTCATGTCAAACTAATTTAATTTCCTTCTATGACGGTATCACTGATTGGGTGGATCAAGGAAATGCTGTAGATACAGTGGAGCAAAAAAGTATTTAGTCAGTCAGCAATAGTGCAAGTTCCACCACTTAAAAAGATGAGAGGCGTCTGTAATTTACATCATAGGTAGACCTCAACTATGGGAGACAAACTGAGAAAAAAAATCCAGAAAATCACATTGTCTGTTTTTTTTTTCATTTTAATTGCATATTATGGTGGAAAATAAGTATTTGGTCAGAAACAAAATTTCATCTCAATACTTTGTGATATATCCTTTGTTGGCAATGACAGAGGTCAAACGTTTTCTGTAAGTCTTCACAAGGTTGCCACACACTGTTGTTGGTATGTTGGCCCATTCCTCCATGCAGATCTCCTCTAGAGCAGTGATGTTTTTGGCTTTTCGCTTGGCAACACAGACTTTCAACTCCCTCCAAAGGTTTTCTATAGGGTTGAGATCTGGAGACTGGCTAGGCCACTCCAGGACCTTGAAATGCTTCTTACGAAGCCACTCCTTCGTTGCCCTGGCAGTGTGTTTTGGATCATTGTCATGTTGAAAGACCCAGCCACGTTTCATATTCAATGCCCTTGCTGATGGAAGGAGGTTTGCACTCAAAATCTCACGATACATGGCCCCATTCATTCTTTCATGTACCCGGATCAGTCGTCCTGGCCCCTTTGCAGAGAAACAGCCCCAAAGCATGATGTTTCCACCACCATGCTTTACAGTAGGTATGGTGTTTGATGGATGCAACTCAGTATTCTTTTTCCTCCAAACACGACAAGTTGTGTTTCTACCAAACAGTTCCAGTTTGGTTTCATCAGACCATAGGACATTCTCCCAAAACTCCTCTGGATCATCCAAATGCTCTCTAGCAAACTTCAGACGGGCCCGGACATGTACAGGCTTAAGCAGTGGGACACGTCTGGCACTGCAGGATCTGAGTCCATGGTGGCGTAGTGTGTTACTTATGGTAGGCCTTGTTACATTGGTCCCAGCTCTCTGCAGTTCATTCACTAGTTCCCCCCGCATGGTTCTGGGATTTTTGCTCACCGTTCTTGTGATCATTCTGACCCCACGGGGTGGGATTTTGCGTGGAGCATCAGATCGAGGGAGATTATCAGTGGTCTTGTATGTCTTCCATTTTCTAATTATTGCTCCCACAGTTGATTTCTTCACTCCAAGCTGGTTGGCTATTGCAGATTCAGTCTTCCCAGCCTGGTGCAGGGCTACAATTTTGTTTCTGGTGTCCTTTGACAGCTCTTTGGTCTTCACCATAGTGGAGTTTGGAGTCAGACTGTTTGAGGGTGTGCACAGGTGTCTTTTTATACTGATAACAAGTTTAAACAGGTGCCATTACTACAGGTAATGAGTGGAGGAAAGAGGAGACTCTTAAAGAAGAAGTTACAGGTCTGTGAGAGCCAGAAATCTTGATTGCTTGTTTCTGACCAAATACTTATTTTCCACCATAATATGCAAATAAAATGAAAAAAAAACAGACAATGTGATTTCCTGGATTTTTTTTTCTCAGTTTGTCTCCCATAGTTGAGGTCTACCTATGATGTAAATTACAGACGCCTCTCATCTTTTTAAGTGGTGGAACTTGCACTATTGCTGACTGACTAAATACTTTTTTGCCCCACTATCAAGAAAAAAGAGGGGGAGAAGCCAGCGCTGCTTGTGGTCAGAACGTAATACATAAAGTGTGAAAACACACATTGGTTTCTATCTGTATTCAAAAATGAGACATTTAGCAAAAAATTGATCAATTGTTTGAGCTACCCCGCCACGTCAAGGCAGTCTCGTATGGGGAGTCCTACTCTACGTTTTTTATGTTCGCTGTGCCATTGCGGCCTCCTAAATGTATAAAAGCAAGACCTCATTACATGCACACTGTACCTCAAGCATTTCAAAATCGTTCCTATGGCACCAGAGGACAAGCGCAGATAAAGGTTAGCCAGGTCCATGCAGACATTTCAGGTCCAACCTCCACACTGCCTGACCAGCACCACAGATAAAGGAAGATCCAGGCCCAGATACAGGTGCGTAATCAAATAAAGCCTAGGGCAGGGCAGGGCCGCTGTTAATGTGAACAGCAGCCTAGATCAATCACTAAGAAAACAGAAAGAATAGCGTACATGACCCAGCGCGCACGGCTACAGTGGTGGTCAGCCACAAAACCAATATCAAGAAAAAAGAGGGGGAGAAGCCAGCGCTGCTTGTGGTCAGAACGTAATACATAAAGTGTGAAAACACACATTGGTTTCTATCTGTATTCAAAAATGAGACATTTAGCAAAAAATTGATCAATTGTTTGAGCTACCCCGCCACGTCAAGGCAGTCTCGTATGGGGAGTCCTACTCTACGTTTTTTATGTTCGCTGTGCCATTGCGGCCTCCTAAATGTATAAAAGCAAGACCTCATTACATGCACACTGTACCTCAAGCATTTCAAAATCGTTCCTATGGCACCAGAGGACAAGCGCAGATAAAGGTTAGCCAGGTCCATGCAGACATTTCAGGTCCAACCTCCACACTGCCTGACCAGCACCACAGATAAAGGAAGATCCAGGCCCAGATACAGGTGCGTAATCAAATAAAGCCTAGGGCAGGGCAGGGCCGCTGTTAATGTGAACAGCAGCCTAGATCAATCACTAAGAAAACAGAAAGAATAGCGTACATGACCCAGCGCGCACGGCTACAGTGGTGGTCAGCCACAAAACCAATATCAAGAAAAAAGAGGGGGAGAAGCCAGCGCTGCTTGTGGTCAGAACGTAATACATAAAGTGTGAAAACACACATTGGTTTCTATCTGTATTCAAAAATGAGACATTTAGCAAAAAATTGATCAATTGTTTGAGCTACCCCGCCACGTCAAGGCAGTCTCGTATGGGGAGTCCTACTCTACGTTTTTTATGTTCGCTGTGCCATTGCGGCCTCCTAAATGTATAAAAGCAAGACCTCATTACATGCACACTGTACCTCAAGCATTTCAAAATCGTTCCTATGGCACCAGAGGACAAGCGCAGATAAAGGTTAGCCAGGTCCATGCAGACATTTCAGGTCCAACCTCCACACTGCCTGACCAGCACCACAGATAAAGGAAGATCCAGGCCCAGATACAGGTGCGTAATCAAATAAAGCCTAGGGCAGGGCAGGGCCGCTGTTAATGTGAACAGCAGCCTAGATCAATCACTAAGAAAACAGAAAGAATAGCGTACATGACCCAGCGCGCACGGCTACAGTGGTGGTCAGCCACAAAACCAATATCAAGAAAAAAGAGGGGGAGAAGCCAGCGCTGCTTGTGGTCAGAACGTAATACATAAAGTGTGAAAACACACATTGGTTTCTATCTGTATTCAAAAATGAGACATTTAGCAAAAAATTGATCAATTGTTTGAGCTACCCCGCCACGTCAAGGCAGTCTCGTATGGGGAGTCCTACTCTACGTTTTTTATGTTCGCTGTGCCATTGCGGCCTCCTAAATGTATAAAAGCAAGACCTCATTACATGCACACTGTACCTCAAGCATTTCAAAATCGTTCCTATGGCACCAGAGGACAAGCGCAGATAAAGGTTAGCCAGGTCCATGCAGACATTTCAGGTCCAACCTCCACACTGCCTGACCAGCACCACAGATAAAGGAAGATCCAGGCCCAGATACAGGTGCGTAATCAAATAAAGCCTAGGGCAGGGCAGGGCCGCTGTTAATGTGAACAGCAGCCTAGATCAATCACTAAGAAAACAGAAAGAATAGCGTACATGACCCAGCGCGCACGGCTACAGTGGTGGTCAGCCACAAAACCAATATCAAGAAAAAAGAGGGGGAGAAGCCAGCGCTGCTTGTGGTCAGAACGTAATACATAAAGTGTGAAAACACACATTGGTTTCTATCTGTATTCAAAAATGAGACATTTAGCAAAAAATTGATCAATTGTTTGAGCTACCCCGCCACGTCAAGGCAGTCTCGTATGGGGAGTCCTACTCTACGTTTTTTATGTTCGCTGTGCCATTGCGGCCTCCTAAATGTATAAAAGCAAGACCTCATTACATGCACACTGTACCTCAAGCATTTCAAAATCGTTCCTATGGCACCAGAGGACAAGCGCAGATAAAGGTTAGCCAGGTCCATGCAGACATTTCAGGTCCAACCTCCACACTGCCTGACCAGCACCACAGATAAAGGAAGATCCAGGCCCAGATACAGGTGCGTAATCAAATAAAGCCTAGGGCAGGGCAGGGCCGCTGTTAATGTGAACAGCAGCCTAGATCAATCACTAAGAAAACAGAAAGAATAGCGTACATGACCCAGCGCGCACGGCTACAGTGGTGGTCAGCCACAAAACCAATATCAAGAAAAAAGAGGGGGAGAAGCCAGCGCTGCTTGTGGTCAGAACGTAATACATAAAGTGTGAAAACACACATTGGTTTCTATCTGTATTCAAAAATGAGACATTTAGCAAAAAATTGATCAATTGTTTGAGCTACCCCGCCACGTCAAGGCAGTCTCGTATGGGGAGTCCTACTCTACGTTTTTTATGTTCGCTGTGCCATTGCGGCCTCCTAAATGTATAAAAGCAAGACCTCATTACATGCACACTGTACCTCAAGCATTTCAAAATCGTTCCTATGGCACCAGAGGACAAGCGCAGATAAAGGTTAGCCAGGTCCATGCAGACATTTCAGGTCCAACCTCCACACTGCCTGACCAGCACCACAGATAAAGGAAGATCCAGGCCCAGATACAGGTGCGTAATCAAATAAAGCCTAGGGCAGGGCAGGGCCGCTGTTAATGTGAACAGCAGCCTAGATCAATCACTAAGAAAACAGAAAGAATAGCGTACATGACCCAGCGCGCACGGCTACAGTGGTGGTCAGCCACAAAACCAATATCAAGAAAAAAGAGGGGGAGAAGCCAGCGCTGCTTGTGGTCAGAACGTAATACATAAAGTGTGAAAACACACATTGGTTTCTATCTGTATTCAAAAATGAGACATTTAGCAAAAAATTGATCAATTGTTTGAGCTACCCCGCCACGTCAAGGCAGTCTCGTATGGGGAGTCCTACTCTACGTTTTTTATGTTCGCTGTGCCATTGCGGCCTCCTAAATGTATAAAAGCAAGACCTCATTACATGCACACTGTACCTCAAGCATTTCAAAATCGTTCCTATGGCACCAGAGGACAAGCGCAGATAAAGGTTAGCCAGGTCCATGCAGACATTTCAGGTCCAACCTCCACACTGCCTGACCAGCACCACAGATAAAGGAAGATCCAGGCCCAGATACAGGTGCGTAATCAAATAAAGCCTAGGGCAGGGCAGGGCCGCTGTTAATGTGAACAGCAGCCTAGATCAATCACTAAGAAAACAGAAAGAATAGCGTACATGACCCAGCGCGCACGGCTACAGTGGTGGTCAGCCACAAAACCAATATCAAGAAAAAAGAGGGGGAGAAGCCAGCGCTGCTTGTGGTCAGAACGTAATACATAAAGTGTGAAAACACACATTGGTTTCTATCTGTATTCAAAAATGAGACATTTAGCAAAAAATTGATCAATTACGTTCTGACCACAAGCAGCGCTGGCTTCTCCCCCTCTTTTTTCTTGATATTGGTTTTGTGGCTGACCACCACTGTAGCCGTGCGCGCTGGGTCATGTACGCTATTCTTTCTGTTTTCTTAGTGATTGATCTAGGCTGCTGTTCACATTAACAGCGGCCCTGCCCTGCCCTAGGCTTTATTTGATTACGCACCTGTATCTGGGCCTGGATCGTCCTTTATCTGTGGTGCTGGTCAGGCAGTGTGGAGGTTGGACCTGAAATGTCTGCATGGACCTGGCTAACCTTTATCTGCGCTTGTCCTCTGGTGCCATAGGAACGATTTTGAAATGCTTGAGGTACAGTGTGCATGTAATGAGGTCTTGCTTTTATACATTTAGGAGGCCGCAATGGCACAGCGAACATAAAAAACGTAGAGTAGGACTCCCCATACGAGACTGCCTTGACGTGGCGGGGTAGCTCAAACAATTGATCAATTTTTTGCTAAATGTCTCATTTTTGAATACAGATAGAAACCAATGTGTGTTTTCACACTTTATGTATTACGTTCTGACCACAAGCAGCGCTGGCTTCTCCCCCTCTTTTTTGCCCCACTGTATAGTATATCTTGACTTCAGCAAAGCATTTGACAAAGTCTCTCATACAATCCTTATTGAAAAAATGACTAAGTATGGAATGGACAAGGCAACTGTTAGGTGGATTCATAACTGGCTTAGTGATCGGACCCAAAGAGTGGTCGTAAATGGCTGCACATCCAGTTGGAAGAATGTCTCAAGTGGGGTTCCACAGGGCTCTGTCCTGGGCCCTGTATTGTTCAACATCTTTATCAACGATTTAGATGAAGGAATTGAGGGTAAACTGATTAAATTTGCTGATGACACAAAGCTAGGAGGGATAGCTAATACTAGAGAAGAGAGAGAGAGGATTCAAAAAGATTTAAATAAACTGGAGAAGTGGGCAGCAACTAACAGAATGGTTTTTAACAGGGAGAAATGCAAAGTAATACATCTGGGCAATAAAAATGAAAAAAGCATATATAGAATGGGAGGAATAGGGCTAAGTGACAGCACATGTGAAAAAGACTTGGGTATACTAATAGATCACAGACTGAATATGAGTCAACAGTGTGATGCAGCAGCAAAAAAGGCAAATGCAATTCTAGGATGTATTAACAGAAGCATAAAGTCTAGATCATGTGAAGTCATTATTTCCCTCTACTCCTCTTTGCTCAGACCTCATCTGGAATATTGTGTCCAGTTTTGGGCACCACATTTTAAAAAAGACATCAACAAACTGGAGCAAGTTCAGAAAAGAGCGACCAGAATGGTGACCGGTCTGCAAACCCTGTCTTATGAGGAAAGGTTGCAGGATTTGGGAATGTTTAGTTTGCAAAAGAGAAGACTGAGAGGAGACTTAATAGCTGTATACAAATATCTAAAGGGCTGACACATTGAAGAAGGATCAACTTTATTCTCATTTGCACAAGGAAAGACTAGAAGCAATGGGATGAAACTGAATGGGAGGAGACATGGATTAGATATTAGAAAAAACTTGTTGACAATTAGAGTGATCAATGAGTGGAACAGGCTGACACGAGAAGTAGTGAGTTCTCCTTCATTGGAAGTCTTCAAACAGAGGCTGGACAGATATCTGACTGGGATGATTTAGCGAAGCCTGCTTTGAGCAAGGGGTTGGACTAGATGGCCCAGGAGGTCCCTTCCAACTCTATGATTCTAATTCAAGTAACACCTAATAGGATCAATGTGCGAAAGCAGGCATCTAGGTGCTTTTTCTTTTTGGCTTTTGGACAAAGGCATGAGAATGTTTTGTGGAAAATGGTTTTGTTTCCCTGTTTGTTCTTTTTTCCAATAGCCTGACAAATGAAAGGTTCCTGTGTTGCAAAATGCACTTTGTCCTGTCTTCAGACATAGAGGAAGACCTCTTGACTTTGGCTGGCTGTTTTTTTCTTTTTCAAGTGCATTTCAGCATGTTTAAACATCTTTAGCTTTGCATGGAGTTTCTGAAGTGTAGTGGTTGTCACGTTCACCTCACACGCGAACGGTCCACAGATCGAAACTGGATAGAAGCATGACATTAGGCGTTGATATTAAAGCTTTTGACGTTGAGTCTTTGTTCTCGATGGCTCGTCATGACCACAGTAACCTTCCGCAGCCGGTTTCTGTAGTGTAGTGGTTATCAAGTTCGCCTAACACGCGAAAGGTCCCCAGTTCAAAACTGGGCAGAAACACGCTGTTACCCTTTGGTATCCAAGCTTTTGACTTTCAGTTCTTGATCTCGATTGCTTGTTGTCACCACAGTAAGTGCTTCCATCCGGTTTCTGTAGTGTAGCGGTTATCACGTTTGCCTCACACGCGAAAGGTCCCCAGTTTGAAGATGGGCAGAAACCCAGCTTTTCTCTTGGAAAACGATCTTTTTGACATTCAGTGCTTGTTCTTTATTGCTTGCCATGACCACAGCATTTTTCGTTTTGTTGAACCGGTTGGTTTCTGTAGTGTAGTGGTTATCACGTTCGCTTTACACGCGAACGGTCCTCAGTTTGAAACTGGGCAGAAACACGCTGTTACCCTTTGGTATCCAAGCTTTTGACTTTCAGTTCTTGATCTCGATTGCTTGTTGTCACCACAGTAAGCGCTTGCATCCCGTTTCTGTAGTGTAGCGGTTATCATGTTCGCCTCACACGCGAAAGGTACTCAGTTCGAAACTGGGCTGAAACACAGCTTTTTTTCTCTTGGAAAACGATCTTTTTGACTTTCAGTGCTTGTTCTTTATTGCTTGCCATGACCACAGCATTTTTTGTTTGTTTGAATCGGTTGGTTTCTGTAGTGTAGCGGTTATCACGTTAGCTTTACACGCAAAAGGTCCTCAGTTCGAAACTGGGCAGAAACACAGCGTTCCGCTTGCAAACTAGCGCTTTTGACAATGAGTGCTTGATCTTTAATGCTTGCCATGACCACAGTAAACGCTCTTGTCTGGTTACTGTAGTGTAGTGATTGTCCTGTTTGCCATCCTCCTGAAAGTTCCCTGTTTTGATCCCGGGCAGAAACATGTGGCTTTTCTTTATTTTGATCACAAACGTATATTGTTGGCTTAATTAGCCTTAGTTAGCATATTCTATTGCTGGTTTAATGAGCATTACTTTTACCAATGTGATTATTTCTACCCGTTTTTGCTTTTGGCAAGCATGTGTGTTTTTGACACTGTCTAAGTGTTCCTAATTCAAGTAACACCTGATAGGATCAAGGTGCGAAAGCAGGCATCTAGGTGCTTTTTCTTTTTGGCTTTTGGACAAAGGCATGAGAATGTTTTGTGGAGCATGGTTTTGTTTCCCTGTTTGTTCTTTTTCTCCAATAGCCTGACAAATGAAAGGTTCCTGTGTTGCAAAATGCACTTTGTCCTGTCTTCAGACATAGAGGAAGACCTCTTGACTTTGGCTGGCTGTTTTTTTCTTTTTCAAGTTCATTTCAGCATGTTTAAACATCTTTAGCTTTGCATGGAGTTTCTGAAGTGTAGTGGTTGTCACGTCCACCTCACACGCGAATGGTCCACAGTTCGAGACTGGATAGAAGCATGACATTAGGCGTTGATATTAAAGCTTTTGACATTGAGTCTTTGTTCTCGATGGCTCGTCATGACCACAGTAACCTTCCGCAGCCGGTTTATGTAGTGTAGTGGTTATCACGTTCGCCTAACACGCGAAAGGTCCCCATTTCGAAACTGGGCAGAAACACGCTGTTACACTTTGGTATCCAAGCTTTTGACTTTCAGTTCTTGATCTCGATTGCTTGTTGTCACCACAGTAAGCGCTTGCTTCCGGTTTCTGTAGTGTAGCGGTTATCACGTTCGCCTCACATGCGAAAGGTCCCCAGTTTGAAACTGTGCAGAAACACAGCTTTTTCTCTTGGAAAACAATCTTTTTGACTTTCAGTGCTTTTTCTTTATTGCTTGCCATGCCCACAGCTTTTTTTTGTTTGTTTGAATTGGTTGGTTTCTGTAGTGTAGCGGTTATCACGTTCGCTTTACACGCGAAAGGTCCTCAGTTCGAAACTGGGCAGAAACACAGCGTTCCTCTTGCAAACTAGCGCTTTTGACAATGAGTGCTTGATCTTTAATGCTTGCCATGACCACAGTAAACGCTCTTGTCTGGTTACTGTAGTGTATTGATTGTCCTAGAATCATAGAATCATAGAATCATAGAATCGTAGAGTTGGAAGGGACCTCCTGGGCCATCTGGTCCAACCCCCTGCTCAAAGCAGGATTCGCTAAATCATCCCAGTCAGATGTCTGTCCAGCCTCTGTTTGAAGACTTCCATTGAAGGAGAACTCACCACTTCTCGTGGCAGCCTGTTCCACTCATTGATCACTCTAACTGTCAAAAAGTTTTTTCTAATATCTAATCTGTGTCTCTTCCCATTCAGTTTCATCCCATTGCTTCTAGTCTTTCCTTGTGCAAATGAGAATAAAGTTGATCCTTCTACAATGTGACAGCCCTTTAGATATTTGTAGACAGCTATTAAGTCTCCTCTCAGTCTTCTCTTTTGCAAACTAAACATTCCCAAATCCTGCAACCTTTCCTCATAAGACAGGGTTTGCAGACCGGTCACCATTCTGGTCGCTCTTTTCTGAACTTGCTCCAGTTTGTTGATGTCTTTTTTAAAATGTGGTGCCCAAAACTGGACACAATATTCCAGATGAGGTCTGACCAAAGAGGAGTAGAGGGAAATAATGACTTCACGTGATCTAGACTGTATGCTTCTGTTAATACATCCTAGAATTGCATTTGCCTTTTTTGCTGCTGCATCACACTGTTGACTCATATTCAGTCTGTGATCTATTAGTATACCCAAGTCTTTTTCACATGTGCTGTCACTTAGCCCTATTCCTCCCATTCTATATATGCTTTTTTCATTTTTATTGCCCAGATGTAGTACTTTGCATTTCTCCCTGTTAAAAACCATTCTGTTAGTTGCTGCCCACTTCTCCAGTTTATTTAAATCTTTTTGAATCCTCTCTCTCTCTTCTCTAGTATTAGCTATCCCTCCTAGCTTTGTGTCATCAGCAAATTTAATCAGTTTACCCTCAATTCCTTCATCTAAATCGTTGATAAAGATGTTGAACAATACAGGGCCCAGGACAGAGCCCTGTGGTACCCCACTTGAGACATTCTTCCAACTGGATGTACAGCCATTTACGACCACTCTTTGGGTCCGATCACTAAGCCAGTTATGAATCCACCTAACAGTTGCCTTGTCCATTCCATACTTAGTCATTTTTTCAATAAGGATTGTATGAGAGACTTTGTCAAATGCTTTGCTGAAGTCAAGATATACTATATCTACAGCATTTCCTTGATCCACCCAATCAGTGATACCGTCATAGAAGGAAATTAAGTTAGTCTGACATGACTTATTAGTTACAAACCCATGCTGACTCTGTTTAATCACTTCATTCTTATCCAGGTATTGACATACATGTTGTTTAATAATTTGTTCAAAGATCTTTCCTGGTATAGAAGTCAGACTCACCGGCCTATAGTTGCCTGGGTCCACCTTCTTCCCCTTTTTGAAGATAGGAACAACATTTGCTCTTCTCCAGTCTTCTGGCACTTCTCCTGTTCTCCAAGAATTTTCAAAGATTATGGAGAGGGGTTCAAAAATTTCTTCTGCTATCTCCTTCAGTACTCTGGGGTGTAATTCATCTGGACCTGGAGACTTGAATTCATTTAGGTTAGCTAAGTGTTTCCTCACTATCTTTCTGTTTATAGATATCCTGGATTCTTCTATTCCCTTAATAGGACAGTGAATAACAGTTGATGTTGCATTTCCTTTCTGAGAGAAAACAGATGCAAAATAGGAATTTAAAAGTTCAGCCTTCTCAACATCCTGTCTTACCATTTCATCATTTTCATCCTGTAAAAATCCTATAGCATCTTTGACTTTTCTTTTACTTTTGACATATCCCCAAAATCCTTTATTATTGCTTTTGACATCTCTTGCAAGCCTCAGTTCATTTTCAGCTTTGGATAATCTGATTTGTGCCCTGCAGGTTCTGCAGACAGCATTATATTCTTCTTTAGATATGCCTCCCTCTTTCCATTTTATAAACATTTTTTTCTTCCTTTTTAGCATGTGCTTAAGTTCTGTGTTCATCCATCCTGGTTTCCTTAAATGCTTCCTATTCTTCCCTCTTTTCGGAATTGTTAACAACTGTGCTTTGAGAATTTCATTTTTCAAGATTTCCCATCCTTCCTGGACATTTTTGTCTTTAAGGATATCCAGCCATTGGATCCCTCCAATTCTCTTTCTGAATCCCTTAAAATCTGCCTTTCTGAAATCTAACCTTGACGTCTGAGTCTTCACAGGTCTTCCACCTCTAGTAATCCAAAATTCTAAAATAGCATGGTCGCTACCTCCTAGGGTCCCAGCCACTTTTACCTCCTCAACCATTTCCTCCCTGTTTATAAGGATTAGATCCAAGGTAGCAGTTCCCCTTGTTTTCTCCCTTACCTTTTGGAAGATAAAGTTGTCAGCAAGAGAGGATAAGAATTTCCTTGACCTGTTAGTTTTGCCTGAGAGAGATTCCCAACAAATGTCTGGATAGTTGAAATCTCCCATGACAACTATGTCATATTTTTTGGAGAACTTGGCCATCTGATGCATAAAGAGTTCATCTATATCTTCGGCTTGCACAGGCGGCCTGTAGTAAATGCCTACAATGGTGTCCTTTCCATTGTTCTGTCCTTGTATTCTTACCCAAACAGTTTCCACAGAACTCCCAGTCTCTGAAGCTTCAATCTCTGTGCAGATATACGCGTTTCGAACATACAATGCGACACCCCCTCCTCGTTTATCAAGTCTATTTCTTGCAAATAAGTTGTATCCTTCTAGTCTTGTATTCCAATCATGTGTATTGTCCCACCAAGTTTCAGTGATTCCAATTACATCATATTTCTGTTCCTGTGTTAGTAGTTCCAATTCTCCTTGTTTGTTGCCCATGCTTTGTGCATTAGTATAGAAACATTTTAGTTTGTGATTGGTTTCTCTTTCTCCATTATTTTTATTAATTAGATTCTTTCGTCTTTGTTCTTCCTTTCCACTTCTAATAGCAGAGTTCTCAATAGCATTTGTCAGGTGTATGGCTTTTTCTGGTCTTTTGCTTCCCTTCCCATGTTGTTCTAGTTTAAAGCTCTCCTTACAAGTGTAGCAAGGCGACTTCCAAATACATGCTTTCCAGTCTTCGTAAGGTGCACCCCATCTCTAGCAAGTAGTCCATCGTATAAGTAGTTCACTCCGTGATCCAGAAATCCAAATCGTTGCTGACGGCACCATCGACGTAGCCAGTTGTTCACCTGCAGAATCTTATTCCACCTCCTTGTTCCATGGCCATCCACTGGGAGGATGGAAGAGAAGACCACCTGCGCTCCCAGTTCTTTCACTTTCTTGCCTAAGTCTTCAAAGTCTCTGCAGATGGTTTCCAGGTCGTTTCTTGCAGTGTCATTTGTCCCCACATGTAGTAGCAGGAATGGGTAGTCATCTGTAGGTCTGAAGAGTCCTGATATCCTGTCAGACACATCTTTAATTTTTGCACCTGGAAGACAGCACATTTCTCTTGTAGTTATATCCGGTCTGCAGATAGCGGCCTCTGTTCCTCTCAGCAGGGAATCCCCCATGACCACCACTCTCCGTTTCTTCTTCACAACATTTTTCTTTCTCCATCCAGGAGGACTCTGAAGGCGTACAAGGTTGCTGTTTGTTGGCAAAGTCTTATCCTGATGTATTTCTTCATCGTTTTCCTGCGTGAGAGCCTGGTACTGGTTCCTGAGCAGTATGGGTGCTGACTGCCTCCTGATCCTCCTGCTTCTCTGGGTCACATGTCTCCATTCCTCTGTTTCTTCAGGTGCACTTCGAATTTCTTCTCTTTCTGTAACATGAAGAGATAATTCTGCTCTGTCCAAGAACTCTTCACCTTCCTTAATGATCTTCAACGTAGCTAACCTCTCTTCGAGATTTTGCAACTTTTCCTCCAACAGGGACACAAGCTTGCATTTGTGGCATGTGAAGTTTGGCTTTTCCACTGGTAAATCTGTGAACATGTAGCAAGAAATGCAGCTCACCAAATGGCTCCTGGCCTCTTCCATCTTGAGATTTCTTAAAAACGATGAAAGATGAGCCAAATTTCGCTGCAACGGCCAAAACCCAGTGATCGTTGAGCTCGCGGAGACTCTTCACTTATCCCAGAAGGCACTGGGAATATGCAAATGATCTCCTCAAGACTCTTCCCCTGGTTTTCCGATTTCCTCTTTTCAGCTGCAACGGCCAAAACCCAGTGATCGTTGAGCTCGCAGAGACTCTTCACTTATCCCAGAAGGCACTGGGAATATGCAAATGATCTCCTCAAGACTCTTCCCCTGGTTTGCCATCCTCCTGAAAGTTCCCTGTTTTGAACCCGGGCAGAAACATGTGGCTTTTCTTTATTTTGATCACAAACGTATATTGTTGGCTTAATTAGCTTTAGTTAGCATATTCTATTGCTGGTTTAATGAGCATTACTTTTACCAATGTGATTATTTCTACCCGTTTTTGCTTTTGGCAAGCATGTGTGTTTTTGACAGTGTCTAAGTGTTCCTAATTCAAGTAACACCTGATAGGATCAAGGTGCGAAAGCAGGCATCTAGGTGCTTTTTCTTTTTGGCTTTTGGACAAAGGCATGAGAATGTTTTGTGGAGCATGGTTTTGTTTCCCTGTTTGTTCTTTTTCTCCAATAGCCTGACAAATGAAAGGTTCCTGTGTTGCAAAATGCACTTTGTCCTGTCTTCAGACATAGAGGAAGACCTCTTGACTTTGGCTGGCTGTTTTTTTCTTTTTCAAGTTCATTTCAGCATGTTTAATCATCTTTAGATTTGCATGGAGTTTCTGAAGTGTAGTGGTTGTCACTTTCACCTCACACGCGAACGGTCCCCAGTTCGAAACTGGAAAGAAGCATGACATTAGGCGTTGATATTAAAGCTTTTGACATTGAGTCTTTGTTCTCGATGGCTCGTCATGACCACATTAACCTTCCGCAGACGGTTTCTGTAGTGTAGTGGTTATCACGTTCGCCTAACACGCGAAAGGTCCCCAGTTCGAAACTGGGCAGAAACACGCTGTTACCCTTTTGTATCCAAGCTTTTGACCTTCAGTTCTTGATCTCGATTGCTTGTTGTCACCACAGTTAGCGCTTGCTTCCTGTTTCTGTAGTGTAGCGGTTATCACGTTTGTCCCACACGCGAAAAGTCCTCAGTTTGAAACTGGGCAGAAACACAGCTTTTTCTCTTGGAAAACGATCTTTTTGACTTTCAGTGCTTGTTCTTTATTGCTTGCCATGACCACAGCATTTTTTGTTTGTTTGAAGCGGTTGGTTTCTGTAGTGTAGTGGTTATCACGTTCGCTTTACACGCGAAAGGTCCTCACTTCGAAACTGGGCAGAAACACAGCGTTCCTCTTGCAAACTAGTCCTTTTGACAATGAGTGCTTGATTTTTAATGCTTGCCATGACCACAGTAAATGCTCTTGTCTCGTTAATGTAGTGTTGTGATTGTCCTGTTTGCCATCCTTCTGAAAGTTCCCTGTTTTGACCCCGGGCAGAAACATGTGGCTTTTCTTTATTTTGATCACAAACGTATATTGTTGGCTTAATTAGCCTTAGTTAGCATATTCTATTGCTGGTTTAATGAGCATTACTTTTACCAATGTGATTATTTCTACCCGTTTTTGCTTTTGGCAAGCATGTGTGTTTTTGACAGTGTCTAAGTGTTCCTAATTCAAGTAACACCTGATAGGATCAAGGTGCGAAAGCAGGCATCTAGGTGCTTTTTCTTTTTGTCTTTTGGACAAAGGCATGAGAATGTTTTGTGGAGCATGGTTTTGTTTCCCTGTTTGTTCTTTTTCTCCAATAGCCTGACAAATGAAAGGTTCCTGTGTTGCAAAATGCACTTTGTCCTGTCTTCAGACATAGAGGAAGACCTCTTGACTTTGGCTGGCTGTTTTTTTCTTTTTCAATTTCATTTCAGCATGTTTAAACATCTTTATCTTTGCATGGAGTTTCTGCAGTGTAGTGGTTGTCACGTTCACCTCACACGCGAACGGTCCCCAGTTCGTAACTGGAGAGAAGCATGACATTAAGCGTTGATATTAAAGCTTTTGACATTGAGTGTTTGTCCTCGATGGCTCGTCATGACCACAGTAACCTTCCGCAGCCGGTTTCTGTAGTGTAGTGGTTATCACGTTCGCCTAACACGAGAAAGGTACCCAGTTCGAAACTGGGCAGAAACACGCGGTTACCGTTTGGTATCCAAGCTTTTGACTTTCAGTTCTTGATCTCGATTGCTTGTTGTCACCACAGTAAGCGCTTGCATCCGGTTTCTGTAGTGTAGTTGTTATCACGTTCACCTCACACGCGAAAGGTCCTCAGTTCGAAACTGGGCTGAAACACAGCTTTTTCTCTTGGAAAAAGATCTTTTTGACTTTCAGTGCTTGTTCTTTATTGCTTGCCATGACCACAGCATTTTTTGCTTGTTTGAATCGGTTGGTTTCTGTAGTGTAGCGGTTATCACGTTTGCTTCACATGCGAAAGGTCCTCAGTTTGAAACTGGGCAGAAACACAGCGTTCCTCTTGCAAACTAGTGCTTTTGACAATGAGTTCATCATCTTTAATGCTTGCCATGACCACAGTAAACGCTCTTGTCTGGTTACTGTAGTGTAGTGATTGTCCTGTTTGCCATCCTCCTAAAAGTTCCCTGTTTTGATCCCGGGCAGAAACATGTGGATTTTCTTTATTTTGATCACAAACGTATATTGTTGGCTTAATTAGCCTTAGTTAGCATATTCTATTGCTGGTTTAATGAGCATTACTTTTACCAATGTGATTATTTCTACCCGTTTTTGCTTTTGGCAAGCATGTGTGTTTTTGACAGTGTCTAAGTGTTCCTAATTCAAGTAACACCTGATAGGATCAAGGTGCGAAAGCAGGCATCTAGGTGCTTTTTCTTTTTGGCTTTTGGACAAAGGCATGAGAATGTTTTGTGGAGCATGGTTTTGTTTCCCTGTTTGTTCTTTTTCTCCAATAGCCTGACATATGAAAGGTTCCTGTGTTGCAAAATGCACTTTGTCCTGTCTTCAGACATAGAGGAAGACCTCTTGACTTTGGCTGGATGTTTTTTTCTCTTTGAAGTTCATTTCAGCATGTTTAAACATCTTTAGCTTTGCATGGAGTTTCTGAAGTGTAGTGGTTGTCACGTTCACCTCACACGCTAACGGTCCCCAGTTCGAAACTGGATATAAGCATGACATTAGGCGTTGATATTAAAGCTTTTGACGTTGAGTCTTTGTTCTCGATGGCTCGTCATGACCACAGTAACCTTCCGCTGCCGGTTTCTGTAGTGTAGTGGTTATCACGTTCGCCTAACACGCGAAAGGTCCCCAGTTCAAAACTGGGCAGAAACACACTGTTACACTTTGGCATCCAAGCTTTTGACTTTCAGTTCTTGATCTCGATTGCTTGTTGTCACCACAGTAAGCGCTTGCTTCTGGTTTCTGTAGTGTAGCGGTTATCACGTTCGCCTCACACGCGAAAGGTCCCCTGTTCGAAACTGGGCAGAAACACAGCTTTTCCTCTTGGAAAACGATCTTTTTGACTTTCAGAGCTTGTTCTTTATTGCTTGCCATGACCACAGCATTTTTTGTTTGCTTGAATAGGTTGGTTTCTGTAGTGTAGCGGTTATCACGTTCGCTTTACACGAGAAAGGGCCTCAGTTCGAAACTGGGCAGAAACACAGCGTTCCTCTTGCAAACTAGCGCTTTTGACAATGAGTGCTTGATCTTTAATGCTTGCCATGACCACAGTAAACTCTCTTGTCTGGTTACTGTAGTGTAGTGATTGTCCTGTTTGCCATCCTCCTGAAAGTTCCCTGTTTTGATCCCGGGCAGAAAAATGAGGCTTTTCTTTATTTTGATCACAAACGTATATTGTTGGCTTAATTAGCCTTAGTTAGCATATTCTATTGCTGGTTTAATGAGCATTACTTTTACCAATGTGATTATTTCTACCCGTTTTTGCTTTTGGCAAGCATGTGTGTTTTTGACAGTGTCTAAGGCTGGTTTCACATTTGCGTTTTTTTTCGCGGTAATTTAGCGCTAAATAGCGCATGCATTTTTTTTTCCTATACTTTGCATGGGATGCGCTTATGTGCGCTTACACATGCGTTTGTACGCGTTTTACCGCGCATGCGTTTTTTTGCGGTATGCTCTCGGGCGCACAAAATGCAACTTGTTGCATTTTTTGTGCGTCCGATTTGCCTCAAAAAAACGCATGCGCGCGCAATGCGTTTTTTTACAGTAAGACACCCATTATAATTCTATGGTGAGCATATGTGCGCATTGGCATGCTTATGTATGCGTTTTTTTGCACATGCATTTTTTTTTTACCATTAGTTTAGACAATGGAATTTAGGGGTTTGGGTAAAGTTAGGGTTAGTTAAGGGGGTTTAGGGTTAGGGTTAGGGTCAGGGTTAGGGTTAGGGTTAGGGTCAGGGTTAGGGTTAAGTATGGTTTGGTTAAGGGTTAGGGTCAGGGTTAGGGTTAGGGTTAGGGTTAGGGTCAGGGTTAGGGTTAAGTATGGTTTGGTTAAGGGTTAGGGTCAGGGTTAGGGTTAGGGTTAGGGTAAGGGTTAGGGTCAGGGTTAGGGTCAGGGATAGGGTTAAGTATGGTTTGGTTAAGGGTTAGGGTCAGGGTTAGGGTTAGGGTTAGGGTTAGGGTCAGGGTTAGGGTCAGGGTTAGGGTTAAGTATGGTTTGGTTAAGGGTTAGGGTCAGGGTTAGGGTTAGGGTTAGGGTTAGGGTCAGGGTTAGGGTTAGGGTTAGGGTCAGGGTTAGGGTTAGGGTTAGGGTCAGGGTTAGGGTCAGGGTTAGGGTTAAGTATGGTTTGGTTAAGGGTTAGGGTCAGTGTTAGGTTCAGGGTTAGGGTTAAGTATGGTTTGGTTAAGGGTTAGGGTCAGGGTTAGGGTTAGGGTTAGGGTTAGGGTTAGGGTTAAGGTTAGTTAGGGTTTGGGTTAGGGTTAAGTATGTTTTGGTTAAGGGTTAGGGTCAGGGTTAGGGTTAAGTATGGTTTGGTTAAGGGTTAGGGTTAGGGTTAGGGTCAGGGTTAGGGTTAAGTATGGTTTGGTTAAGGGTTAGGGTCAGGGTTAGGGTTAGGGTTAGGGTCAGGGTTAGGGTCAGGGTTAGGGTTAAGTATGGTTTGGTTAAGGGTGAGGGTCAGGGTTAGGGTTAGGGTTAGGGTTAGGGTCAGGGTTAGGGTTAGGGTTAGGGTCAGGGTTAGGGTTAGGGTTAGGGTTAAGTATGGTTTGGTTAAGGGTTAGGGTCAGGGTTAGGGTCAGGGTTAGGGTTAAGTATGGTTTGGTTAAGGGTTAGGGTCAGGGTTAGGGTTAGGGTTAGGGTTAGGGTCAGGGTTAGTGTTAGGGTTAAGGTTAGTTAGGGTTTGGGTTAGGGTTAAGTATGATTTGGTTAAGGGTTAGGGTCAGGGTTAGGGTTAAGTATGGTTTGGTTAAGGGTTAGGGTTAGGGTTAGGGTCAGGGTTAGGGTTAGGGTTAGGGTCAGTGTTAGGGTTAGGGTTAAAGTTAGTTAGGGTTTGGGTTAGGGTTAAGTATGGTTTGGTTAAGGGTTAGGGTCAGGGTTAGGGTTAAGTATGGTTTGGTTAAGGGTTAGGGTTAGGGTTAGGGTCAGGGTTAGGGTTAGGGTTAGGGTCAGGGTTAGGGTTAGTAAAGTCATGGTTTGGGTTAGTGTGAGGGGCCACCTAATGTTGGAAAAAAACACAAACGCGGTAAAAACGCACTAAAAACGCATACAAACGCATAAAAACGCTGCGTTTTTTTCATGCATGCTCATAAAAATGCTTGAAAAAAACGCAGCAGTTGTATGCTTTTTTATGCGTTTTTAATGCGTTTTTTTGTGGGAAAAACGCGCTGCAAAAAAAAGCAAGTGTGAAACAGGCCTAAGTGTTCCTAATTCAACTAACACCTGATAGGATCAATGTGCGAAAGCAGGCATCTAGGTGCTTTTTCTTTTTGGCTTTTGGACAAAGGCATGAGAATGTTTTGTGGAGCATGGTTTTGTTTCCCTGTTTGTTCTTTTTTCCAATAGCCTGACAAATGAAAGGTTCCTGTGTTGCAAAATGCACTTTGTCCTGTCTTCAGACATAGAGGAAGACCTCTTGACTTTGGCTGGCTGTTTTTTTCTTTTTCAAGTTCATTTCAGCATGTTTAAACATCTTTATATTTGCATGGAGTTTCTGAAG
Source organism: Dendrobates tinctorius (assembly GCF_039654945.1). Taxonomy (NCBI): domain Eukaryota; kingdom Metazoa; phylum Chordata; class Amphibia; order Anura; family Dendrobatidae; genus Dendrobates; species Dendrobates tinctorius. The sequence goes on along the minus strand of NW_027361918.1, from coordinate 13,104,092 downwards.
TGTAGTGGTTGTCACGTTCACCTCACACGCGAACGGTCCCAAGTTCGAAACTGGATAGAAGCATGACATTAAGTATTGATATTATAGCTTTTGACGTTGAGTCTTTGTTCTCTATGGCTCGTCATGACTACAGTAACCTTCCGCAGCCGGTTTCTGTAGCGTAGTGGTTATCACGTTCGCCTAACACGCGAAAAGTCCCCAGTATGAAACTGGGCAGAAACACGCTGTTAGGCTGGTTTCACATTTGCGTTTTTTTTCGCGGTAATTTAGCGCTAAATAGTGCATGCGTTTTTTTTTCCCTATACTTTGCATGGGATGCGCTTATGTGCACATACACATGCGTTTGTACGCGTTTTACCGAGCATGCGTTTTTTTGCGGTATGCGCTCGGGCGCACAAAATGCAACTTGTTGCATTTTTTGTGCGTCCGATTTGCCTCAAAAAAACGCATGCGCGCGCAATGCGTTTTTTTACAGCAAGACACCCATTATAAGTCTATGGTGAGCATATGTGCGCATTGGCATGCTTATGTATGCGTTTTTTTGCACATGCGTTTTTTTTTACCATTAGTTTAGACAATGAAATTTAGGGGTTTGGGTAAAGTTAGGGTTTGTTAAGGGGGTGTAGGGTTAGGGTTAGGGTCAGGGTTAGGGTTAGGGTTAGGGTTAGGGTCAGGGTTAGGGTTAAGTATGGTTTGGTTAAGGGTTAGGGTCAGGGTTAGGGTTAGGGTCAGGGTTAGGGTTAGGGTTAGGGTTAGGGTTAAGGTTAAGTATGGTTTGGTTAAGGGTTAGGGTTAGGGTTAGGGTTAGGGTCAGTGTTAGGGTTAGGGTTAGGGTCAGGGTTAGGGTTAAGTATGGTTTGGTTAAGGGTTAGGGTCAGGGTTAGGGTTAGGGTTAGGGTTAAGTATGGTTTGGTTAAGGGTTAGGGTTAGGGTTAGGGTTAGGGTCAGGGTTAGGGTTAGGGTTAGGGTTAAGGTTAAGTATGGTTTGGTTAAGGGTTAGGGTTAGGGTTAGGGTCAGGGTAAGGGTTAGGGTTAGGGTCAGGGTTAGGGTTAAGTATGGTTTGGTTAAGGGTTAGGGTTAGGGTTAGGGTTAGGGTTAAGTATGGTTTGGTTAAGGGTTAGGGTCAGGGTTAGGGTTAGGGTTAGGGTTAGGGTTAGGGTCAGGGTTAGGGTTAGGGTTAAGGTTAAGTATGGTTTGGTTAAGGGTTAGGGTCAGGGTTAGGGTTAGGGTTAGGGTCAGGGTTAGGGTTAAGTATGGTTTTTTAAGGGTTAGGGTTAGGGTTAGGGTCAGGGTTAGGGTTAGGGTTAGGGTCAGGGTTAGGGTTAGTAAAGTCATGGTTTGGGCTAGTGTGAGTGGCCACCTAATGTTGGAAAAAAACGCAAACGCGGTAAAAACCCACTAAAAACGCATACAAACGCTTAAAACCGCTGCGTTTTTTTCATGCATGCTCATAAAAATGCTTGAAAAAAACGCAGCAGTTGTATGCTTTTGTATGCGTTTTTCAATGCGTTTTTTTGCGGGAAAAACGCGCTGCAAAAAAAAGCAAGTGTGAAACAGGCCTAAGTGTTCCTAATTCAAGTAACACCTGATAGGATCAAGGTGCGAAAGCAGGCATCTAGGTGCTTTTTCTTTTTGGCTTTTGGACAAAGGCATGAGAATGTTTTGTGGAGCATGGTTTTGTTTCCCTGTTTGTTCTTTTTCTCCAATAGCCTGACAAATGAAAGGTTCCTGTGTTGCAAAATGCACTTTGTCCTGTCTTCAGACATAGAGGAAGACCTCTTGACTTTGGCTGGCTGTTTTTTTCTTTTTCAAATTCATTTCAGCATGTTTAAACATCTTTAGCTTTGCATTGAGTTTCTGAAGTGTAGTGGTTGTCACGTTCACCTCACACGCGAACGGTCCCCAGTTCGAAACTGGATAGAAGCATGACATTAGGCGTTGATATTAAAGCTTTTGACGTTGAGTCTTTGTTCTCGATGGCTCGTCATGACCACAGTAACCTTCCGCAGCCGGTTTCTGTAGTGTAGTGGTTATCACAATCGCCTAACACGCGAAAGGTCCCCAGTTCGAAACTGGGCAGAAACACGCTGTTACCCTTTGATATCAAAGCTTTTGACTTTCAGTTCTTGATCTCGATTGCTTGTTGTCACCACAGTAAGCGCTTGCATCTGGTTTCTGTAGTGTAGCGGTTATCACGGTCGCCTCACACGCGAAACGTCCCCGGTTCGAAACTGGGCAGAAACACAGCTTTTTCTCTTGGAAAACGATCTTTTTGACTTTCAGTGCTTGTTCTTTATTGCTTGCCATGACCACAGCATTTTTTGTTTGTTTGACTCGGTTGGTTTCTGTAGTGTAGCGGTTATCACGTTCGCTTTACACGCGAAAGGTCCGCAGTTCGAAACTGGGCAGAAACACAGCGTTCCTCTTGCAAACTAGCGCTTTTGACAATGAGTTCTTCATCTTTAATGCTTGCCATGACCACAGTAAACGCTCTTGTCTGGTTACTGTAGTGTAGTGATTGTCCTGTTTGCCATCCTCCTGAAAGTTCCCTGTTTTGATCCCGGGCAGAAACATGTGGCTTTTCTTTATTTTGATCACAAACGTATATTGTTGGCTTAATTAGCCTTAGTTAGCATATTCTATTGCTGGTTTAATGAGCATTACTTTTACCAATGTGATTTTTTCTACCCGTTTTTGCTTTTGGCAAGCATGGGTGTTTTTGACAGTGTCTAAGTGTTCCTAAAGGGGGTTTTACACTAAGCGAGATCGCTAGTGATATCGCTCAAGCGACACCGATATTGTGACGCGACAGCGATCACGCTAGCGATCTCGTTAAGTGTGAAAGGTAGCAGCGACCGGACCCCCCGTCGGCTATCGCTGATCGTGCTCGAATGTGCAGGTACATTTTTCCATCGCTGACGTCCTGCTGTTCAGTAATTATCGTTGTGTTTGAAGAAGGGGGTTTTACACTAAGCGAGATCGCTAGTGATATCGCTCAAGCGACACCGATATTGTGACGCGACAGCGATCACGCTAGCGATCTCGTTAAGTGTGAAAGGTAGCAGCGACCGGACCCCCCGTCGGCTATCGCTGATCGTGCTCGAATGTGCAGGTACATTTTTCCATCGCTGACGTCCCGCTGTTCAGTAATTATCGTTGTGTTTGAAGCTTTAAAAACGATGAGTGACGTCAATAATGACGCATGGCTCAGCGACACAGGCGTGACTTACCGGCCACGCCTCCTCTTCCCTATTGGTCTTTACAGCGCTGACAATGTGCGAAATGTATCTGACAAAAAAGCTATAAAAGACAACGCTGGAACGCCTCATTCAACACTTTGTTCCCATGCATATTGGATGTTAACCGGTTTGGCTTAAACGTTCCAGTGTGAGTCGCTACAGCGTTTATATTTTAACGGCTTTCACAACGCGGTTGCTTCGGCGTCCCTATTGCAATCGCTATTGCGCTTTTATTAGTGGATTCATTTTATTCATCAAAAGAACAACTCTGTTTGCCAGGTATGTATTTCAATAGTACCATGCAAGGTGTTTTTTAGAGTAATACTTTTATTGATTATTGTGTTGGCTTTCTACAAATGAAGCTCTTGTTACCAAATCGTCTATTGATTTTATTTTATGTTGCAGTTTGTATATCATGAACGGCGCAGAACGTGCTATTGTGGCTGCTGCTTTGGTGTTGGAGGCTGGTCGGCTACATGAAGAGGCACAGATGCAAGAGAGGCGGTCCAAAAGAAAGCGGCGCATGTGGACCAGAGAGTGGTTGGCGAAGAGGTCCGAATTCTCACACATGCAGCTCGTAAGAGAACTGCAGGAGAACAATCCTCAGGATTTCAAGAACTATCTGCGGATGTCAGAGGACTCTTTCAAATTTTTACTAGCCAGGGTGACGCCATTGATTGAAAGGAGAAATACCAAAATGCGAGCTGCTGTGCCGGTAGACGAACGATTGACTGTGACGCTGAGATTCCTGGCCACCGGACGATCACTGAAAGATCTGCAATTTTCTTCTGCCGTTTCTTTGTCACTGCTCAGCAGTTTGATTCCTGAAACATGCAATGCCATAGTTCAAAGCCTCAGGAGCTACATCCAGTTTCCTACAACAGTGGCGGAGTGGAAAAATATTGCCTCTGATTTTGAGCGGCTTTGGCAGTTCCCAAACTGTGGGGGGGCTTTGGATGGTAAACATGTGAGGATCACCCAACCGCCGAACAGTGGATCCTATTTTTACAATTATAAGGGCTATTTTAGTGTAATCCTTATGGCCCTTGTTAATGCAAACTATGAGTTCATAAATGTTGATGTTGGCATGAACGGCAGGGTTTCAGATGGTGGAGTGTTAGAACATACACTTTTTGGAGAGCGATTGACCAATTATGACCTGAACCTGCCTCCCAACACAGAGACAACCGGCAACCTCAACTTTGTTTTTGTCGGTGATGAAGCCTTCGCGCTGCATGCGAATCTGCTGAAACCGTACCAACAAAAAAGTGTGAAGGAGCAAACACGTATATTTAACTACCGTTTGTCAAGGGCACGAAGGGTTGTTGAGAATGCGGTTGGCATCATGGCCAGCCGCTTTCGGATTTTCCACACACCCATAAACCTAAAGTTGGAATCCATTGACTCGGTCGTTATGGCTTGTTGCGTGCTGCACAATTTTCTGCGGCGCCGTGATGCGAATGATTACACTCCGCCTGCCTTTGTGGACTCTGTTGACACTACAAATGGTCAGGTTCTTCTTGGTAGGTGGCGCGACAATGATCCCGCAGTACCTGGACTTCAAGCACTGGCAAGGGGAAGAAACCGTGATGATGCTAAGGCCTGCAGGGACCAATACTGCCAATATTTTAATGGGCCTGGTGCTGTTACTTGGCAGCATGAAATCTAGACAGCAAAAGTGTTTATTTAACATGTTTATTTCATTCTTGTGTGATAACAACAACAATAAATTCACATAGTTGCTACTTTCCAAAGTGTTACTGGTTTTTAAAAGAAAAAAAAGATAACATAGCCCTGCGACACAGTATCAGCACTGTAGCGATCCGTTAGCACGCCATTTTACAACCGCCCTTAAGTGGACGCTATAGCGTCACCGATAAGCGCGCAGTAGTACCATAACTAAAAGTACGCAGTAGCGTCACCAAATGAGGCGGGAAAACGTCGTGACGTCACGACGTTCTTGTGGCCGTCCCTGCTGCGTTGTGAAAGCAAAACAGGAAGCAATGGCTGGTAGACAGAGAGCTACACCTTGGGGGGAGGCCGAAATGCGTTTCCTGGTACAGGAGATGGAGAGGCGCGATTATGCGTGTGGACAGGCGCATGCACACCCCATGAGACACAAGCGGGCTGTGTTGCGGAGGATCAGGCGAGGACTGTTACGCCGGTTCGGAGTTGAGCGCACCACAACGCAAATCAGGAAAAAACTGGCAGATCTGCGCTTTCGCTCAAGAGACCTCCTCACCAGCCTCCAACAACAAGTGCGGAGGGACCGAGGTGAGTGTTCCACATAGTATGTTTTAAACATATGTTTTGTTTTTTTTTTTTTTTTTTTCAACAGGGTTTACAGTGTAAAAAAAAAATATATAATTTGATTCGCACATGTGAAATTGCACAACGCAAATATAAGTGGTTTTGCGCTCAGTTTTGTTTTTTTCCAAACAGCGGCGCATGCGGCGGCCCCAGCCCCATCAGCACCTGCAGCACCAACAGCCCCCGCAGCACACGCAAGCCCGGCGGTGCAAGCATCTCCTGAAGCAGAGTCCGTAAGTGTATAAAATGCATTTGTTCATGTTATTAGTATTTTTATTGGGTTGAAAAATACAAGAATAGGGGGGGGGGGGAAAGAAGTCATGGTTCACATAAGCCGAACGGTAAATAAAAACCAAAGTTTATTCCAGGGAGGAAACAATAATGGAGTATTACAATACCGTTTCATTTTATTTATGTTTTCACCGCTTTGGAAATGTTCAATGCTCAATTTCATATTTTTAGATACCTGAGCCCGTAAGGACCCCCTCGCCCCCCTCAACGCCTCAACCACAAATTGCTTCCTCCAATTGATCCCCAATTGGTGTGTTTTCTCCAGTATCACTCCGGGAAGCTGGAGCTGACTCGACCTCCGGTAATCAACTTTTTTTTTTTTTTTTTTTTTAACATGTGAGAAATTATAATTTGTGTAACAGTTGCTGGCATATTCTATATTTATACATTTTCTTTTCTAGTACGTGTTGCCACTCGACGTGGAAGGGCTGTTATCTCCTCATCTGAAGAGTCAGAGGCGCAACAAAAACGTAAGTGTTTGACCACAAGCATGAACCGTATGCACCCATCTGCTGCCACTTAACACTATGGCCCCATATTGCGATCCATAGGATATGGCCCCATTTGCTACCAAACCCAAATTATGCCACCATATGCTGCTCCACATACTATGGCACCGTATGCATGCACATTTACAAAACCGCCATCAACAATGTAAATTTCCTTAACAGAAATACCAACCTTACCTGAACTCTTGGCAGCACACAGGAGGGCGATGTCTGCGTTACACCAACTCGGAGTGATGCTGGACCAATTTGTGGCAGCCCAACCGCAGGGTGATAACATTTAATTAATTTTTTTTTTTTGTTTACAAAAATTGTCTATGTCATGTTGACATATGTTAAACTAAAATGGTTTGTTTAAAAATCAGTCATAAAGAAAGAAATTAAAAAGCCTAAATAAAAATAAAAAAAGAAACTGACACAGTTTAAAATTACTATTGGGACATAACACAATTTTAAAGATGGAACACTCCACGTAACAAGATAATTGCAGGCAATTAACTAAACACCAGACTAGAAAACCTGCCTTTATCGCGTGGCAAAACAATTTTTGTCTCAGTCTAGAAAGGACTTGAAATTGTAGTCATGTGTAATGCAAAAATTTAAATTTCAATTTTTATTTTTTATAAACAAACAAAAAAGAAAAGCCAAACAATTTTGTTAATACAACAAGTAAACATAAAAACTATAATTGAGTGTAACTAAAGTCTGAGTCATTCAGTTGCTGCCTTCCAGGATTTATGAATGGGCCAGACTGCAAATGTGGGGTTCCAAAGTTCATGCTGTGTAGCGGCTGAATCACCCTTCTTGGCGTGCTTGTGACATGTTCTTGTGTCTGCGGCCATGGGGTTATTGACATTGCTTGGGAATCCACAAGAATATAACTGTCTTTTAGTTGTCCAACAGCAGCTTTATTTAGCGCTTCAAATATAATTCTCTCAGCCTGAAGCCTTTGCGTAACGTCCAGAGACCGAAGTCTTTCGTCCACCATGTGTGCAAAGCCCCCAATGGCTTGCTTTTCCTGCAGCACCAATATGTTCTTTGCTATATCGACAAACTCAGGAAAAGGTGGAGCGGTGGCCTTTCTTTTTCTACTCACAGGGTGACGCCTTTGCACAGTGTACGCTCCCACGGACACACTTGCCTCCTCTGCCTCCTCGTCAGTTGGGTTTGATGTTGCAGGGGTTTCAGGAATTACACATGGTGTAGGTGACACCTCTTCTGTTACATGCTGCAAGAACAGAAAAACTTGGTTAAAACACAGAAAAAGTAAAACGAGTGTTTTGTAAACACATAACAATAATTTATTAAGAGGGGGTGTGAACATTGGTACTGGCTATGTACTGACATCGACAATTTGTAGAAATTATCTTATGATAAACCAATTTAAAATGAAGAGGTATCAGCTGTGAACAAAGTTTCAAATCATCAACTTAATGAATAAAACTCAACTGTACCATGTACATATATATGTATCATAGGATATTGGAGGGAAACCCAAAACATACTTACATCGACTAGAGGGGAATCAGGCCGTGTCACTGTTTCTTCCTCTTGTGGCAGTGACATAGAACAGTGCATAACCCTGGGGATTTCCTGGTCTCGCGTAAACTCTAGCAAGTTGTAGTACCACAACTTCGGAACATACACTTCATCGGTACCCGCCCCGACCTTGTAGACTTTTCCACCTTGTTCAATTCCTTCTTGAACACAGTGCGTAGAGCTTGAATTTTTTTTTTAATAACAGCCTCATCAACCGTTTTGCTAGGGTGATTTTCTTTATATAGATGTACAAGTTTTTCATATGCAACCTTCTTCTTGTATTTGTTACTGTAGTCTGGAGACTTCACCTTCCAGAGGCAGGGCAGTGACCGATACATCTCAATAAATAGGCGTATGAAGTCTTGGCTGTTTGCAACTTGGCTACTTGATGCCATCTGTAATAAAAAAGAAAGGAAATGGTGAGAACTCTTTCATTTAGGTACGGACATACATTTTATAAAAAAGAGTTTGTATCGCATAAGCTTGGTCGCTGTCCTAGAAAGGTATCCCGTTCAACAATTACAAAAATGGGGGTGGGCGCGGTTTCAAAATTAAAATGGCTGCTCGGACATGTGCATATGGACAAAATGAACATAGACACAATAAAAAAGAGTTTGAATCGCATAAGCTTGGTCGCTGTCCTAGAAAGGTATCCCGTTCAACAATTACAAAAATGGGGGCGGGCGCGGTTTCAAAACTAAAATGGCTGCTCGGACATGTGCATATGGACAAAATGAACATAGACACAATAAAAAAGAGTTTGAATCGCATAAGCTTGGTCGCTGTCCTAGAAAGGTATCCCGTTCAACAATTACAAAAATGGGGGCGGGCGCGGTTTCTACACTAAACTAAAATAAAACGATAAAATAAAACAAAAAAAAGGGCATAAAAAAAAATAAAACTTTGGAACCAAAATAAACTTACCTTTGACGTTGCGAAAAATCCGAAAGTTATAGAGAAAAAATATAAAAAAATTTGCACTGTTGATTCTTAAGATGATCTTAAAAATGGAGGTATTTGAAAAAAACCAACGATGATGATTCTTCAAGAGGGTTGCTGAAGGACGAATAGCGAAATCTAACCAAAAATGCACTTTTGTCTCTAGGGAGAAAAATGCTGGTTTAGAAGCTAACCACGGCGCTCCAGAGATTTAAACTGTAACGCTATTACGTCCTCTTTAATGACGACGCCGGCCAATGACAGCGCAGCGGTGACCAACAATCGGCGCTTTGGGGGGCGTTGTAAATTAAACGCTGAAGCACGCCCACCGAGGTCTGAATCGTTTTTTGTTTAGTAATGTGAAAGGTACTCAACGAGCAACGAGGTCGCTATGCAGATCGCTGATCTCTCTAGAGTCGTTGACGAGAGTGGACTGTTTGAAAGCTACCTAGCGATCACGTAACGACACAACAGCGATCTATGCCTGGTCGGATCGCTATCGTTATCGCTGGTGCGTTGCTTAGTGTAAAAGGCCTTTAATTCAAGTAACACCTGATAGGATCAAGGTGCGAAAGCAGGCATCTAGGTGCTTTTTCTTTTTGGCTTTTGGACAAAGGCATGAGAATGTTTTGTGGAGCATGGTTTTGTTTCCCTGTTTGTTCTTTTTCTCCAATAGCCTGACAAATGAAAGGTTCCTGTGTTGCAAAATGCACTTTGTCCTGTCTTCAGACATAGAGGAAGACCTCTTGACTTTGGCTGGCTGTTTTTTTCTTTTTCAAGTACATTTCAGCATGTTTAAACATCTTTAGCTTTGCATGGAGTTTCTGAAGTGTAGTGGTTGTCACGTTCACCTCACACGCGAACGATCCCCAGTTCAAAACTGGATAGAAGCATGACGTTAGGCGTTGATATTAAAGCTTTTGACGTTGAGTCTTTGTTCTCGATGGCTCATCATGACCACAGTAAACTTCCGCAGCCGGTTTCTGTAGTGTAGTGGTTATCACGTTCGCCTAACACGCGAAAGGTCCCCAGTTCGAAACTGGGCAGAAACACGCTGTTACCCTTTGGTATCCAAGCTTTTGACTTTCAGTTCTTAATCTCGATTGCTTGTTGTCACCACAGTAAGCGCTTGCATCCGGTTTCTGTAGTGTAGCGGTTATCACGTTCGCCTCACACGCGAAAGGTCCCCAGTTCGAAACTGGGCAGAAACACAGCTATTTCTCTTGGAAAACGATCTTTTTGACTTTCAGTGCTTGTTCTTTATTGCTTGCCATGACCACAGCATGTTTTTTTTGTTTGAATCGGTTGGTTTTTGTAGTGTAGCGGTTATCACGTTCGCTTTACACGCAAAAGGTCCTCAGTTCGAAACTGGGCAGAAACACAGCGTTCCTCTTGCAAACTAGCGCTCTTGACAATGAGTGCTTGATCTTTAATGCTTGCCTTGACCACAGTAAACGCTCTTGTCTCGTTACTGTAGTGTAGTGATTGTCCTGTTTGCCATCCTCCTGAAAGTTCCCTGTTTTGATCCCGGGCAGAAACATGTGGCTTTTCTTTATTTTGATCACAAACGTATATTGTTGGCTTAATTAGCCTTAGTTAGCATATTCTATTGCTGGTTTAATGAGCATTACTTTTACCAATGTGATTATTTCTACCCGTTTTTGCTTTTGGCAAGCATGTGTGTTTTTGACAGTGTCTTAGTGTTCCTAATTCAAGTAACACCTGATAGGATCAAGGTGCGAAAGCAGGCATCTAGGTGCTTTTTCTTTTTGGCTTTTGGACAAAGGCATGAGAATGTTTTGTGGAGCATGGTTTTGTTTCCCTGTTTGTTCTTTTTCTCCAATAGCCTGACAAATGAAAGGTTCCTGTGTTGCAAACTGCACTTTGTCCTGTCTTCAGACAAAGAGGAAGACCTCTTGACTTTGGCTGGCTGTTTTTTTCTTTTTCAAGTTCATTTCATCATGTTTAAACATCTTTAGCTTTGCATGGAGTTTCTGAAGTGTAGTGGTTGTCACGTTCACCTCACACGCGAACGGTCCCTAGTTCGAAACTGGATAGAAGCATGACATTAGGCGTTGATATTAAAGCTTTTGACGTTGAGTCTTTGTTCTCGATGGCTCATCATGACCACAGTAACCTTCCACAGCCGGTTTCTGTAGTGTAGTGGTTATCACTTTCGCCTAACACGCGAAAGGTCCCCAGTTTGAAACTGGGCAGAAACATGCTGTTACCCTTTGGTGTCCAAGCTTTTGACTTTCAGTTCTTGATCTCGATTGCTTGTTGTCACCACAGTAAGCGCTTGCATCTGGTTTCTGTAGTGTAGCGGTTATCACGTTTGCCTCACACGCGAAAGGTCCCCAATTCGAAACTGGGCAGAAACACAGCTTTTTCTCTTGGAAAACGATCTTTTTGACTTTCAGTGCTTGCTCTTTATTGCTTGCCATGACCACAGCATTTTTGATTTGTTTGAATCGGTTGGTTACTGTAGTGTAGCGGTTATCACATTCGCTTTATACGCGAAAGGTCCTCAGTTTGAAACTGGGCAGAAACACAGCGTTCCTCTTGCAAACTAGTGCTTTTGACAATGAGAGCTTGATCTTTAATGCTTGCCATGACCACAGTAAACGCTCTTGTCTGGTTACTGTAGTGTAGTGATTGTCCTGTTTGCCATCCTCCTGAAAGTTCCCTGTTTTGATCCCGGGCAGAAACATGTGGCTTTTCTTTATTTTGATCACAATCGTATATTGTTGGCTTAATTAGCATTAGTTAGCATATTCTATTGCTGGTTTAATGAGCATTACTTTTACCAATGTGATTATTTCTACCCGTTTTTGCTTTTGGCAAGCATGTGTGTTTTTGACAGTGTCTAAGTGTTCCTAATTCAAGTAACACCTGATAGGATCAAGGTGCGAAAGCAGGCATCTAGGTGCTTTCTCTTTTTGGCTTTTGGACAAAGGCATGAGAATGTTTTGTGGAGCATGGTTTTGTTTCCCTGTTTGTTCTTTTTCTCCAATAGCCTTACAAATGAAAGGTTCCTGTGTTGCAAAATGCACTTTGTCCTGTCTTCAGACATAGAGGAAGACCTCTTGACTTTGGCTGGCTGTTTTTTTCTTTTTCAAGTTCATTTCAGCATGTTTAAACATCTTTAGCTTTGCATGGAGTTTCTGAAGTGTAGTGGGTGTCACGTTCACCTCACACGCGAACGGTCCCCAGTTCAAAACTGGATAGAAGCATGACATTAGGCGTTGATATTAAAGCTTTTGACGTTGAGTCTTTGTTCTCGATGGCTCGTCATGACCACAGTAACCTTCAGCAGCCGGTTTCTATAGTGTAGTGGTTATCACGTTCGCCTAACACGCGAAAGGTCCCCAGTTCGAAACTGGGCAGAAACACGCTGTTACCCTTTGGTATCCAAGCTTTTGACTTTCAGTTCTTGATCTCGATTGCTTGTTGTCACCACAGTAAGCGCTTGCATCTGGTTTCTGTAGTGTAGCGGTTATCACGTTCGCCTCACACGCGAAAGGTCCCCAGTTCGAAACTGGGCAGAAACACAGCATTTTCTCTTGGAAAACGATCTTTTTGACTTTCAGTGCTTGCTCTTTATTGCTTGCCATGACCACAGCATTTTTGATTTGTTTGAATCGGTTGGTTTCTGTAGTGTAGCGGTTATCACATTCGCTTTACACGTGAAAGGTCCTCAGTTCGAAACTGGGCAGAAACACAGCGTTCCTCCTGCAAACTAGTGCTTTTGACAATGAGTGTTTGATCTTTAATGCTTGCCATGACCACAGTAAACGCTCTTGTCTGGTTACTGTAGTGTAGTGATTGTCCATTTTCCCATCCTCCTGAAAGTTCCCTTTTTTGATCCCGGGCAGAAACATGTGGCTTTTCTTTATTTTGATCACAAACGTATATTGTTGGCTTAATTAGCCTTAGTTAGCATATTCTATTGCTGGTTTAATGAGCATTATTTTTACCAATGTGATTATTTCTACCCGTTTTTGCTTTTGGCAAGCATGTGTGTTTTTGACAGTGTCTAAGTGTTCCTAATTCAAGTAACACCTGATAGGATCAAGGTGCGAAAGCAGGCATCTAGGTGCTTTTTCTTTTTGGCTTTTGGACAAAGGCATGAGAATGTTTTGTGGAGCATGGTTTTGTTTCCCTGTTTGTTCTTTTTCTCCAATAGCCTGACAAATGAAAGGTTCCTGTGTTGCAAAATGCACTTTGTCCTGTCTTCAGACATAGAGGAAGACCTCTTGACTTTGGCTGGCTGTTTTTTTCTTTTTCAAGTTCATTTCAGCATGTTTAAACATCTTTATCTTTGCATGGAGTTTCTGAAGTGTAGTGGTTGTCACGTTCACCTCACACGCGAACGGTCCCCAGTTCGAAACTCGATAGAAGCATGACATTAGGTGTTGATATTAAAGCTTTTGATGTTGAGTCTTTGTTCTCGATGGCTCGTCATGACCACAGTAACATTCCGCAGCTGGATTCTGTAGTGTAGTGGTTATCACGCTCGCCTAACACGCGAAAGGTCCCCAGTTCGAAACTGGGCAGAAACACGCTGTTACCCTTTGTTATCCAAGCTTTTGACTTTCAGTTCTTGATCTCGATTGCTTGTTGTCACCACAGTAAACGCTTGCATCCGTTTTCTGTAGTGTAGCGGTTATCACGTTCGCCTCACACGCGAAAGGTCCTCAGTTCGAAACTGGGCAGAAACATAGCTTTTTTCTCTTGGAAAACGATCTTTTTGACTTTCAGTGCTTGTTCTTTATTGCTTGCCATGACCACAGCATTTTTTGTTTGTTTGAATCGGTTGGTTTCTGTAGTGTAGCGGTTATCACGTTCGCTTTACGCGAGAAAGGTCCTCAGTTCGAAACTGGGCAGAAACACAGCATTCCTCTAGCAAACTAGCACTTTTGACAATGAGTGCTTGATCTTTAATGCTTGCCGTGACCACAGTAAACGCTCTTGCCTGGTTACTGTAGTGTAGTGATTGTCCTGTTTGCCATCCTCCTGAAAGTTCCCTGTTTTGATCCCGGGCAGAAACATGTGGCTTTTCTTTATTTTGATCACAAACGTATATTGTTGGCTTAATTAGCCTTAGTTAGCATATTCTATTGCTGGTTTAATGAGCATTACTTTTACCAATGTGATTATTTCTACCCGTTTTTGCTTTTGGCAAGCATGTGTGTTTTTGACAGTGTCTAAGTGTTCCTAATTCAAGTAACACCTGATAGGATCAAGGTGCGAAAGCAGGCATCTAGGTGCTTTTTCTTTTTGGCTTTTGGACAAAGGCATGAGAATGTTTTGTGGAGCATGGTTTTGTTTCGCTGTTTGTTCTTTTTCTCCAATAGCCTTACAAATGAAAGGTTCCTGTGTAGCAAACTGCACTTTGTCCTGTCTTCAGACATAGAGGAAGACCTCTTGACTTTGGCTGGCTGTTTTTTTTTCTTTTTCAAGTTCATTTCAGCATGTTTAAACATCTTTAGCTTTGCATGGAGTTTCTGAAGTATAATGGTTGTCACGTTTACCTCACACGCGAACGGTCACCAGTTCGAAACTGGATAGAAGCATGACATTAGGCGTTGATATTAAAGCTTTTGACGTTAAGTCTTTGTTCTCGATGGCTCGTCATGACCACAGTAACCTTCCACAGCAGGTTCCTGTAGTGTAGTGGTTATCACGTTCGCCTAACACGCGAAAGGTCCCCAGTTAGAAACTGGGCAGAAACACGCTGTTAGGCTAGTTTCACACTTGCTTCTTTTTGCAGCGCGTTTTTCCCGCAAAAAAACGCATTAAAAAAATGCATACAAACGCTGCGTTTTTTTCAAGCATTTTTATGCGCATGCAGGAAAAAAACGCAGCGTTTTTGCGCGTTTGTATGCGTTTTTTGTGCGTTTGCGTTTTTTTACAGATTTTGTAAAAACCCCACAAAACAGAAAAAACAACCAATCAACAACACACAAGACCAATGGGACTGCATTGTGGGTGTGGTATGTTAATATATAGACCCTGTCTACAGTATTCTTCACATTTGCTTGATTCTTCTCGTGACCATGGATCTGCGCTGGAAGAGTTTTCACTTCAACTTGGATTTGGACATCGCGATGGCTCAGGCGTATGCAGTTGCTTGCCATGAACAAAGGAAGAGAGAGAGGCAGCGAAGACGGCGGCGTATGTGGATACATCCGATTGTTGAACTCCGGGAGAGCCGTGGGGCATACCACACCCTCTACAGCGAGCTACAGGCAAACCCGGAGAAATTTACAGATTATATCCGGATGTCCCACGAAAGTTTCATGGATTTGCTTGCTCGTGTCCAACAATCCATCCAGAGACAGGACACACAGCTCCGTCGTGCGATTCCTCCTGAGGAACGGCTACTGGTGACATTACGGTATGTTTTAAAAACCAAGGGGTGCGGTCTGATGGTTTTTTTTTAAATTTAGTATTCAAAACCTTGGGTAATTAGTTTTCGTGAATGTACTAATATTTTATTTTATAGTTTTTTAAAATAATATACATAAATATTAATTTTACTTCTTTGTCTGTTCACAGATTCCTGGCGACTGGAGAAACCCTATCTTTACTACACTTCCAGTACCGTATTGGAATCTCTACCTTGTCTGGAATTGTTGCTGACACCTGCCGGGCTCTCTGGAATGTTCTTTGTCCAGAATTTATGCCCCTGCCCACCGCTGAAAAGTGGATGGAAATTGCTGACAAATTCTGGACAGTATGCAATTTTCCCAACTGTTTGGGAGCTGTTGATGGTAAACACATACGGATCATCAAACCCCAAAGAACGGGATCTGAGTACTATAATTACAAAAAGTACTTTTCAATAGTACTCATGGCGATTGCGGATGCCGGATGTATGTTTGTAGCAGTGGACATTGGAGCATTTGGCTGTGGTAATGACTCACAGGCTTTTAAAAACTCAGACATGGGCCGGAGGTTGTATGGCAACCAATTTAATTTCCCTATGCCACGGCCTCTTCCTCACACCGAAGCTCCGCCACTGCCCTTTGTAATGGTTGGCGATGAGGCTTTTCAAATGTGCGGAAACTTACTGAAACCCTACTCCAGCCGTGACTTGGACCACACCAAAAAAATATTTAATTACAGGCTGACCAGGGCCAGAAGAACTGTCGAGTGTGCTTTTGGGATTCTTGTCTCCAGATGGCGAATTCTGGGCACGGCCATTAATCTTAAACTTGAAACAGTCGATGAGGTGGTGAAGGCCTGTGTGGTTCTACATAACTTTGTGATGGCTAAAGAGCACCCGACCTTTGAACTGGACGATGATGCTCCTAACCCATTGCCTGAATTCACTCAGCACACTCTCAGGTCATCCGTTGAAGTTGGCCAAATGAGGGACCAATTTGCGGCCTACTTTATTTCTGATGTAGGACGGGTGCACTGGCAAGATGAAATGGTGTAATGTTTTTGTTTGTTTATGGTAATAAAAAACCTTATTTGATACCATTACTGAGTGCACTATATTTTTTAAACTCCAATTAAATAAAAAACTTCCCATGTATAACTGAATTTTTTGATGTTCACACACCTGGGCAGGTAAATACACATACGAGTTAAAATGCAGCATTGCTAGTCTGCGTGAAATATATTGGAACGAGCAAAGCTGCAGGCCATGAATCAGGAAACCAAATTTTTTCAAGAGAAAATTGTGCAACTAGTTGAAAAAAAAGTATGTGATTTTCTCAAAACACAACCCTCAAAACCCAACCCCAATGAAAGTCAATGGCGAATACAAGTCAGCATTGAGTGGATGAATGTAATCTGCTCCATTCCAACTTACAAGTTATTACACTAGGCCTTGGAATAACTATACTAGGCCGTGGTATTTCAAATATGAGTATAGTAGGCCTTGGGCCTACTAGTATAGTCATATGTGAAATACCACGGCCTAGTATAGTCATACCAAGGCCTACTCGATTTTTACCAACTAGGATCTTGTTTCACGAAAAACAAACTGGTGAAACTTGACAAGTTTCAACAGTTTGTTTTTCATGAAACCAGATTCTAGTTGGTAAAACTAGAGTTATTACACTAGGCCTTGGAATGACTACACTAGGCCGTGGTATTTCAAATATGAGTATAGTAGGCCTTGGGGCTAGTAGTATAGTAATATGTGAAATACCACGGCCTAGTATAGTCATACCAAGGCCTACTGTAATAACTCGATTTTTAACAACTAGCATCTTGTTTCACAAAAAACAAACTGGTGAAACTAGAAAGAAACTTATTTTTTAGACAAGTTTCAACAGTTTGTTTTTCATGAAACCAGATCCAAGTTGGTAAAACTAGAGTTATTACACTAGGCCTTGGTATGACTATACTAGGCCGTGGTATTTCACATATGACTATACTAGGCCTTGGGTTGGTTTTTAACATGTATTTACCCATCAGTGTGTGTGACCGGCGCAAACAACATTAATGAAACTTTTTAATGGTGAACCACAAATGTAAATTTATTTTTAATCAAAAAAAGTAAACCAAAAAATTATTTTTTACGGCGTTTGGGGGCAGATGGTTTCAATTTGGGGGTGTGCAGGGAATATGCAACACTTGAAGTTGAAGACGGTGTTTGAGGGGAAGGGGCAACAAAACTTGTGGGGGAAGGTAGTCCAGTTAAGGGAATTAAACTAGGAACACTTGGAGGAGAGGAAATCTGGTCAGGTACATTAGTTGTAATGGCATGTCGCCGTAGGCTTGTGTGCCTGGAACGACTTTGGCCCAATGCCCGCCTTGATAGATTTCGCCTTGAACTAGGGGCAAATATTGAGTGTAGGTCCCCCGTCTGCTGGTGTGGCTGCTGCTGCTGCTGAGGTGGCGGCTGCTGCTGAGGTGGCGGCTGCTGCTGAGGTGGCTGCTGCTGCTGGTGTGGCTGCTGCTGCTGAGGTGGCTGCTGCTGCTGAGGTGGCTGCTGATGCTGGTGTGGCTGCTGCTGCTGAGGTGGCTGCTGCTGCTGCTGAGGTGGCGGCTGCTGCGGTGGTGGCTGCTGCTGCTGCTGTGGTGGCTGCTGCTGAGGTGGTTGCTGCTGCTGCTGAGGTGGCTGCTGCTGCTGAGGTGGCTGCTGCTGCTGCTCTTCGTTGGCAGTGCTCGTCCTTGCAGGAGGACTGGTGGCGGCAGTGATGGTCCAGGTTTGCAGAGTGGTGGTGGCAGGGCTACTACATGTTGTTGTAGCGGCAGGGCTGTTCCATGTTTGCCTAGTGGTGGCTGAGCTCCACGCATGCATGGGAGTGGCGGTGGTGCTCCAGACAGGAGCAGCGCTTGCCATGGTGGTGTCGGTGAAGTGACCAGCTGCACTCAGACTTGTGGTGGTGTAACGGTGGGTGTCCTGGCTTTGAATAGAGGTGTCCGTGCAGTGGTATGCAGCACAAGTCGGTAGTGAGGTGAAGCGAGTCAATGGTGGCACAGGTGGAAATGACACCACTGACTGCTGACTGTACCGATTATGCTGCATAGCCTGCAAGAAAGCATTGTTGCAGGCCTGCAGCACATTCAGCTGTTGCTCAGGACTAAGGTGTTCCGCCATGCCCTTTTCAATCTTACTAAAAAAATGGTGTGCTGGTCTGTTGAGGTCGGCCTCCAGACGGTCAAGGCGCTGTTCTACAGAATTGAAGCGGTGTTCAAAGTGGTTAAAACCACGTTCCATGAGTGCAAAACCGCTTTCAACTCTGTCGGACATTGACTTGAGGCTGGAATTAAAGGCCTCGCTCAAATGCATAAACTCGGGCAAGACATTCCTGTCCAAGGCCCTCTGCCGCTGGCGGGTAGTGCCCGCATAACCAGTGGCAGAGACCTGGGACAGGGGAACACCTGATGGCCCAGCTTCCTGGTCACCAGCTGTGTGTGTGGCTGACCTGCAAGGTGCTTCCTGGCTGTCGGATGGCTGGGACGGGTCAGAGGACATCCGAGGAAGGACCGCTCCAGGGCCAGGTTGCAGGGTGCTGCTCCAGGTGCTGTGGAATAAAGGAAAATCATTACTACCATGCCTTTACAAGAAGCATCAGCTGTGGATTAGAAAAACACAGATTAATAAAAATAAAAACCCAAAATTTATAATACTTACGATCTCGTGGCAAGGACCGGTCTTAGGAACTGCAACGCGTGATAGTGACGGTATCTAGTTCTGGTCCTTGACGCAGCTCCACTGCGAACCTGGCCCTCAGCACGAACATCACTGTTGAAGCGGTCCTTGATCGAACGCCAACGTGTTCGTACTTTGTCCACTGTTGTTAAAAAAAAAACAGTGCCGTCAAGGACAACAGTCACTGCGGCACAATATAGCAATACAATACTCAAAGCAGTCACTGTAGACCCCGATGACACTGTTGGGTTTCCTGCTAGAATACACCTAGCACGAAACCCAACAGTGCCGTCAAGGACAACAGTCACTGCGGCACAATGTAGCAATACAATACTCAAAGCAGTCACTGTAGACCCCGATGACACTGTTGGGTTTCCTGCTAGAATACACCTAGCACGAAACCCAACAGTGCCGTCAAGGACAACAGTCACTGCGGCACAATGTAGCAATACAATACTCAAAGCAGTCACTGTAGACTCCGATGACACTGTTGGGTTTCCTGCTAGAATACACCTAGCACGAAACCCAACAGTGCCGTCAAGGACAACAGTCACTGCGGCACAATGTAGCAATACAATACTCAAAGCAGTCACTGTAGACCCCGATGACACTGTTGGGTTTCCTGCTAGAATACACCTAGCACGAAACCCAACAGTGCCGTCAAGGACAACAGTCACTGCGGCACAATGTAGCAATACAATACTCAAAGCAGTCACTGTAGACCCCGATGACACTGTTGGGTTTCCTGCTAGAATACACCTAGCACGAAACCCAACAGTGCCGTCAAGGACAACAGTCACTGCGGCACAATGTAGCAATACAATACTCAAAGCAGTCACTGTAGACCCCGATGACACTGTTGGGTTTCCTGCTAGAATACACCTAGCACGAAACCCAACAGTGCCGTCAAGGACAACAGTCACTGCGGCACAATGTAGCAATACAATACTCAAAGCAGTCACTGTAGACTCCGATAACACTGTTGGGTTTCCTGCTAGAATACACCTAGCACGAAACCCAACAGTGCCGTCAAGGACAACAGTCACTGCGGCACAATGTAGCAATACAATACTCAAAGCAGTCACTGTAGACCCCGATGACACTGTTGGGTTTCCTGCTAGAATACACCTAGCACGAAACCAAACAGTGCCGTCAAGGACAACAGTCACTGCGGCACAATGTAGCAATACAATACTCAAAGCAGTCACTGTAGACCCCAATGACACTGTTGGGTTTCCTGCTAGAATACACCTAGCACGAAACCCAACAGTGCCATCAAGGACAACAGTCACTGCGGCACAATACAGAGCAGGGAAATACTCACTAAACGCCTTTTTGGAGGATGCTGTGGCGCTGTCCCAGCCATCCATCAACGCTGCGGCCACCTCATTCCATAGCCGCCGGGTCACCACAATGTCCTTGTGCAGCCGGTCACGGCTGTCCCACAACGGCGAACGCTCCTGGACCAGGCTGATGAGCTGCTCATTATCCAGGTAGACGTCTTCATCCCGTTGTGGAACCAAGACAAAACACATTCATTAGAATAATCAAATTTAAATTGAATAAAAAGTTACAAAAAAAGAAACATAAAAAAGAGTAAAAATAGAAGATAAAAAATAAAGAACATTACAAATCATTTGATACATACATTCCGTATCACCACCGGGACTTGGCTTCGCTGCTCCTGCTCTTCGCCCTCACTAGTCCCGTCCGCAGAAGATGATGATGATGACGATGTCTTAAAAAAGTAGAAAAAAACGTAAGAGATTTGGAGAAGCAGCAGATATACTTACCAGATGCACGAAAATAATCACCTCACGGTCTGCTTGCGCCAATTCCTGCCGCGATGGGGAATACTCGGATTCTGAAGACATACTGCATGTAAAAATAATAAAAATCATTAGTACATACATAATTTAAAAGGACAGGCATATAATGTAATATACTCACATTCTTCGCTGATCAGATGGGTTCCTTGTTGACTGTCTGCTCTCCAATCTGTCAGTGTAGTAGTGGCAGAGTTTTGGCAGGCACCTCCTTTATATAGACTTTTTTTTTTTGACTTTAGAAGATTATAACTAGTACAAGTGGACACTACCAAAAAAACGCAGCGCTAAAAAAACGCTTACATGCGCATGCCAGTGCGCACGTATGCGCATCCATAGGCTATAATGGCCATTTTTAGCGCAAAACGTGCGCATACGTGCGCATGCGCTTTTTTGCAGGGACAAAAAATGCAACATGCTACGTCTGGAAAATACAAACGCACACCCCAAAAAAACGCAGCGCATGAAAATCGCATACGTGCGCTTACCAGCGCGCAGGTATGCGCACCCATGCTAAATATAGGGGAAAAAACGCATGCGCAGGTATGCGTTTTTTTCCCAGCGCAAAAAAACGCAAATGTGAAACCAGCCTTACCCTTTGGTATCCAAGCTTTTGACTTTCAGTTCTTGATCTCGATTGCTTGTTGTCACCACAGTAAGCGCTTGCATCCGGTTTCTGTAGTGTAGCCGTTATCACGTTCGTCTCACACGCGAAAGGTCCCCAGTTCGAAACTGGGCAGAAACACAGCTTTTTCTCTTGGAAAACGATCTTTTTGACTTTCAGTGCTTGTTCTTTATTGCTTGCCATGACCACAGCATTTTTTGTTTGTTTGAATTGTTTGTTTGAATCGGTTGCCTTCTGTAGTGTAGCAGTTATCACGTTCGCTTTACATGCGAAAGGTCCTCAGTTCGAAACTGGGCAGAAACACAGCGTTTCTCTTGCAAACTAGCGCTTTTGACAATGAGTGCTTGATCTTTAATGCTTGCCATGACCACAGTAAATGCTCTTGTCTGGTTACTGTAGTGTAGTGATTGTCCTGTTTGCCATCCTCCTGAAAGTTCCCTGTTTTGATCCCGGGCAGAAACATGTGGCTTTTCTTTATTTTGATCACAAACGTATATTGTTGGCTTAATTAGCCTTAGTTAGCATATTCTATTGCTGGTTTAATGAGCATTACTTTTACCAATGTGATTATTTCTACCCGTTTTTGCTTTTGGCAAGCATGTGTGTTTTTGACAGTGTCTAAGTGTTCCTAATTCAAGTAACACCTGATAGGATCAAGGTGCGAAAGCAGGCATCTAGGTGCTTTTTCTTTTTGGCTTTTGGACAAAGGCATGAGAATGTTTTGTGGAGCATGGTTTTGTTTCCCTGTTTGTTCTTTTTTCCAATAGCCTGACAAATGAAAGGTTCCTGTGTTGCAAAATGCACTTTGTCCTGTCTTCAGACATAGAGGAAGACCTCTTGACTTTGGCTGGCTGTTTTTTTCTTTTTCAGTTTCCTTTCAGCATGTTTAAACATCTTTAGCTTTGCATGGAGTTTCTGAAGTGTAGTGGTTGTCACTAGAGCTGAGCGACTTTTGTTTTTTTAGGGTCGCGTTTCGTTTCGTGAAACCCGACTTTTCCAAAAGTCGGGTCGAGCAAGATCGTCCGATTATAGGGAAGTCGGGGTCGTTCCAAAACACGAATCCCAATGTAAGTCAATGGGGAATAAAAGTCGGCAGTGAGAGGAGGACAGGAAACACACCTACAGTGCCCATTTCAATGCCAAAAGCATCAATTCTTCTTACTTAAGCTTGTCAACCTTAATTAACTTCATAATACAAGTTACGCACTGAAAAATGGGGGTTATTTGGCTAAATTTGTGGGGGGGGAGGGCTGGCTGCAGGTTTTCATGTGCCCTGGGCGAAAGAGCGCCCCTTTAACACATACCACAACTCATCATGCTCCGATACGGCAGAGAAATAGCGGTATAGTACAATGAAAAATACCTCACTTTTTACATCTCATGACGAGGCCCATCTATTTCTCCATACAAAATCATTGGTCCCATATAATGTTTGAAACAGTATATGATGAGCTCCACATAATGCTACAGTATATGTTGGTCCCCATGGATGAAGCTCCACTGTCTTATGGGCCCAAATAATGCTCCAAACATAATGGGCCCCATTTCTAATGCTCTAGTGTATAATGGGCCCTGTAAATGCTGCTCCAGTGTCTGATGTCCACCTTTGGAATGTTCCAGTGTATGGTGGGCCCCATCTATCATTCTCCAGAGTATAGTGCGCCCCAAAAATTGCTGTCCCAACATAGAAAACAATCAAATAAGTCTCCTCGCTAGGGAATCCCTGTACTTGTCTGGACAGGTGCTGTAGCTTGCTTAACAGCTCGCCAGCCGTTCTCACGCCCAGTATGGATTGCACGTGATTGCACAAAGGTTAGAAAGGGTACCGTATCCCTGGATAACATGTATGGATAGCGTACACATTCAAAATATATGTCTATACAGCATGAGGCAGGCTCAGACGGTGTTAGGGCCAGTATGGTTTGCACGTCATTGCACAAAGGTTAGTAGGGGTACCGTATCCCCGGATAACATGTATGGATAGCGTACACATTCAAAATATATGTCTATACAGCATGAGGCAGGCTCAGACGGTGTTAGGCCCAGTATGGATTGCACGTCATTGCACAAAGGTTAGAAGGGGTACCGTATCCCCGGATAACATGTATGGATAGCGTACACATTCAAAATATATGTCTATACAGCATGAGGCAGGCTCAGACGGTGTTAGGCCCTGTATGGATTGCACGTCATTGCACAAAGGTTAGAAGGGGTACCGTATCCCCGGATAACATGTATGGATAGCGTACACATTCAAAATATATGTCTATACAGCATAAGGCAGGCTCAGACCGTGTTAGGCCCAGTATGGATTGCACGTCATTGCACAAAGGTTAGAAGGGGTACCGTATCCCCGGATAACATGTATGGATAGCGTACACATTCAAAATATATGTCTATACAGCATGAGGCAGGCTCAGACGGTGTTAGGCCCAGTATGGATTGCACGTCATTGCACAAAGGTTAGAAGGGGTACCGTATCCCCGGATAACATGTATGGATAGCGTACACATTCAAAATATATGTCTATACAGCATGAGGCAGGCTCAGACGGTGTTAGGCCCAGTATGGATTGCACGTGATTGCACAAAGGTTAGAAAGGGTACCGTATCCCTGGATAACATGTATGGATAGCGTACACATTCAAAATATATGTCTATACAGCATGAGGCAGGCTCAGACGGTGTTAGGCCCAGTATGGATTGCACGTCATTGCACAAAGGTTAGAAGGGGTACCTTATCCCCGGATAACATGTATGGATAGCGTACACATTCAAAATATATGTCTATACAGCATGAGGCAGGCTCAGACGGTGTTAGGCCCAGTATGGATTGCACGTCATTGGACAAAGGTTAGAAAGGGTACCGTATCCCTGGATAACAAGTATGGATAGCGTACACATTCAAAATATATGTCTCAGGAGGCAGGCTCAGACGGTGTCAGGCACAGTATGGATTTGACGGCCCAGATTACACAGCGGAGGAGCAGGGAGAGGTAAAGATTGCAAATGCTGGGGCCCTTGCCAAGCAAGGGGGGCCCACTCGTGGGCGTCGGTACTGGCACTGGGCCCCTCATAGTACAGCGGTGTGTCTGACGGCGGGTGTGCACCACCACCGTCAGAGACACTTGATTGCACTATGAGGGACCCTGTGCCAGTGCCCGCGCCCAAGAGTCGGCCTACCCACCTGTCCAGGGCAACGGCACTCGCACGGTGTCGTGCGCTAGGTGGTGACCCCGGCCATGGGGGGGAGGCAGCACAGTTAGGGAGTTTTAGAAAGTGGCATATGTTGATGTTGGACATTCAACTGATGCAAAAGGCGAAATAGGTGAAGTACCAGGAAGAGGTGGACCAAAGCAAGCCATTTTTCTGTCACCCTATGTGTCATCAGGGGAAGGTGGGACAAAATCCTTGGAAACCCATGCGTGGTTCATGTTAATGCAGGCTAGATCATCCACATTTTGGATTGACAGACGGGTCCTTTTTTCTGTCAGGATTGATCCAGCTGCACTGAAGACTCTTTCCGATAGCACACTTGCAGCTGGGCAAGCGAGCTCCTGTAAGGCATATTGGGCCAATTCAGGCCAGGTGTCCAGTTTAGCGGCCCAATAGTCAAAGGGGAATGACCTGTGTGGGAGAACATCGATATGGGAGGAAAAGTAGTTTGTAACCATAGTTGACAACTGCTGTCTCCTGTCACTTTCCATCGATGCAGTATTACCAGTTGTGTGAACGGTATTTGAAAAATCAGTCCACAACATTGTCATGAAACCCCTGTCTCCAACGCCACTTTTGCTGTGTGCACCACGAACACCTCTGCCAAGCTGCCCCCGGCCCGTACGGCTCGTGTGAGAACCATCACCGCTGCTGTGTGCTGGGAATGCCTCAAGCAACCGATTTACCAGAGTTGCTTGTTTATTAGCCAATATTAGGTCAAGGTTCTCCTGTGGCATGATGTTTTGTAATTTGCCTTTATAGCGTGGATCCAGGATGCTGGCCAACCAGTAGTCGTCATCGTTCATCATTTTGGCAATGCGGGGGGTCCCTTTTTAGGATCCGCAAGGCATAATCTGACATGTGGGCCAATGTTCCCGGTGTCAATGATGCACTGCGAGTGCTGGGTGGAGGAGCACTTTCTGGCAAATCCACATCCCTCCAGTCACGCACAAACCCTGTACCAGACCTTGCCACGCCAACATTTTCACTTGCCCCACGAGATGCATCCTCCTCCCCTAAGTAATCATCCCCATCATCCTCCTCCTCCTCCTCCTCTTCTTCCTCCACCTCGTCCAGGAGAGGTCCCTGAGCAGACAATGGCTGAATGTCATCAAGGATTCCCTCCTCCTCTTCCTCCTCATCAACATTGGCTGCAGACGCCTGCTCCTTAAGGTGCATCAAAGTTTGCATGAGCAGACGCATAAGTGGGATGCTCATGCTTAGGATGGCGTCGTCTGCGCTTACCAGCCGTGTGCATTCCTCAAAACACTGAAGGACTTTACAAAGGTCTTTCAGCTTCGACCACTGCACGCCTGTCAACTCCATGTCTGCTCTCAAAGTGCCTGGCCGTGTATCCTCCCACAAATGCATTATGGCCTGCCTCTGCTCGCACAGCCACTCCACCATGTGCAGGGTGGAGTTCCACCTTGTTGCAATGTCGATAATGAGGCGGTGGTTGGGAAGGTGGAGCAATCGCTGCAGCTTCTGCATACGAACGGAGTGTACAGGCGACCGGCGGATGTGCGCGCACAGTCTTCGCACCTTCTGGAGCAGGGCTGTTAACTCCGGATAATTTTTGAGGAAGCACTGTACCACCAGGTTCAAGGTGTGAGCCAAGCAAGGTATGTGGCTGAGTTTTGAAAGGGCTATGGCTGCCACAAAATTACGGCCGTTATCAATAACTACCTTGCCTGCCTCAAGATGTACACTGCCCAGCCATGACTCAGTTTGTCGCTTCAAGTACTCGGCCAGCACCTCGGCGGTGTGTCTGTCGCCCAAACACATCATCTGCAACACAGCCTGCTGACGCTTTCCACTAGCTGCTCGATAGGGGGACACATCGTGTGCAACAGTGGCAGCTGCAGATGGAGTGCTCGTACGACTGCGCTCTGTGGACGAGCTTTCGCTTCTGGAGGAGGAGGAGGAGGAGGGTCGAACGCCTACAGCCAACTGTTTCCTATACCGTGGGCTAGGCAGCACTGTCCCACCACCGCTGTCCCCTGTGGACCCTGCATCCACCACATTAACCCAGTGCACAGTGATGGACACGTAACGGCCCTGGCCATGCCGACTGGACCATGCATCAGTTGTGAGGTGCACCTTTCCGCTCACTGACTGCTTGAGTGCATGGACAATGCGGTCTTTCACATGATGGTGGAGGGCTGGGATGGCTTTGCGAGAGAAGAAGTGGCGACTGGGTAGGTCATAGCGTGGTACTGCATAGGCCATGAGTTCGCGGAAAGCTGTGCTTTCCACCAACCGAAAGGGCATCATCTCAAACGAGATTAGTTTGGCAATGTGGGCGTTCAAACCCAGTGTACGCGGATGAGAGACTGAGTACTTTCTTGACCTACTCATAGTGTCTGGGAGGGTGAGCTGGACTTGAGAGCTGCATATGGTGGAAGTAGCGGTGGACAGGGCGGACTGAGAGAGGGTTGATGATGGTGATGGAGTTGGTGTTCTTTCTGATGGCCTAGAATCAGTCTTTCGTTGATATAACAGTGGGATTCCCTGACTGCTGTGGCCTTGCAACGACACCTCAACATTTGCTGCTGTGCTAACCGGTGGGCTTACAGTGGGAGAAACAATGTAGCGTTGCTGACTACCTTCGTTGTGATCAGTTGCACATGTGGCACTTGAGGTTTGGTGTTGTGTCCACGCTTGCAAGTGCATGCTGGTTAAATGTCTAAGCATGCAACTGGTATTCAAATTTTTCAGATTTTTCCCTCGGCTAAAGGTCTTTGTGCACTTCTTACAGATAACCTTGGCCTGATCATGAGGATTTTGTTCAAAAAAGTGCCACACTGCACTCTTCCTACTTTGGCAGACATTTTGCGGCCTAGCACGCTGTGATCTTTTGACCCTCTGGACAAGCTGTCCAGCAACTCTTTTGATGTTTGGAACCTGTCTTTGGAGTGCTCCGGGCATGCCAGATAACAGCTGTTGCGATGTCGATGTCTGCTGTGGATGCTCCTCATCTGAGCTATTGGAAGCAGCACCCTCTTCCCCCAATGGATGCCAATCTGGGTCAACAACTGGGTCATCCATCACCTCCTCTTCTATGTCATGTGCACCTTTCTCTGTGTCACTGTGTATGGTGGTATAGTGTGCGGGAAGGGGCACCTGAGTCTCATCAGGGTCAAAATCTGGCTCTGTACACTGCGAGGACAATGTAGTGCTCTGAGTGAATGTACCAGCAGAATTATCCATCAGTGGCTGTGCATCAGTGCACTCCATGTCAGATTCATCTTGGCCTGGGTAATTCACCATTTGACTTGATAATCCAGGCATGGTATGTGAAAACAGCTCCATGGAGTAATCAGTAGTATGGCCTGCGTCATCCTTCAATCTTGGTTGGGGTGAAGGACACAAGGAAAGGTGTGGTTCATGAACATGAGCCTCCAATGACGACTCAGTGCTTTTACTTTTTACAACTGAAGAAGAGGAGGCGATAGAGCTGGAGGCTGAGTCAGCAATGTAAGACAAAACTTTTTCCTGATGCTCTGCCTTTAAAAGCGGTATGCCAACTCCTAGAAAACTAAGCGTTCGAGGCCTTATGTATCTAGACGATGACGCAGGGTCAGCACCTCCTGCATTTGGTCCTATTTTGCTCTTGCCACTACCATCAGATCCATCACCAACACCATCATTACCAGCTGCCAACCCCCGCCCAATTCCACGGCCTCTTCCACCAGCCTTCCTCATTTTTGGTAGAAATGTAGACAAAGTCCAACAAACTATATAGTAATGTAAAACAAGGTACAAGGTGTCTATAGGACAGGGGAGATTTAAAATTTCTGCACACACTTGTGGACAGTGGACACTTGTGGATAGTGTGCGGCCCACTGATATCTGAGCGCTATGTCACAGGCTCGATGGCACAGCTGTGACCAAAGTGACAAGAGGATAATGGAGATTTTGAATCTCTGCGTACACTTTTGGACACTGGACACTTGTGGATTGTGTTAGGCCCACTGTTATCTGAGCGCTATGTGACATGCTCGATGGCACAGCTGCCTGTGACCAAAGTGACGAGAGGATAATGGAGATTTTGAATCTCTGCGTACACTTTTGGACACTGGACACTTGTGGATTGTGTGAGGCCCACTGATATCTGAGCGCTATGTGACACGCTCGATGGCACAGCTGCCTGTGACCAAAGTGACGAGAGGATAATGGAGATTTTGAATCTCTGCGTACACTTTTGGACACTGGACACTTGTGGATTGTGTGAGGCCCACTGATATCTGAGCGCTATGTGACACGCTCGATGGCACAGCTGCCTGTGACCAAAGTGACGAGAGGATAATGGAGATTTTGAATCTCTGCGTACACTTTTGGACACTGGACACTTGTGGATTGTGTGAGGCCCACTGATATCTGAGCGCTATGTGACACGCTCGATGGCACAGCTGCCTGTGACCAAAGTGACGAGAGGATAATGGAGATTTTGAATCTCTGCGTACACTTTTGGACACTGGACACTTGTGGATTGTGTGAGGCCCACTGATATCTGAGCGCTATGTGACACGCTCGATGGCACAGCTGCCTGTGACCAAAGTGACGAGAGGATAATGGAGATTTTGAATCTCTGCGTGCACTTTTGGACACTGGACACTTGTGGATTGTGTGAGGCCCACTGATATCTGAGCGCTATGTGACACGCTCGATGGCACAGCTGCCTGTGACCAAAGTGACGAGAGGATAATGGAGATTTTGAATCTCTGCGTACACTTTTGGACACTGGACACTTGTAGATTGTGTGAGGCCCACTGATATCTGAGCGCTATGTGACACGCTCGATGGCACAGCTGCCTGTGACCAAAGTGACGAGAGGATAATGGAGATTTTGAATCTCTGCGTACACTTTTGGACACTGGACACTTGTGGATTGTGTGAGGCCCACTGATATCTGAGCGCTATGTGACACGCTCGATGGCACAGCTGCCTGTGACCAAAGTGACGAGAGGATAATGGAGATTTTGAATCTCTGCGTACACTTTTGGACACTGGACACTTGTGGATTGTGTGAGGCCCACTGATATCTGAGCGCTATGTGACACGCTCGATGGCACAGCTGCCTGTGACCAAAGTGACGAGAGGATAATGGAGATTTTGAATCTCTGCGTACACTTTTGGACACTGGACACTTGTGGATTGTGTGAGGCCCACTGATATCTGAGCGCTATGTGACACGCTCGATGGCACAGCTGCCTGTGACCAAAGTGACGAGAGGATAATGGAGATTTTGAATCTCTGCGTACACTTTTGGACACTGGACACTTGTGGATTGTGTGAGGCCCACTGATATCTGAGCGCTATGTGACACGCTCGATGGCACAGCTGCCTGTGACCAAAGTGACGAGAGGATAATGGAGATTTTGAATCTCTGCGCACACTTTTGGACACTGGACACTTGTGGATTGTGTGAGGCCCACTGATATCTGAGCGCTATGTGACACGCTCGATGGCACAGCTGCCTGTGACCAAAGTGACGAGAGGATAATGGAGATTTTGAATCTCTGCGTACACTTTTGGACACTGGACACTTGTGGATTGTGTGAGGCCAATGATATCTGAGCGCTATGTGACACGCTCGATGGCACAGCTGTGACAAAAGTGACTAGAGGATAAGGGAGATTGGATTGCTTTTAAAAAAGCAGTTTGCGGAGCAGTGGGTAAACAGCAATGTCAGCGTTTCAGGAAGCCTTAAAAGGCAGCCCAACAACCAACACCACTGATACACCACAATATAGCCTCCCCTTGCACTGCACACACAGTGACTCGTGTGTTGTGCAGGCCAAATCGCTAGCAGCAGAAGCAGTTTTTTTGTCTTCTTCCCTGCCTAACGTGCTCCCTACAGAATCAGCAGCAACCTCTCCCTATACTAAGATCGGCAGAAGTAAGATGGCGGTCGGCGTGCACGCCCTTTTATACCCCCTGTGACGCCCACCAAAGCAAGCCAATCACTTGCATGCCCTTCTGAAAGATGGTGGTGACCCGTGCCTAGGTCATCACGTTGCCCACAGTGTCCGTGGATCCTGATTGGCTGAAAAAGAGCGCAAAACAAACTTTTGAAACGCGACTTTGGCGCGTAAGTCGCCGACCTCGTGGCCGACCTCATCCTAGGGTCGGGTTTCGTTTCATGAAACCCGACTTTGCCAAAAGTCGGCGACTTTTGAATTTTTTCGACCCGTTTCACTCAACTCTAGTGATAACGGCTACACTACAGAAACCGGATGCAAGGGCTTACTGTGGTGACAACAAGCAATCGAGATCAAGAACTGAAAGTCAAAAGCTTGGATACCAAAGGGTAACAGCGTGTTTCTGCCCAGTTTCGAACTGGGGACCTTTCGCGTGTTAGGCGAACGTGATAACCACTACACTACAGAAACCAGCTGCGGAAGGTTACTGTGGTCATGACGAGCCATCGAGAACAAAGACTCAACGTCAAAAGCTTTAATATCAACGCCTAATGTCATGCTTGTATCCAGTTTCGAACTGGGGACCGTTCGCGTGTGAGGTGAACGTGACAACAACTACACTTGAGAAACTCGATGCAAAGCTTAAGATGTTTAAACATGCTGAAATGAACTTGAAAAAGAAAAAAACAGCCAGCCAAAGTCAAGAGGTCTTCCTCTATGTCTGAAGACAGGACAAAGTGCATTTTGCAACACAGGAACCTTTCATTTGCTAGGCTATTGGAGAAAAAGAACAAACAGGGAAACAAAACCATGCTCCACAAAACATTCTCATGCCTTTGTCCAAAAGCGAAAAAGAAAATGCACCTAGATGCCTGCTTTCGCACCTTGATCCTATCAGGTGTTACTTGAATTAGGAACACTTAGACACTGTCAAAAACACACATGCTTGCCAAAAGCAAAAACGGGTAGAAATAATCACATTGGTAAAAGTAATGCTCATTAAACCAGCAATAGAATATGCTAACTAAGGCTAATTAAGCCAACAATATACGTTTGTGATCAAAATAAAAAAAAGCCACATGTTTCTGATCGGGATCAAAACAGGGAACATTCAGTAGGATGGCAAACAGGACAATCACTACACTACAGTAACCAGACAAGAGCGTTTACTGTGGTCATGAAAAGCATTAAAGATCAAGCACTCATTGTCAAAAGCGCTAGTTTGCAAGAGGAACGCTGTGTTTCTGCCCAGTTTCGAACTGAGGACCTTACGCGTGTAAAGCAAACGTGATAACCGCTACACTACAGAAACCAACCGATTCAAACAAAAAAATAATGCTGTGGTCATGGCAAGCAATAAAGAACAAGCATTGAAAGTCAAAAAGATCGTTTTCCAAGAGAAAAAGCTGTGTTTCTGCCCATTTTCGAACTGGGGACCTTTCGCGTTTGAGTCGAACGTGATAACCTCTACACTACAGAAACCGGATGCATGTGCATTCTGTGGTGACAACAAGCAATCGAGATCAAGAACTGAAAGTCAAAAGCTTGGATAGCAAAGGGTAACAGCGTGTTTCTGCCCAGTTTCGAACTGGGGACCTTTCGCGTGTTAGGCGAACGTGATAACCACTACACTACAGAAACCGGCTGAGGAAGGTTACTGTGGTCATGACGAGCCATCGAGAACAAAGACTCAACGTCAAAAGCTTTAATATCAACGCCTAATGTCATGCTTCTATCCAGTTTCGAACTGGGGACCTTTCACGTGTTAGGAGAACGTGATAACCACTACACTACAGAATTCGGCTGCGGAAGGTTATCGTGGTCATGATGAGCCATCGAGAACAAAGACTCAACGTCAAAAGCTTTAATATCAACGCCTAATGTCATGCTTCTATCCAGTTTCGAACTGGGGACCGTTCGCGTGTGAGGTGAACGTGACAACCACTACACTTCAGAAACTCCATGAAAAGCTAAAGATGCTTAAACTTGCTGAAAAGAACTTGAAAAAGAAAAAAACAGCCAGCCAAAGTCAAGAGGTCTTCCTCTATGTCTGAAGACAGGACAAAGTGCATTTTGCAACACAGGAACCTTTCATTTGTCAGGCTATTGGAGAAAAAGAACAAACAGGGAAACAAAACCATGCTCCACAAAACATTCTCATGCCTTTGTCCAAAAGCCAAAAAGAAAAAGCACCTAGATGCCTGCTTTCGCACCTTGATCCTATCAGGTGTTACTTGAATTAGGAACACTTAGACACTGTCAAAAACACACATGCTTGCCAAAAGCAAAAACGGGTAGAAATAATCACATTGGTAAAAGTAATGCTCATTAAACCAGCAATAGAATATGCTAACTAAGGCTAATTAAGCCAACAATATACGTTTGTGATCAAAATAAAAAAAAGCCACATGTTTCTGATCGGGATCAAAACAGGGAACATTCAGTAGGATGGCAAACAGGACAATCACTACACTACAGTAACCAGACAAGAGCGTTTACTGTGGTCATGAAAAGCATTAAAGATCAAGCACTCATTGTCAAAAGCGCTAGTTTGCAAGAGGAACGCTGTGTTTCTGCCCAGTTTCGAACTGAGGACCTTACGCGTGTAAAGCAAACGTCATAACCGCTACACTACAGAAACCAACCGATTCAAACAAAAAAATAATGCTGTGGTCATGGCAAGCAATAAAGAACAAGCATTGAAAGTCAAAAAGATCGTTTTCCAAGAGAAAAAGCTGTGTTTCTGCCCATTTTCGAACTGGGGACCTTTCGCGTTTGAGTCGAACGTGATAACCTCTACACTACAGAAACCGGATGCATGTGTATTCTGTGGTGACAACAAGCAATCGAGATCAAGAACTGAAAGTCAAAAGCTTGGATAGCAAAGGGTAACAGCGTGTTTCTGCCCAGTTTCGAACTGGGGACCTTTCGCGTGTTAGGCGAACGTGATAACCACTACACTACAGAAACCGGCTGAGGAAGGTTACTGTGGTCATGACGAGCCATCGAGAACAAAGACTCAACGTCAAAAGCTTTAATATCAACGCCTAATGTCATGCTTCTATCCAGTTTCGAACTGGGGACCGTTCGCATGTGAGGTGAACGTGACAACCACTACACTTCAGAAACTCCATGAAAAGCTAAAGATGCTTAAACTTGCTGAAAAGAACTTGAAAAAGAAAAAAACAGCCAGCCAAAGTCAAGAGGTCTTCCTCTATGTCTGAAGACAGGACAAAGTGCATTTTGCAACACAGGAACCTTTCATTTGTCAGGCTATTGGAGAAAAAGAACAAACAGGGAAACAAAACCATGCTCCACAAAACATTCTCATGCCTTTGTCCAAAAGCCAAAAAGAAAAAACACCTAGATGCCTGCTTTCGCACCTTGATCCTATCAGGTGTTACTTGAATTAGGAACACTTAGACACTGTCAAAAACACACATGCTTGCCAAAAGCAAAAACGGGTAGAAATAATCACATTGGTAAAAGTAATGCTCATTAAACCAGCAATGGAATATGCTAACTAAGGCTAATTAAGCCAACAATATACGTTTTTGATCAAAATAAAGAAAAGCCACATGTTTCTGCCCGGGATCAAAACAGGGAACTTTCAGGAGGATGGCAAACAGGACAATCACTACACTACAGTAACCAGACAAGAGCGTTTACTGTGGTCATGGCAAGCATTAAAGATCAAGCACTCATTGTCAAAAGCGCTAGTTTGCAAGAGGAATGCTGTGTTTCTGCCCAGTTTCGAACTGGGGACCTTTACACGTGTAAAGCGAACGTGATAACCGCTACACTACAGAAACCAACCGATTCAAATATAAAAAAAATGCTGTGGTCATGGCAAGCAATAAAGAACAAGCACTGAAAGTCAAAAAGGTCTTCCTCTATGTCTGAAGACAGGACAAAGTGCATTTTGCAACACAGGAACCTTTCATTTGTCAGGCTATTGGAGAAAAAGAACAAACAGGGAAACAAAACCATGCTCCACAAAACATTCTCATGCCTTTGTCCAAAAGCCAAAAAGAAAAAGCACCTAGATGCCTGCTTTCGCACCTTGATCCTATCAGGTGTTACTTGAATTAGGAACACTTAGACACTGTCAAAAACACACATGCTTGCCAAAAGCAAAAACGGGTAGAAATAATCACATTGGTAAAAGTAATGCTCATTAAACCAGCAATAGAATATGCTAACTAAGGCTAATTAAGGCTACTTTCACACATCAGGTTTTCGGCGTCAGGCGCGATCCGGCGTCGTGCCGGAACGCCGGATCCGGCAAATGTTTAGTAAAACCGGATGTGACGGATCTGGTTTTCTGCCGGATCCGTCTTTTTCTTGACAGACAAAACCGGATCCGTCTCATTTGGTTCATCCGTTTTTCTATCCGTTTTTCGACGGATTACGCCGGATCCGGTTTTTAAAATTGACCCTTGTGGCCTTCCGAACGGGATTGGCTACTGGAAAACTATATATAGAGTGTTCCTACAGCCCTTCTTTGACAGGTTGTCGAAGAGAAAGTGCAGGTTGGAGAGAAGAGCAAGTTACTGGCGAAGATGGATGTTGTCATTGGAAATATTTTGAAGAATTTGTAGGTTTTTATAGCGGAGGCGAATCGTTTGAGGGTGATTGTTCTGGAGAAGGAGAGAGCGAGACAGCAGCACATCAGGCATCGTAGACGACGTTTGTGGATCCACCCCATCACAGCCAAGAGAATGACGCGTGGGGTCTATTCTACACTCTGCATGGACCTTCGACGAAACCCGGATACATTTTTTGGATATGTTAGGATGAAAATGGAGAATTTTGATTACTTGGTGGAGCGCATTGCACACCTCATAAGAAAAGCGAACACCTATTGCCGCTTCTCTGTTTCACCCGCAGAGCGTCTGATGGTGACTTTAAGGTAAGCCACATTTATTGGATGTGATCGCATCAGAGCACACTTTCACTGCAATCTTGTTGGTGGTAGTTTGTATCTCCAAGTGTTAGGTCAGTTTTGGTATGTAATGCTGTGATTTAAAACTAATTTATTGTTTTTTAATTCCCCACAGATTTCTTGCAACTGGAGAATCCCTTTCGTCACTGCATTTCCAGTACAGACTCGGGATTTCCACCATATCTGGAATTGTGAAGTACACATGCCGTGCACTGTGGGACTCCTTAGCTGAAGAGTTTTTACCAGAGCCCACAACAGAGAGGTGGATTGAAATTGCTGACAAGTTTCAACAGATATGTCAGTTTCCCAACTGCTTGGGCGCTGTGGACGGGAAACATTTCCGCATTGTAAAGCCAGCTGGATCGGGATCGGAATATTTCAATTACAAGAAATATTTTTCAATTGTCCTCATGGCCATCGCTGACGCGGAATACAAATTTATTGCGGTTGATATTGGGGCCTATGGCCGCTCCAATGACTCTCAAGTTTTCAAACTGTCTGCCATGGGGCGTAAACTGTATGGAAACACCTTCCAGTTCCCACCACCTACCGCTGCCGCAAACATCTGGTCCACCTATGCCATTTGTCTGTGTAGGGGATGAAGCCTTCCAGCTGTCAGAACACCTTTTGAAACCGTACTCTAGCAGAGGATTGACAATACCAAAACGCATTTTTAATTACCGCCTCACAAGAGCAAGAAGAATGGTTGAATGTACCTTTGGTATTCTGACAGCCAAATGGCGGGTCCTATTGACTGCGATCAACCTCAAGACAGAAACTGTGGACGAGGTGATCAAAGCGTGCGTGGTACTCCACAATTTTGTTATCTGCAAGGAACCCATTTCCATTGAGGACACCTCTGAAGAAACCACCTTGCAAGATTACCATGACATTACCACTAGAAGTTCTGTGATGGTTTCAGTGATGAGGGACAATTTTGCACTATACTTTATGTCACCTCAAGGCAGAGTACACTGGCAGGATGACAGAGTGTGAAAGATTTGTGCCCTAACCAAACTTGTGTACCTTCTGTACCAACAGTATATACCTTTGCCAACCAAAGTTGGCTATCTTGTCATGGTCTCTATTTTTAGCTTTAGGCCACAGGTGTGTACCTGGTTGTGTTTTATGCAAAGTATTTCACCTTTTAACAAAAGTTGTGTACATTGGTAGGAAATCACCAACAATAAACACAACTTTTTAGGTGAAATACTTTGCTTCAAACACAACCAGGAACACAACTGTGGCAAAAAGCTAAAATTTACCCACAGTTATATACCTAGTTTTGAATACCATTTCACCTTTTAAATACCCTGTATTTAACCTTTTTCGCCGCAGAAAGAAATGACAGACAACCAGTGTAAAATAATTTAACTTTTATTGAAAAATGTTTTTTTTAGTAAACTTTTTTTAAATTTTAATAAACTTGTTTAATAAAGCTTTGAAACAATAAAACTGGTCATTTTTATTTAAATACACACATTATAAATCTGTGCAGTGTGTGGTGGAAATACTGCTGGAGGGGCTGCGGGACACTTCGACACTGGGAGTGTGGAGAGAGGACTGGGATTGTGGTGGGGAAGGAACAGTTAGAGGTGAAGGTGTGGAAAAAACTACAGAATGGGTGGACATGTGGGAAGCAGAAGAGGTGGTGGGTGGTGGAGTGGAGGGTTGGGCAGGGACTGTAGGAGCAGATGATGTTGATGGCAAGTTGTATGGGGAAGGAGTTTGGTACGGGGCAGGTTGCTGGAAGTGGGGAGATGTCTGGTACGGGGCAGGTTGCTGGAAGTGGGGAGATGTCTGGTACGGGGCAGGTTGCTGGAAGTGGGGAGATGTCTGGTACTGGGGAGGTTGCTGGTACTGGGGAGTTTGCAGGTACTGGGGAGGTTGCTGGTACTGGGGAGGTTGCTGGTACTGGGGAGGTTGCTGGTGCTGGGGAGGTTGCTGGTACTGGGGAGGTTGCTGGTGCTGGGGAGGTTGCTGGTGCTGGGGAGGTGGATGGTATGTTATAGGAGGGGGAGGATGGAAAGTGGCTGGAGGGGGTGTAGATGTAATAGGAGGGGGAGGATGGAAAGTGGCTGGAGGGGGTGTAGATGTAATAGGAGGGGGAGGATGAAAAGTGGCTGGAGGGGGTGCAGGTGGAGGAACTACTGTGGTGGGAGGAGGAGGTTGGGAGGTAACTTGCTGGAGAGCAGCGTGGCATGAATGCATTACATGCATCTGCTGGGCAGGAGAGAGCGTTTCCATGCGCTCCACAACAGACCTGAAAAAGGTGTGGTTTGGCGAAGATCTTGCTTCTGAATGCATGGTTTGCAGAAGTGTCTTCACCTCCAGAATGCTGGAGTTGATCTGCTGAAAGCCTGCGGAGATTTGCTCTGACAAGACTTTTAGACAGTTCTGGAAAGATGCATTCAGATGCAAGAACTCTGGCGCATAAGTCTTTTCCTGACCCCTCTGCCGCTGCCGCCCAGTACCCGCAGGTGTACTAGAGGTGGCAGGGGCAGAAGGGTGGGGTAAAGGGAAAGCGATCTCCTCACCAGCAGCTTCATGTAATGTAGGCGGCCACGATGCTCCTGTGCTGGTGGATGGGACAGATGGGTCGAATGTGTGGGAAGGCTGGGAAGGTGCAGATGTACCGGGGCGGTCGAAGTGTCCCTCGGTGCTGGTCTCCTCAGGGATCGCCTCAGAAGGGTCCAATCGTGCAGGTTCCCGAGTGCTGCTCACCGTGCTGTGGAATAAAGAGAAAAAAAAACAATTAAAATAGTGACATGGTATGGCCCTGGCTGAAAAAAAAAGTTACATCTAAACTTTTTTTGTCACATGTGGTGTGTAATATTTACCTTCTGGTGAGCATTGTCTCCCGGAGGAACGACAGGGCTCGTGCGTACTTGTACTTGCTCCTGCGTCCTCCAGATCCACTCGGGGCCCGCATCTCTTTATTGAACTCCTTCTTGAAACGATCCCTCACAGACCGCCACCGCTTCACAATTCTCTCCCCTGAAACGAGAAAGGACAAAGTGGTTAGTATACAACATCAGTGTTTCCCAAACTCCAGTCCTCATGGTCCCCAGGGGTCATGTTTTCAGGATTTCCAAAGTAAATAGAAATCCTGAACACATGATCCGTGGGGACCACGAGGACTGGAGTTCGGGAAACACTGGTTTAAATCAAGCAACCGGTACTGTATATACTTACGCTCTTTAATCTGGGCCCGAGCTTCGAGGTCCTCCCAGCGGTCCACAAGGAGCGAACAGATTTCCTCCCAGAGTCGTTGGGTAACGATCAGGTCAGCGTGGCGGCGGTCAGCCATATTCCAGAGTGGCTCCCTTTCTCTGACGAGATCGATGAGGTGGTCCACATCAATCCCTCCATCCTCACCGTCAGAGTCGGGAGCACGCTGTGAAGGCTGTTAAAGAAAAAGACAAAAATAACATAATTAGCCTCAACAAAAGAAATGAAATAAAAAGTGCAAAAAAACAAAGCAAAAATATTTATACTTACACGCTGGTGACCGCCGCGTTGCTGTCGCCGACGACCCTGGGAGGCACTGCGAGGACCTCTTGGCCGAGCACCAGATTGGGAAGACTAGAGAAGAAAACAAAAAATGTTATGTCTTTGGATGTAGGCATTTGTTTGCTGTGTGTGGTCTGCAGAACATTGTTTTCTATGTGTTGTGTGTAGTGTGATGTTGTGTTTCTGCGTTTGATGCAAAAAACTTACCAATTGTGAGTCCACTCCAAGTGTCTGTCCACCCCTTCCTTCTTCTTCTGGGAGCTCCTCTTCATCTTGTGATTCCTGTTTTGAAATAAAAGGCAATGAATACACATATATTACAGAGATGATGGATTTTTGAAATAAAAACTTACCGTCAAACGCTGACGATGCGAGGGAGGGAGGGCTCCCAGAAGCTGTGCTGTCTTCCTCATGGCCAGACTCCATGGCTGTGCGTGGTGTTTCTGCTGCTGCATCTATTGGGCGGCTGTTGAATAAAGAGAAACAAAGGGCCCATGAATATCTTGATATTCCATAGCCCTAGTTTGGAGGAATGGGGGATTTGATAATTACCATCTCTCATCTGCTGCTGGACTCCCCTCACGTTGTTCAGCATGCTGCTCCATTTGGGGTGGTGCTGATGATGCTGCTGCTGCAGATGTCTGCTGCCTTCTCCTGCTCCTGGTTCTTGGCTTGGGTGGCATGTTGGGTGTGGCTGAGGGTCCCATTGTCTTGCTTTTATATATGTCCTGTGGGCAGAGCTACTGAGCATGCTCAGACCAAAGAAGCCGGATCCGGCTGTCGCCGGATCAGGCGCATTGCGGCGCTCATAGGCTTTCATTGTATAAAAAAGCCGGACACGCCGGATCCGGCGTGTCCGGCTTTTTCGCCGGAGACAAAAAACGTTACAGTAGCCGTTTTTTCCAGACGCCGGATCGCGTCACATTGCCGGATCCGGCGAAAATCGGATAAAACGCATGGCCATCCGGCTCGATCCGGCTCTAATGCAAGTCAATGGGGGGGAATCCGGATCCGGCATTGCATTTCACCGGATCCGGTTTTAGTCAAACGCGCCGGATCGTGCCTGACGCCGAAAACCTGATGTGTGAAAGAGGCCTAAGCCAACAATATACGTTTGTGATCAAAATAAAGAAAAGCCACATGTTTCTGCCCGGGATCAAAACAGGGAACTTTCAGGAGGATGGCAAACAGGACAATCACTACACTACAGTAACCAGACAAGAGCGTTTACTGTGGTCATGGCAAGCATTAAAAATCAAGCACTCATTGTCAAAAGCACTAGTTTGCAAGAGGAACCCTGTGTTTCTGCCCAGTTTCGAACTGAGGACCTTTCGCATGTAAAGCAAACGTGATAACCGCAACACTACAGAAACCAACCAATTCAAACAAGCAAAAAATGCTGTGGTCATGGCAAGCAATAAAGAACAAGCACTGAAAGTCAAAAAGATCGTTTTCCAAGAGAAAAAGCTGTTTTTCTGCCCAGTTTCGAACTGGGGACCTTTCGCATGTGAGTCAAACATGATAACCGCTACACTACAGAAAGCAGATGCAACCACTTACTGTGGTGTCAACAAGCAATCGAGATCAAGAACTGAAAGTCAAAAGCTTGGATGGCAAAGGGTAACAGCGTGTTTCTGCCCAGTTTCGAACTGGGGACCTTTCGCGTGTTAGGCGAACGTGATAACCACTACACTACAGAAACCAGCTGTGGAAGGTTACTGTGGTCATGACGAGCCATCGAGAACAAAGACTCAACGTCAAAAGCTTTAATATCAACGCCTAATGTCATGCTTCTATCCAGTTTCGAACTGGGGACCGTTCGCGTGTGAGGTGAATGTGACAACCACTACACTTCAGAAACTCCATGCAAAGCTAAAGATGTTTAAACATGCTGAAATGAACTTGAAAAAGAAAAAAACATCCAGCCAAAGTCAAGAGGTCTTCCTCTATGTCTGAAGACAGGACAAAGTGCATTTTGCAACACAGGAACCTT
The DNA here is from genome assembly GCF_039654945.1 of Dendrobates tinctorius. Taxonomy (NCBI): domain Eukaryota; kingdom Metazoa; phylum Chordata; class Amphibia; order Anura; family Dendrobatidae; genus Dendrobates; species Dendrobates tinctorius. Next base: position 13,063,106 of record NW_027361918.1, on the reverse strand, counting down.
TCATTTGTCAGGCTATTGGAGAAAAAGAACAAACAGGGAAACAAAACCATGCTCCACAAAACATTCTCATGCCTTTGTCCAAAAGCCAAAAAGAAAAAGCACCTAGATGCCTGCTTTCGCACCTTGATCCTATCAGGTGTTACTTGAATTAGGAACACTTAGACACTGTCAAAAACACACATGCTTGCCAAAAGCAAAAACGGGTGGAAATAATCACATTGGTAAAAGTAATGCTCATTAAACCAGCAATAGAATATGCTAACTAAGGCTAATTAAGCCAACAATATACATTTGTGATCAAAATAAAGAAAAGCCACATGTTTCTGCCCGGGATCAAAACAGGGAACTTTCAGGAGGATGGCTAACAGGACAATCACTACACTACAGAAACCAGACAAGAGCGTTTACTGTGGTCATGGCAAGCATTAAAGATCAAGCACTCATTGTCAAAAGCGCTAGTTTGCAAGAGAAACGCTGTGTTTCTGCCCAGCAGGGCTGCCATTAGGAATTTCAGGGCCCCATACTGTAAAAATGTTTGGACCCCCTTGAGACTCCGTCCAGGCTCCACCCCAGCCCTGCCTCCACCCCTCAAGAGTCCCACTACCCACTCTTGGAAAAACTCCACTTCTGCACCACGTCCTCACCAATCACACATTAACATTTCCCAGATCATACATATAGCCAGCAGCTTTTGTTCTGGCCAAAAGAATTTTAAGCCGCCACCACAACAAGGTAGACTCTTTTGGATGAGCTCTACTGTACTGTAACTTATTAATCATTTGTTAAAATACCCAATACTCTGTTTAGGTATATTTTTCTTTTTCTTTAACCCCTTCACTACCAAGGGTGGTTTGCACGTTAACTACCGGGCCCATTTTTACAATTCTGACCACTGTCCCTTTATGAGGTAATAACTCTGAAACGCTTCCATGGATCCCGGTGATTCTGACATTCTTTTCTCGTGACATATTGTACTTCATGTTAGTGGTAAAATTTCATTCATATAACTTGCGTTTATTTGTGAGAAAAACGGAAATTTGGCGAAAATTTTGAAAATTCCGCAATTTTCCAACTTTGAATTTTTATGCCCTTAAACCACAGAGATATGGCACACAAAAAACTTAATAAGTAACATTTGCCACATGTTTACTTTACATCAGCGCAATTTTGGAACCAAAATTTTTATTTGTTAGTAAGATATAAGGGTTAAAAGTTGACCAGCGATCTCTCATTTTTGCAACACCATTTTATTTTTACGGACTACATCACATTTGAAGCCACTTTGAGGGGTCTATATGATAGAAAATACCCAAAAGTGACACCATTCTAAAAACTGCACCCCTTAAGGTGCTTAAAACCACATTCAAGGAGTTTATTAACCCTTCAGGTGCATCACAGGAATTTTTTGAATATTTAAAAATAATTAACATTTAACTTTTTTTCACAAAAAAAATTACTTCAGGTTCAATTTTTTTTATTTTACCAAGAGTAACAGGAGAAATTGGACTGCAAAAATTATTGTGCAATTTGTCCTGAGTACGCTGATACCTGATATGTGGGGGGGAACCACTGTTTCGGCGCATGGCAGAGCTCAGAAGGGAAGGAGCGCCGTTTGACTTTTTCAATGCAAATTGGCTGGAATTCTGATCGGACGCCATGTCGCGTTTGGAGAGCCCCTGATGTACCTAAACAGTGGAAACCCCCCACAAGTGACCCCATTTTTGAAACTAGACCCCCCAAAGAACTTATCTAGATGTGTGGTGAGAACTTTGAACCCACAAGGCCTTCACAGAAGTTTATAACGCCCAGGCGTGAAAATAACAAAACATTTTTTTTCCACAAAAATGATATTTTTGCCACAAAATTTTTATTTTCCTAAGGGCAACAGGAGAAATAGGACCCCAAAAGTAGTTTTGCAAATTGTCCTGAGTAGGCTGATACCCCATATGAGGGGGTAAAACACTGTTTGGGTGCATGGCAGAGCTTGGAAGGGAAGGAGCACCATTTGACTTTTTCAACGCAGAATTGGCTGGAATTGAGATCAGACGCCATGTTGCGTTTGGAGAGCACCTGATGTACGCAAATAGTGGAAACCCCCAATTCTAACCCTAGCCCTAACCCTAGCCCTAACCCTAGCCCTAACCCTAACCCTAACCCTAGCCCTAACCCTAGCCCTAGCCCTAGCCCTAACCCTAGCCCTAATGGGAAAATGGAAATAAATACATTTTTTTAATTTTATTATTTTTCCCTAACTAAGGGGGTGATAACGGGGGGTTTGATTTACTATTTATGGCGGTTTTTATGTTTGGCAGCTGTCGCACGCTAAAAGACGCTTTTTATTGTAAAAATAGTTTTTGCATCACCACATATTGAGAGCTATAATTTTTCCATATTTTGACCCACCAAGTCATGTGAGGTCTTATTTTTTGCGGGACGAGTTGACGCTTTTATTGGTATCATGTTTGGGCATGTGACATTTTTTGATCGCTTTTTATTTCGTTTTTTGGGACGCAGAATGAACAAAAACCAGAGTTTCATGAATTTCTTTTGGGTGGTGCGCTTATGCCGTTCCGGGTGCGGTAAAATTTATAAGGCAGTTTTATTCTTCGGGTCAGTACGGTTACAGCGATACCTCATTTAGGTCGTTTTTTTATGTTTTGGCGCTTTTATGCAATGAAAACAATTTTATATAAAAAATAATTATTTTTGCATCACTTTATTCTGCGAGCTATAACTTTTTTATTTTTTCGCTGATGATGCTGTATGGTGGCTTGTTTTTTGCTGGACAAGATGACGTTTTCAGCGGTTCCATGGATATTTATATGCGTCTTTTTGATCGCGCGTTATTGCACGTTTTGTTCGGCGGTAGGATAATAAATCATTATTTTTTGCTTCGTTTTTTATTTTTATTTTTTAAGGGGTTCACTTAAGGGGTTAACTATTGGGACAGTTTTATAGGGCGGGTCGTTACGGACGCGGCGATACCAAATATGTGTACTTTTATTGTTTTTGGGTTTTTTTATTTGCAAAAAATGAATTTTTTGGGGAATATTTTTTTTTTTTTTTTGAATTTATTTAGCGATTTTTTTTTTTATTATTTTTACACTTTTTTTAATTTTTTTTTTACTTTATTACAATGTCCCAGGGGGGACATAACTGTCCTGTGACAGATCGCTGATCTGTCACATCACAGATCACTGTGACAGATCAGCGATCTGTCACAGGCACTGCACAGGCTTCCTCATGCCTGCGCTTTGCAGGCACTGAGGAAGCCAGCTTCCTGCAGGCCCCCGGAGGTCCCCGTCGCCATATTGGATCCGGGGACCTGCAGGGAAAGAGCCCCCCGCAGCAGCGCTGCACATTGCGCTGCCGTGGGGGGCTCAGGGAAGCACGGAGGGAGCCCCCTCCCTGCCGATGCTTCCTTTTAACCCCCGGTACACCGCGATCGTGTCCGTGACCGCCCCTGACACATTGTGCCGGGTGTCAGCTATGATAATTAGCTGACACTCGGCCGCGATCAGCGGCGCTCACCACGTGGGCGCCGCTGATCGCGATGACGTAATATTCCGTCCATGGTAATTAGGTCCAGGGTCACATGGACGGAATATTACGTCAATTGTAGGTAAGGGGTTAAGGAAATGAGTCACATACTTTTTTAAAAAATAATTGAAACCAGATTGTGATTTTTTTTATAATCTGTATTTCTGATTGTAGATTATTGTATTGTTTTCTGTACATGTATGAAGCTGTCGGTGGATATCGATCTGCGCTCGGACCGCAGTACATGGACGGGCCGCCGGTCTCCTGACTAGAACTCAGCAGCCTCACAGCATGTATGAGGATGCAGGCCAGGAGATCGGCGCCCAGTCCATGCACCGCAGTGCGAGCGCAGAACAATCTAATATAGAAAGCTCAAAGTGTGTGTGTGTATGTCCGGGATAGGCATCTGCACCGTCGCAGCTACAGCCACAAAATGTCACACGTCACACGTCTGGACCCGAGAGTGTCCTAGGCTATGTTGTGAGGCAAAATTTTAACCCCGTGCGTTCCAATTCACCAATTTTGCCCCTATCTACATAATGAGGAAAAAGTGTGTGCGCGTCAAGCCCCGCCCCTCATTGTGATGTTATAATGCCCCTATTTGCATACTGGGGAACCAGTGTGTGCGCATCAAGCCCCGCCCCTCATTATGATGTCACTATGGTTGACTAAGGGATGGAGGATGTGTGATGGGTATATGGGCACTGGACTATGGGATGGAGGATATGTATGATGGGTATATGGGCACGGGACTATGGGATGGAGGATATGTATGATGGGTATATGGGCATGGGACTATGGGATGGAGGATATGTATGATGGGTATATGGGCACAGGACTATGGGATGGCGGATAATTATAATTTGCTATAACTAACCACAGTTAGTTACTATGCCCGGGCAGCGCCGGGCTCTTCAGCTAGTTTCCCAAATAAAGATGTTTCCCAGTCATATATACCCACTTTTTATTTTTCCATCAATATGGCCGTGTGAGGGCTTGTTTTTTGCAGGACGAGTTGTACTTTTGAATGACATGATTGGCTTTATCAAATAGCGTACTCGAAAATGGGAAAAAAATTCAAAGTGCGTTGAAATTGAAAAAAGTGGAATTCTAGAATTTTTTTGGTCGTCTCAGCAGCCTCCAATCTCCACATGTCAGCAGCCTCCCATCTCCACACGTCAGCAGCCTCCCATCTCCACACGTCAGCAGCCTCCCATCTCCACACGTCAGCAGCCTCCCATCTCCTCACCTCAGCAGCCTCCCATCTCTTCAGCAGCCTCCCATCTCCTCACCTCAGCAGCCTCCCATCTCCACACCTCAGCAGCCTCCCATCTCCTCTCCTCAGCAGCCTCCCATCTCCACACCTCAGCAGCCTCCCATCTCCACACCTCAGCAGCCTCCCATCTCCTCTCCTCAGCAGCCTCCCATCTCCTCTCCTCAGCAGCCTCCCATCTCCTCACCTCAGCAGCCTCCCATCTCCTCACCTCAGCAGCCTCCCATCTCCTCAGCAGCCTCCCATCTCCTCAGCAGCCTCCCATCTCCTCACCAGCCTCCATCTCCTCACCTCAGTAGCCTCCCATCTCCTCTCCTCAGCAGCCTCCCATCTCCACACGTCAGCAGCCTCCCATCTCCACACCTCAGCAGCCTCCCATCTCCTCACCTCAGCAGCCTCCCATCTCCTCAGCAGCCTCCCATCTCCTCACCTCAGCAGCCTCCCATCTCCACACCTCAGCAGCCTCCCATCTCCTCTCCTCAGCAGCCTCCCATCTCCACACCTCAGCAGCCTCCCATCTCCACACCTCAGCAGCCTCCCATCTCCTCTCCTCAGCAGCCTCCCATCTCCTCTCCTCAGCAGCCTCCCATCTCCTCTCCTCAGCAGCCTCCCATCTCCTCACCTCAGCAGCCTCCCATCTCCTCAGCAGCCTCCCATCTCCTCACCAGCCTCCATCTCCTCACCTCAGTAGCCTCCCATCTCCTCTCCTCAGCAGCCTCCCATCTCCTCTCCTCAGCAGCCTCCCATCTCCTCACCTCAGCAGCCTCCAATCTCCTCAGCAGCCTCCCATCTCCTCAGCAGCCTCCCATCTCCTCACCAGCCTCCATCTCCTCACCTCAGTAGCCTCCCATCTCCTCTCCTCAGCAGCCTCCCATCTCCACACCTCAGCAGCCTCCCATCTCCACACCTCAGCAGCCTCCCATCTCCTCACCTCAGCAGCCTCCCATCTCCTCAGCAGCCTCCCATCTCCTCACCAGCCTCCCATCTCCTCACCAGCCTCCATCTCCTCACCTCAGCAGCCTCCCATCTCCTCTCCTCAGCAGCCTCCCATCTCCACACCTCAGCAGCCTCCCATCTCCACACCTCAGCAGCCTCCCATCTCCACACCTCAGCAGCCTCCCATCTCCTCACCTCAGCAGCCTCCCATCTCCTCACCTCAGCAGCCTCCCATCTCCTCACCTCAGCAGCCTCCCATCTCCACACCTCAGCAGCCTCCCATCTCCACACCTCAGCAGCCTCCATCTCCTCACCTCAGCAGCCTCCCATCTCCTCACCTCAGCAGCCTCCCATCTCCTCAGCAGCCTCCCATCTCCTCAGCAGCCTCCCATCTCCTCACCAGCCTCCATCTCCTCACCTCAGTAGCCTCCCATCTCCTCTCCTCAGCAGCCTCCCATCTCCACACGTCAGCAGCCTCCCATCTCCACACCTCAGCAGCCTCCCATCTCCTCACCTCAGCAGCCTCCCATCTCCTCAGCAGCCTCCCATCTCCTCACCTCAGCAGCCTCCCATCTCCACACCTCAGCAGCCTCCCATCTCCTCTCCTCAGCAGCCTCCCATCTCCACACCTCAGCAGCCTCCCATCTCCACACCTCAGCAGCCTCCCATCTCCTCTCCTCAGCAGCCTCCCATCTCCTCTCCTCAGCAGCCTCCCATCTCCTCTCCTCAGCAGCCTCCCATCTCCTCACCTCAGCAGCCTCCCATCTCCTCAGCAGCCTCCCATCTCCTCACCAGCCTCCATCTCCTCACCTCAGTAGCCTCCCATCTCCTCTCCTCAGCAGCCTCCCATCTCCTCTCCTCAGCAGCCTCCCATCTCCTCACCTCAGCAGCCTCCAATCTCCTCAGCAGCCTCCCATCTCCTCAGCAGCCTCCCATCTCCTCACCAGCCTCCATCTCCTCACCTCAGTAGCCTCCCATCTCCTCTCCTCAGCAGCCTCCCATCTCCACACCTCAGCAGCCTCCCATCTCCACACCTCAGCAGCCTCCCATCTCCTCACCTCAGCAGCCTCCCATCTCCTCAGCAGCCTCCCATCTCCTCACCAGCCTCCCATCTCCTCACCAGCCTCCATCTCCTCACCTCAGTAGCCTCCCATCTCCTCTCCTCAGCAGCCTCCCATCTCCACACCTCAGCAGCCTCCCATCTCCACACCTCAGCAGCCTCCCATCTCCACACCTCAGCAGCCTCCCATCTCCTCACCTCAGCAGCCTCCCATCTCCTCACCTCAGCAGCCTCCCATCTCCTCACCTCAGCAGCCTCCCATCTCCACACCTCAGCAGCCTCCCATCTCCACACCTCAGCAGCCTCCATCTCCTCACCTCAGCAGCCTCCCATCTCCTCACCTCAGCAGCCTCCCATCTCCTCTCCTCAGCAGCCTCCCATCTCCTCACCTCAGCAGCCTCCCATCTCCTCAGCAGATTGCCATCTCCTCACCTCACTCCCCTCTGCAACTTCCTGCAAGTCCTGGCACACTGCCCGCCTCCTCTGCCTCTGCCGATTTCAGCATCTTCTGTCTCCCAGAAACATGACATGTTGCTGCTCTGCTGGAGAATGAAGAAGAGCACGCAGTGTGTCACATGACCTGTGTCAGGACCATGATGCACTTGGTCCTGCTGCTGCTTTAAAGGTACAGCACTGAATTCTGGCCGCCGCATTCACTAACAACACTGTAGGTGTATCTTTAAATCACCGCGGTGTTGTTAGCTATCTGGCTTGCAGCGGCCATGACCTATTGCACCTGTAGCCCAAACAGCAGTATCAAGAGAGGAGGGCCCAGCCTGCCAGCGCTTCCGGGCCCCTCCTTTTGCTACTGTTCATGGGGCCCCATACAGTAGTAAGGGCAGTAATGCCCTGATGGCGGCCCTGCTGCCCAGTTTCGAACTGAGGACCTTTCGCGTGTAACCCTAACCCTGACCCTAACCCTAACCCTAACTCTTAACCAAACCATACCCTGATCCTAACCCTAACCCTAACCCTGACCCTGACCCTAACCCTAACCCTTAACCAAACCATACCCTGATCCTAACCCTAACCCTGACCCTGACCCTAACCCTAACCCTAACCCTGACCCTAACCCTAACCCTAACCCTGACCCTAACCTTAACCCTGACCCTAACCCTAACCCTGACCCTGACCCTAACCCTAACCCTTAACCAAACCATACCCTGATCCTAACCCTAACCCTGACCCTGACCCTAGCCCTGACCCTAACCCTAACCCTAACCCTTAACCAAACCATACCCTGATCCTAACCCTAACCCTGACCCTGACCCTAACCCTAACCCTTAACCAAACCATACCCTGATCCTAACCCTGACCCTGACCCTAACCCTAACCCTAACCCTAACCCTAAACCCCCTTAACTAACCCTAACTCTAACCCAAACCCCTAAATTCCATTGTCTAAACTAATGGTAAAAAAAAAAACGCATGTGCAAAAAAACGCATACATAAGCATGCCAATGCGCACATATGCTCACCATAGACTTATAATGGGTGTCTTGCTGTAAAAAAATGCATTGCGCGTGCATGCATTGTTTTGAGGCAAGTCAGACGCTCAAAAAATGCAACAGGTTGCATTTTGTGCACCCGAGCGCATACCGCAAAAAAACGCATGCGCGGTAAAAAGCGTACAAACGCATGTGTATGCGCACATAAGCGCATCCCATGCAAAGTATAGGAGAAAAAAAATGCATGCGCTATTTAGCGCGAAAAAAAATGTAAATGTGAAACCAGCCTATCAGCGTGTTTCTGCCCAGTTTCGAACTGGGGACCTTTCGCGTGTTAGGCAAACGTGATAACCACTACACTACAGAATCCAGCTACGGAAGGTTGCTGTGGTCATGATGAGCCATCGAGAACAAAGACTCAACGTCAAAAGCTTTAATATCGACGCCTAATGTCATGCTTCTATCCTGTTTCTAACTGGGGACCGTTCGCGTGTGAGGTGAACGTGACAACCACTACACTTCAGAAACTCCATGCAAAGCTAAAGATGTTTAAACATGCTGAAATGAACTTGAAAAAGAAAAAAACAGCCAGCCAAAGTCAAGAGGTCTTCCTCTATGTCTGAAGACAGGACAAAGTGCATTTTGCAACACAGGATCCTTTCATTTGTCAGGCTATTGGAGAAAAAGAACAAACAGGGAAACAAAACCATGCTCCACAAAACATTCTCATGCCTTTGTCCAAAAGCCAAAAAGAAAAAGTACCTAGATGCCTGCTTTCGCACCTTGATCCTATCAGGTGTTACTTGAATTAGGAACACTTAGACACTGTCAAAAACACACATGCTTGCCAAAAGCAAAAACGGGTAGAAATAATCACATTGGTAAAAGTAATGCTCATTAAACCAGCAATAGAATATGCTAACTAAGGCTAATTAAGCCAACAATATACGTTTGTGATCAAAATAAAGAAAAGCCACATGTTTCTGCCCGGGATCAAAACAGGGAACTTTCAGGAGGATGGCAAACAGGACAATCACTACACTACAGTAACCAGACAAGAGCGTCTACTGTGGTCATGGCAAGCATTAAAGATCAAGCACTCATTGTCAAAAGCGCTAGTTTGCAAGAGGAACGCTGTGTTTCTGCCCAGTTTCGAACTGAGGACCTTTCGCGTGTAAAGCGAACGCGATAACCACTACACTACAGAAACCGGCTGCGGAAGGTTACTGTGGTCATAACGAGCCATTGAGAACAAAGACTCAACGTCAAAATCTTTAATATCAATGCATAATTTCATGTTTCTACCCAGTTTCGAACTGGGGACCGTTCGCGTGTGAGGTGAACGTGACAACCACTACACTTCAAAAACTCCATGCAAAGATAAAGATGTTTAAACATGCTGAAATGAACTTGAAAAAGAAAAAAACAGCCAGCCAAAGTCAAGAGGTCTTCCTCTATGTCTGAAGACAGGACAAAGTGCATTTTGCAACACAGGAACCTTTCATTTGTCAGGCTATTGGAGAAAAAGAACAAACAGGGAAACAAAACCATGCTCCACAAAACATTCTCATGCCTTTGTCCAAAAGCCAAAAAGAAAAAGCACCTAGATGCCTGCTTTCGCACCTTGATCCTATCAGGTGTTACTTGAATTAGGAACACTTAGACACTGTCAAAAACACACATGCTTGCCAAAAGCAAAAACGGGTAGAAATAATCACATTGGTAAAAGTAATGCTCATTAAACCAGCAATAGAATATGCTAACTAATGCTAATTAAGCCAACAATATACATTTGTGATCAAAATAAAGAAAAGCCACATGTTTCTGCCCGGGATCAAAACAGGGAACTTTCAGGAGGATGGCAAACAGGACAATCACTACAGTAAACAGACAAGAGCGTTTACTGTGGTCATGGCAAGCATTAAAGATCAAGCACTCATTGTCAAAAGCGCTAGTTTGCAAGAGAAACGCTGTGTTTCTGCCCAGTTTCGAACTGAGGACTAGAGTTGAGCGACTTTTGGTTTTTTAGGGTCGCGTTTCGTTTCGTGAAACCCGACTTTTCCAAAAGTCGGGTCGAGCAAGATCGTCCGATTATAGGGAAAAGTCGGGGTCGTCCCCAAACTCGAAACCCAATGTAAGTCAATGGGGAATAAAAGTCGGCAGTGAGAGGAGGACAGGAAACACACCAACAGTGCCCATTTGAATGCCAAAAGCATCAATTCTTCTTACTTAAGCTTGTCAACCTTAATTAACTTCATAATATAAGTTACGCACTGAAAAATGGGTGTTATTTGGCTAAAGTTGTGGGGGGGAGGGCTGGTTGCAGGTTTTCATGTGCCCTGGGCGAAAGAGCGCCCCTTTAACACATACCACAACTCATCATGCGCCGATACGGCAGATAAATAGCGGTATAATACAATGAAAAATACCTCACTTTTTACATCTCATGACGAGGCCCATCTATTTCTCCATACAGAATCATTGGTCCCATATAATGTTTGAAACAGCATATGATGAGCTCCACATAATGCTACAGTATATGTTGGTCCTCATGGATGAAGCTCCACTGTCTTATGGGCCCAAATAATGCTCCAAACATAATGGGCCCCATTTCTAAAGCTCTAGTGTATAATGGGCCCTGTAAATGCTGCTCCAGTGTCTGATGTCCACCTTTGGAATGTTCCAGTGTATGGTGGGCCCCATCTATCATTCTCCAGAGTATAGTGCTCCCCAAAAATTGCTGTCCCAACATTGAAAACAATCAAATAAGTCTCCTCGCTAGGGAATCCCTGTACTTGTCTGGACAGGTGCTGTAGCTTGCTTAAAAGCTCGCCAGCCGTTCTCACGCCCAGTATGGATTGCACGTGATTGCACAAAGGTTAGAAAGGGTACTGTATCCCCGGATAACATGTATGGATAGCGTACACATTCAAAATATATGTCTATACAGCATGAGGCAGGCTCAGACAGTGTTAGGCCCAGTATGGATTGCACGTCATTGCACAAAGGTTAGAAAGGGTACCGTATTCCCGGATAACATGTATGGATAGCGTACACATTCAAAATATATGTCTATACAGCATGAGGCAGGCTCAGACGGTGTTAGGCCCAGTATGGATTGCACGTGATTGCACAAAGGTTAGAAAGGGTACCGTATCCCCGGATAACATGTATGGATAGCGTACACATTCAAAATATATGTCTATACAGCATGAGGCAGGCTCAGACGGTGTTAGGCCCAGTATGGATTGCACGTGATTGCACAAAGGTTAGAAAGGGTACCGTATCCCCGGATAACATGTATGGATAGCGTACACATTCAAAATATATGTCTATACAGCATGAGGCAGGCTCAGACGGTGTTAGGCCCAGTATGGATTGCACGTCATTGCACAAAGGTTAGAAAGGGTACCGTATCCTTGGATAACATGTATGGATAGCGTACACATTCAAAATATATGTCTATACAGCATGAGGCAGGCTCAGACGGTGTTAGGCCCAGTATGGATTGCACATCATTGCACAAAGGTTAGAAAGGGTACCGTATCCCTGGACAACATGTATGGATAGCGTACACATTCAAAATATATGTCTCAGGAGGCAGGCTCAGACGGTGTCAGGCACAGTATGGATTTGACGGCCCATATTACACAGCGGAGGAGCAGGGAGAGGTAAAGATTGCAAATGCTGGGGCCCTGCCCAACCAAGGGTGGCCCACTCTTGGGCGTCGGTACTGGCACTGGGCCCCTCATAGTACAGCCGTGTGTCTGACGGTGGGTGTGCACCACCACCGTCAGAGACACTTGATTGCACTATGAGGGACCCTGTGCCAGTGCCCGCGCCCAAGAGTCGGCCTACCCACCTGTCCAGGGCAACGGCACTCGCACGGTGTCGTGCGCTAGGTGGTTACCCCGGCCATGGGGGGGAGGCAGCACAGTTAGGGAGTTTTAGAAAGTGGCATATGTTGATGTTGGACATTCAGCTGATGCAAAAGGCGAAATAGGTGAAGTACCAGGAAGAGGTGGACCAAAGCAAGCCATTTTTCTGTCACCCTATGTGTCATCAGGGGAAGGTGGGACAAAATCCTTGGAAACCCATGCGTGGTTCATTTTAATGAAGGTTAGATCATCCACAATTTGGGTTGACAGACGGGTCCTTTTTTCTGTCAGGATTGATCCAGCTGCACTGAAGACTCTTTCCGATAGCACACTTGCAGCTGGGCAAGCGAGCTCCTGTAAGGCATATTGGGCCAATTCAGGCCAGGTGTCCAGTTTAGCGGCCCAATAGTCAAAGGGGAATGACCTGTGTGGGAGAACATCGATATGGGAGGAAAAGTAGTTTGTAACCATAGTTGACAACTGCTGTCTCCTGTCACTTTCCATCGATGCAGTATTACCAGTTGTGTGAACGGTATTTGAAAAATCAGTCCACAACATTGTCATGAAACCCCTGTCTCCAACGCCACTTTTGCTGTGTGCACCACGAACACCTCTGCCAAGCTGCCCCCGGCCCGTACGGCTCGTGTGAGAACCATCACCGCTGCTGTGTGCTGGGAATGCCTCAAGCAACCGATTTACCAGAGTTGCTTGTTTATTAGCCAATATTAGGTCAAGGTTCTCCTGTGGCATGATGTTTTGTAATTTGCCTTTATAGCGTGGATCCAGGATGCTGGCCAACCAGTAGTCGTCATCGTTCATCATTTTGGCAATGCGGGGGGTCCCTTTTTAGGATCCGCAAGGCATAATCTGACATGTGGGCCAATGTTCCCGGTGTCAATGATGCACTGCGAGTGCTGGGTGGAGGAGCACTTTCTGGCAAATCCACATCCCTCCAGTCACGCACAAACCCTGTACCAGACCTTGCCACGCCAACATTTTCACTTGCCCCACGAGATGCATCCTCCTCCCCTAAGTAATCATCCCCATCATCCTCCTCCTCCTCCTCCTCTTCTTCCTCCACCTCGTCCAGGAGATGTCCCTGAGCAGACAATGGCTGAATGTCATCAAGGATTCCTTCCTCCTCTTCCTCCTCATCAACATTGGCTGCAGACGCCTGCTCCTTAAGGTACATCAAAGTTTGCATGAGCAGACGCATAAGTGGGATGCTCATGCTTAGGATGGCGTCGTCTGCGCTTACCAGCCATGTGCATTCCTCAAAACACTGAAGGACTTTACAAAGGTCTTTCAGCTTCGACCACTGCACGCCTGTCAACTCCATGTCTGCTCTCAAAGTGCCTGGCCGTGTATCCTCCCACAAATGCATTATGGCCTGCCTCTGCTCGCACAGCCGCTCCACCATGTGCAGGGTGGTGTTCCACCTTGTTGCAATGTCGATAATGAGGCGGTGGTTGGGAAGGTGGAGCAATCGCTGCAGCTTCTGCATACGAACGGAGTGTACAGGTGACCGGCGGATGTGCGCGCACAGTCTTCGCACCTTCTGGAGCAGGGCTGTTAACTCCGGATAATTTTTGAGGAAGCACTGCACCACCAGGTTCAAGGTGTGAGCCAAGTAAGGTATGTGGCTGAGTTTTGAAAGGGCTATGGCTGCCACAAAATTACGGCCGTTATCAATAACTACCTTGCCTGCCTCAAGATGTACACTGCCCAGCCATGACTCAGTTTGTCGCTTCAAGTACTCGGCCAGCACCTCGGCGGTGTGTCTGTCGCCCAAACACATCATCTGCAACACAGCCTGCTGACGCTTTCCACTAGCTGCTCGATAGGGGGACACATCGTGTGCAACAGTGGCAGCTGCAGATGGAGTGCTCGTACGACTGCGCTCTGTGGACGAGCTTTCGCTTCTGGAGGAGGAGGAGGAGGAGGGTCGAACGCCTACAGCCAACTGTTTCCTATACCGTGGGCTAGGCAGCACTGTCCCACCACCGCTGTCCCCTGTGGACCCTGCATCCACCACATTAACCCAGTGCACAGTGATGGACACGTAACGGCCCTGGCCATGCCGACTGGACCATGCATCAGTTGTGAGGTGCACCTTTCCGCTCACTGACTGCTTGAGTGCATGGACAATGCGGTCTTTCCCATGATGGTGGAGGGCTGGGATGGCTTTGCGAGAGAAGAAGTGGCGACTGGGTAGGTCATAGCGTGGTACTGCATAGGCCATGAGTTCGCGGAAAGCTGTGCTTTCCACCAACCGAAAGGGCATCATCTCAAACGAGATTAGTTTGGCAATGTGGGCGTTCAAACCCAGTGTACGCGGATGAGAGACTGAGTACTTTCTTGACCTACTCATAGTGTCTGGGAGGGTGAGCTGGACTTGAGAGCTGCATATGGTGGAAGTAGCGGTGGACAGGGCGGACTGAGAGAGGGTTGATGATGGTGATGGAGTTGGTGTTCTTTCTGATGGCCTAGAATCAGTCTTTCGTTGATATAACAGTGGGATTCCCTGACTGCTGTGGCCTTGCAACGACACCTCAACATTTGCTGCTGTGCTAACCGGTGGGCTTACAGTGGGGGAAACAATGTAGCGTTGCTGACTACCTTTGTTGTGATCAGTTGCACATGTGGCACTTGAGGTTTGGTGTTGTGTCCACGCTTGCAAGTGCATGCTGGTTAAATGTCTAAGCATGCAACTGGTATTCAAATTTTTCAGATTTTTCCCTCGGCTAAAGTTCTTTGCACACTTCTTACAGATAACCTTGGCCTGATCATGAGGATTTTGTTCAAAAAAGTGCCACACTGCACTCTTCCTACTTTGGCAGACATTTTGTGGCCTAGCACGCTGTGATCTTTTGACCCTCTGGACAAGCTGTCCAGCAACTCTTTTGATGTTTGGAACCTGTCTTTGGAGTGCTCCGGGCATGCCAGATAACAGCTGTTGCGATGTCGATGTCTGCTGTGGATGCTCCTCATCTGAGCTATTGGAAGCAGCACCCTCTTCCCCCAATGGATGCCAATCTGGGTCAACAACTGGGTCATCCATCACCTCCTCTTCTATGTCATGTGCACCTTTCTCTGTGTCACCGTGTATGGTGGTATAGTGTGCGGGAAGGGGCACCTGAGTCTCATCAGGGTCAAAATCTGGCTCTGTACACTGCGAGGACAATGTAGTGCTCTGAGTGAATGTACCAGCAGATTTATCCATCAGCGGCTGTGCATCAGTGCACTCCATGTCAGATTCATCTTGGCCTGGGTAATTCACCATTTGACTTGATAATCCAGGCATGGTATGTGAAAACAGCTCCATGGAGTAATCAGTAGTATGGCCTGCGTCATCCTTCAATCTTGGTTGGGGTGAAGGACACAAGGAAAGGTGTGGTTCATGAACATGAGCCTCCAATGACGACTCAGTGCTTTTACTTTTTACAACTGAAGAAGAGGAGGCGATAGAGCTGGAGGCTGAGTCAGCAATGTAAGACAAAACTTTTTCCTGATGCTCTGCCTTTAAAAGCGGTATGCCAACTCCTAGAAAACTAAGCGTTCGAGGCCTTATGTAGCCAGACGATGACGCAGGGTCAGCACCTCCTGCATTTGGTCCTATTTTGCTCTTGCCACTACCATCAGATCCATCACCAACACCATCATTACCAGCTGCCAACCCCCGCCCAATTCCACGGCCTCTTCCACCAGCCTTCCTCATTTTTGGTAGAAATGTAGACAAAGTCCAACAAACTATATAGTAATGTAAAACAAGGTACAAGGTGTCTATAGGACAGGGGAGATTTAGAATTTCTGCACACACTTGTGGACAGTGGACACTTGTGGATTGTGTGCGGCCCACTGATATCTGAGCGCTATGTCACAGGCTCGATGGCACAGCTGTGACCAAAGTGACGAGAGGATAATGGAGATTTTGAATCTCTGCGTACACTTTTGGACACTGGACACTTGTGGATTGTGTTAGGCCCACTGATATCTGAGCGCTATGTGACACGCTCGATGGCACAGCTGCCTGTGACCAAGGTGACGAGAGGATAATGGAGATTTTGAATCTCTGCGTACACTTTTGGACACTGGACACTTGTGGATTGTGTTAGGCCCACTGTTATCTGAGCACTATGTGACACGCTCGATGGCACAGCTGCCTGTGACCAAAGTGACGAGAGGATAATGGAGATTTTGAATCTCTGCGTACACTTGTGGACAGTGGACACTTGTGGATTGTGTGCGGCCCACTGATATCTGAGCGCTATGTGACACGCTCGATGGCACAGCTGCCTGTGACCAAAGTGACGAGAGGATAATGGAGATTTTGAATCTCTGCATACACTTTTGGACACTGGACACTTGTGGATTGTGTGCGGCCCACTGATATCTGAGCGCTATGTGACACGCTCGATGGCACAGCTGCCTGTGACCAAAGTGACGAGAGGATAATGGAGATTTTGAATCTCTGCGTACACTTTTGGACACTGGACACTTGTGGATTGTGTGAGGCCCACTGATATCTGAGCGCTATGTGACACGCTCGATGGCACAGCTGCCTGTGACCAAAGTGACGAGAGGATAATGGAGATTTTGAATCTCTGCGTACACTTTTGGACACTGGACACTTGTGGATTGTGTTAGGCCCACTGATATCTGAGCGCTACGTGACACGCTCGATGGCACAGCTGCCTGTGACCAAGGTGACGAGAGGATAATGGAGATTTTGAATCTCTGCGTACACTTTTGGACACTGGACACTTGTGGATTGTGTGAGGCCCACTGATATCTGAGCGCTATGTGACACGCTCGATGGCACAGCTGCCTGTGACCAAAGTGACGAGAGGATAATGGAGATTTTGAATCTCTGCGTACACTTTTGGACACTGGACACTTGTGGATTGTGTTAGGCCCACTGATATCTGAGCGCTATGTGACACGCTCGATGGCACAGCTGCCTGTGACCAAGGTGACGAGAGGATAATGGAGATTTTGAATCTCTGCGTACACTTTTGGACACTGGACACTTGTGGATTGTGTTAGGCCCACTGTTATCTGAGCACTATGTGACACGCTCGATGGCACAGCTGCCTGTGACCAAAGTGACGAGAGGATAATGGAGATTTTGAATCTCTGCGTACACTTGTGGACAGTGGACACTTGTGGATTGTGTGCGGCCCACTGATATCTGAGCGCTATGTGACACGCTCGATGGCACAGCTGCCTGTGACCAAAGTGACGAGAGGATAATGGAGATTTTGAATCTCTGCGTACACTTTTGGACACTGGACACTTGTGGATTGTGTGCGGCCCACTGATATCTGAGCGCTATGTGACACGCTCGATGGCACAGCTGCCTGTGACCAAAGTGACGAGAGGATAATGGAGATTTTGAATCTCTGCGTACACTTTTGGACACTGGACACTTGTGGATTGTGTTAGGCCCACTGATATCTGAGCGCTACGTGACACGCTCGATGGCACAGCTGCCTGTGACCAAAGTGACGAGAGGATAATGGAGATTTTGAATCTCTGCGTACACTTTTGGACACTGGACACTTGTGGATTGTGTGAGGCCCACTGATATCTGAGCGCTATGTGACACGCTCGATGGCACAGCTGCCTGTGACCAAAGTGACGAGAGGATAATGGAGATTTTGAATCTCTGCGTACACTTTTGGACACTGGACACTTGTGTATTGTGTTAGGCCCACTGTTATCTGAGCGCTATGTGACATGCTCGATGGCACAGCTGCCTGTGACCAAAGTGACGAGAGGATAATGGAGATTTTGAATCTCTGCGTACACTTTTGGACACTGGACACTTGTGGATTGTGTGAGGCCCACTGATATCTGAGCGCTATGTGACACGCTCGATGGCACAGCTGCCTGTGACCAAAGTGACGAGAGGATAATGGAGATTTTGAATCTCTGCGTACACTTTTGGACACTGGACACTTGTAGATTGTGTGAGGCCCACTGATATCTGAGCGCTATGTGACACGCTCGATGGCACAGCTGCCTGTGACCAAAGTGACGAGAGGATAATGGAGATTTTGAATCTCTGCGTACACTTTTGGACACTGGACACTTGTGGATTGTGTGAGGCCCACTGATATCTGAGCGCTATGTGACACGCTCGATGGCACAGCTGCCTGTGACCAAAGTGACGAGAGGATAATGGAGATTTTGAATCTCTGCGTACACTTTTGGACACTGGACACTTGTGGATTGTGTGAGGCCCACTGATATCTGAGCGCTATGTGACACGCTCGATGGCACAGCTGCCTGTGACCAAAGTGACGAGAGGATAATGGAGATTTTGAATCTCTGCGTACACTTTTGGACACTGGACACTTGTGGATTGTGTGAGGCCCACTGATATCTGAGCGCTATGTGACACGCTCGATGGCACAGCTGCCTGTGACCAAAGTGACGAGAGGATAATGGAGATTTTGAATCTCTGCGTACACTTTTGGACACTGGACACTTGTGGATTGTGTGAGGCCCACTGATATCTGAGCGCTATGTGACACGCTCGATGGCACAGCTGCCTGTGACCAAAGTGACGAGAGGATAATGGAGATTTTGAATCTCTGCGTACACTTTTGGACACTGGACACTTGTGGATTGTGTGAGGCCCACTGATATCTGAGCGCTATGTGACACGCTCGATGGCACAGCTGCCTGTGACCAAAGTGACGAGAGGATAATGGAGATTTTGAATCTCTGCGTACACTTTTGGACACTGGACACTTGTGGATTGTGTGAGGCCCACTGTTATCTGAGCGCTATGTGACACGCTCGATGGCACAGCTGCCTGTGACCAAAGTGACGAGAGGATAATGGAGAATTTGAATCTCTACGTACACTTTTGGACACTGTACACTTGTGGATTGTGTGAGGCCCACTGATATCTGAGCGCTATGTGACACGCTCGATGGCACAGCTGCCTGTGACCAAAGTGACGAGAGGATAATGGAGATTTTGAATCTCTGCGTACACTTTTGGACACTGGACACTTGTGGATGGTGTGAGGCCCACTGATATCTGAGCGCTATGTGACACGCTCGATGGCACAGCTGCCTGTGACCAAAGTGATGAGAGGATAATGGAGATTTTGAATCTCTGCGTACACTTTTGGACACTGGACACTTGTAGATTGTGTGAGGCCCACTGATATCTGAGCGCTATGTGACACGCTCGATGGCACAGCTGCCTGTGACCAAAGTGACGAGAGGATAATGGAGATTTTGAATCTCTGCGTACACTTTTGGACACTGGACACTTGTGGATTGTGTGAGGCCCACTGATATCTGAGCGCTATGTGACACGCTCGATGGCACAGCTGCATGTGACCAAAGTGACGAGAGGATAATGGAGATTTTGAATCTCTGCGTACACTTTTGGACACTGGACACTTGTGGATTGTGTTAGGCCCACTGATTTCTGAGCGCTACGTGACACGCTCGATGGCACAGCTGCCTGTGACCAAAGTGACGAGAGGATAATGGAGATTTTGAATCTCTGCGTACACTTTTGGACACTGGACACTTGTGGATTGTGTGCGGCCCACTGATATCTGAGCGCTATGTGACACGCTCGATGGCACAGCTGCCTGTGACCAAAGTGACGAGAGGATAATGGAGATTTTGAATCTCTGCGTACACTTTTGGACACTGGACACTTGTGGATTGTGTGAGGCCCACTGATATCTGAGCGCTATGTGACACGCTCGATGGCACAGCTGCCTGTGACCAAAGTGACGAGAGGATAATGGAGATTTTGAATCTCTGCGTACACTTTTGGACACTGGACACTTGTGGATTGTGTGAGGCCCACTGATATCTGAGCGCTATGTGACACGCTCGATGGCACAGCTGCCTGTGACCAAAGTGACGAGAGGATAATGGAGATTTTGAATCTCTGCGTACACTTTTGGACACTGGACACTTGTGGATTGTGTGAGGCCCACTGATATCTGAGCGCTATGTGACACGCTCGATGGCACAGCTGCCTGTGACCAAAGTGACGAGAGGATAATGGAGATTTTGAATCTCTGCGTACACTTTTGGACACTGGACACTTGTGGATTGTGTGAGGCCCACTGATATCTGAGCGCTATGTGACACGCTCGATGGCACAGCTGCCTGTGACCAAAGTGACGAGAGGATAATGGAGATTTTGAATCTCTGCGTACACTTTTGGACACTGGACACTTGTGGATTGTGTGAGGCCCACTGATATCTGAGCGCTATGTGACACGCTCGATGGCACAGCTGTGACAAAAGTGACTAGAGGATAAGGGAGATTGGATTGCTTTTAAAAAAGCAGTTTGCGGAGCAGTGGGTAAACAGCAATGTCAGCGTGTCAGGAAGCCTTAAAAGGCAGCCCAACAACCAACACCACTGATGCACCACAATATAGCCTCCCCTTGCACTGCACACACAGTGACTTGTGTGTTGTGCAGGCCAAATCGCTAGCAGCAGAAGCAGTTTTTTTGTCTTCTTCCCTGCCTAACGCGCTCCCTACAGAATCAGCAGCAACCTCTCCATATACTAAGATCGGCAGAAGTAAGATGGCGGTCGGCGTGCACGCCCTTTTATACCCCCTGTGACTCCCACCAAAGCAAGCCAATCACTTGCATGCCCTTCTGAAAGATGGTGGTGACCCGTGCCTAGGTCATCACGTTGCCCACAGTGTCCGTGGATCCTGATTGGCTGAAAAAGAGCGCAAAACAAACTTTTGAAACGCGACTTTGGCGCGTAAGTCGCCGACCTCGCGGCCGACCTCATCCTAGGGTCGGGTTTCGTTTCATGAAACCCGACTTTGCCAAAAGTCGGCGACTTTTGAATTTTTTCGACCCGTTTCGCTCAACTCTAGTGATAACGGCTACACTACAGAAACCGGATGCAAGGGCTTACTGTGGTGACAACAAGCAATCGAGATCAAGAACTGAAAGTCAAAAGCTTGGATACCAAAGAGTAACAGCGTGTTTCTGCCCACTTTCGAACTGGGGACCTTTCGCGTGTTAGGCGAACGTGATAACCACTACACTACAGAAACCGGCTGTGGAAGGTTACTGTGGTCATGACGAGCCATCGAGAACAAAGACTCAACGTCAAAAGCTTTAATATCAACGCCTAATGTCATGCTTCTATCCAGTTTCGAACTGGGGACCGTTGGCGTGTGAGGTGAACGTGACAACCACTACACTTCAGAAACTCCATACAGAGATAAAGATGTTTAAACATGCTGAAATGAACTTGAAAAAGAAAAAAACAGCCAGCCAAAGTCAAGAGGTCTTCCTCTATGTCTGAAGACAGGACAAAGTGCATTTTGCAACACAGGAACCTTTCATTTGTCAGGCTATTGGAGAAAAAGAACAAACAGGGAAACAAAACCATGCTCCACAAAACATTCTCATGCCTTTGTCCAAAAGCCAAAAAGAAAAAGCACCTAGATGCCTGCTTTCGCACCTTGATCCTATCAGGTGTTACTTGAATTAGGAACACTTAGACACTGTCAAAAACACACATGCTTGCCAATAGCAAAAACGGGTAGAAATAGTCACATTGGTAAAAGTAATGCTCATTAAACCAGCAATAGAATATGCTAACTAAGGCTAATTAAGCCAACAATATACGTTTGTGATCAAAATAAAGAAAAGCCACATGTTTCTGCCCGGGATCAAAACAAGGAACTTTCAGGAGGATGGCAAACAGGACAATCACTACACTACAGTAACCAGACAAGAGCGTTTACTGTGGTCATGGCAAGCATTAAAGATCAAGCACTCATTGTCAAAAGCGCTAGTTTGTAAGAGGAACGCTGTTTTTCTGCCCAGTTTCGAACTGCGTACCTTTCGCGTGTAAAGCGAACATGATAACCGCTACACTACAGAAACCAACCGATTCAAACAAACAAAAAATGCTCTGGTCATGGCAAGCAATAAAGAACAAGCTCTGAAAGTCAAAAAGATCGTTTTCCAAGAGGAACGCTGTGTTTCTGCCCAGTTTCGAACTGAGGACCTTTCGCGTGTAAAGCGAACGTGATATCAGCTACACTACAGAAACCAACCGATTCAAACAAACTAAAAATGCTGTGGTCATGGCAAGCAATAAAGAACAAGCACTGAAAGTCAAAAAGATCGTTTTCAAAGAGAAAACGCTGTGTTTCTGCCCAGTTTCGAACTGGGGACCTTTCGCGTGTGAGGCGAACGTGATAACCGATACACTACAGAAACCGGATGCAAGCGCTTACTGTGGTGACAACAAGCAATCGAGATCAAGAACTGAAAGTCAAAAGCTTGGATAGCAAAGGGTAACAGCGTGTTTCTGCCCAGTTTCGAACTGGGGACCTTTCGCGTGTTAGGCGAACGTGATAACCACTACACTACAGAATCCAGCTGCGGAAGGTGACTGTGGTCATGACGAGCCATCGAGAACAAAGACTCAACGTCAAAAGTTTTAATATTAAAGCCTAATGTCATGCTTCTATCCAGTTTCGAACTGGGGACCGTTCGCGTGTGAGGTGAACGTGACAACCACTACACTTCAGAAACTCCATGCAAAGATAAAGATGTTTAAACATGCTGAAATGAACTTGATAAAGAAAAAAACAGCCAGCCAAAGTCAAGAGGTCTTCCTCTATGTCTGAAGACAGGACAAAGTGCATTTTGCAACACAGGAACCTTTCATTTGTCAGGCTATTGGAGAAAAAGAACAAACAGGGAAACAAAACCATGCTCCACAAAACATTCTCATGCCTTTGTCCAAAAGCCAAAAAGAAAAAGCACCTAGATGCCTGCTTTCGCACCTTGATCCTATCAGGTGTTACTTGAATTAGGAACACTTAGACACTGTCAAAAACACACATGCTTGCCAAAAGCAAAAACGGGTAGAAATAATCACATTGGTAAAAGTAATGCTCATTAAACCAGCAATAGAATATGCTAACTAAGGCTAATTAAGCCAACAATATATGTTTGTGATCAAAATAAAGAAAAGCCACATGTTTCTGCCCGGGATCAAAACAGGGAACTTTCAGGAGGATGGCAAACAGGACAATCACTACACTACAGTAACCAGACAAGAGCGTTTACTGTGGTCGTGGCAAGCATTAAAGATCAAGCACTCATTGTCAAAAACGCTAGTTTGCAAGAGGAACGCTGTTTTTCTGCCCAGTTTCGAACTGAGGACCTTTCGCGTGTAAAAAGAACGTGATAACCGCTACACTACAGAAACCAACCGATTCAAACAAACAAAAAATGCTGTGGTCATGGCAAGCAATAAAGAACAAGCACTGAAAGTCAAAAAGATCGTTTTCCAAGAGAAAAAGCTGTGTATCTGCCCAGTTTCGAACTGGGGACCTTTCGCGTGTGAGTCAAACGTGATAACCGCTACACTACAGAAACCAGATGCAAGCGCTTACTGTGGTGACAACAAGAAATCGAGATCAAGAACTGAAAGTCAAAAGCTTGGATACCAAAGGGTAAGGCTGGTTTCACATTTGCGTTTTTTTGCGCTGGAAAAAAACGCATACCTGCGCATGCGTTTTTTCCCCTATATTTAACATGGGTGCGCATACCTGCGCGCTGGTAAGCGCTCGTATGCGATTTTCATGCGCTGCGTTTTTTTGGGGTGTGCGTTTGTATTTTCCAGATGCAGCATGTTGCATTTTTTGGCCCTGCAAAAAAGCGCATGCGCACGTATGCGCACGTTTTGCGCTAAAAATGGCCATTATAGCCTATGGATGCGCATACGTGCGCACTGGCATGCGCATGTAAGCTTTTTTTAGCGCTGCGTTTTTTTGGTAGTGTCCACTTGTTGTACTAGTTATAATCTTCTAAAGTAAAAAAAAAAAAGTCTATATAAAGGAGGTGCCTGCCAAAACTCTGCCACTACTACACTGACAGATTGGAGAGCAGACAGTCAACAAGGAACCCATCTTCTATCAGCGAAGAATGTGAGTATATTACATTATATGCCTGTCCTTTTAAATTATGTATGTACTAATGATTTTTATTATTTTTACATGCAGTATGTCTTCAGAATCCGAGTATTCCCCATCGCGGCAGGAATTGGCGCAAGCAGACCGTGAGGTGATTATTTTCGTGCATCTGGTAAGTATATCTGCTGCTTCTCCAAATCTCTTACGTTTTTTTCTACTTTTCTAAGACATCGTCATCATCATCATCTTCTGCGGACGGGACTAGTGAGGGCGAAGAGCAGGAGCAGCGAAGCCAAGTCCCGGTGGTGATACGGAATGTATGTATCAAATGATTTGTAATGTTCTTTATTTTTTATCTTCTATTTTTACTCTTTTTTATGTTTCTTTTTTTGTAACTTTTTATTCAATTTAAATTTGATTATTCTAATGAATGTGTTTTGTCTTGGTTCCACAACGGGATGAAGACATCTACCTGGATAATGAGCAGCTCATCAACCTGGTCCAGGAGCGTTCGCCGTTGTGGGACAGCCGTGACCGGCTGCACAAGGACATTGTGGTGACCCGGCGGCTATGGAATGAGGTGGCCGCAGCGTTGATGGATGGCTGGGATAGCGCCACAGCATCCTCCAAAAAGGCGTTTAGTGAGTATTTCCCTGCTCTGTATTGTGCCGCAGTGACTGTTGTCCTTGACGGCACTGTTGGGTTTCGTGCTAGGTGTATTCTAGCAGGAAACCCAACAGTGTCATCGGGGTCTACAGTGACTGCTTTGAGTATTGTATTGCTATATTGTGCCGCAGTGACTGTTGTCCTTGACGGCACTGTTTTTTTTTTAACAACAGTGGACAAAGTACGAACACGTTGGCGTTCGATCAAGGACCGCTTCAACAGTGATGTTCGTGCTGAGGGCCAGGTTCGCAGTGGAGCTGCGTCAAGGACCAGAACTAGATACCGTCACTATCACGCGTTGCAGTTCCTAAGACCGGTCCTTGCCACGAGATCGTAAGTATTATAAATTTTGGGTTTTTATTTTTATTAATCTGTGTTTTTCTAATCCACAGCTGATGCTTCTTGTAAAGGCATGGTAGTAATGATTTTCCTTTATTCCACAGCACCTGGAGCAGCACCCTGCAACCTGGCCCTGGAGCGGTCCTTCCTCGGACGTCCTCTGACCCGTCCCAGCCATCCGACAGCCAGGAAGCACCTTGCAGGTCAGCCACACACACAGCTGGTGACCAGGAAGCTGGGCCATCAGGTGTTCCCCTGTCCCAGGTCTCTGCCACTGGTTATGCGGGCACTACCTGCCAGCGGCAGAGGGCCTTGGACAGGAATGTCTTGCCCGAGTTTATGCATTTGAGCGAGGCCTTTAATTCCAGCCTCAAGTCACTGTCCGACAGAGTTGAAAGCGGTTTTGCACTCATGGAACGTGGTTTTAACCACTTTGAACACCGCTTCAATTCTGTAGAACAGCGCCTTGACCGTCTGGAGGCCGACCTCAACAGACCAGCACACCATTTTTTTAGTAAGATTGAAAAGGGCATGGCGGAACACCTTAGTCCTGAGCAACAGCTGAATGTGCTGCAGGCCTGCAACAATGCTTTCTTGCAGGCTATGCAGCATAATCGGTACGGTCAGCAGTCAGTGGTGTCATTTCCACCTGTGCCACCATTGACTCGCTTCACCTCACTACCGACTTGTGCTGGATACCACTGCACGGACACCTCTATTCAAAGCCAGGACACCCACCGTTACACCACCACAAGTCTGAGTGCAGCTGGTCACTTCACCGACACCACCATGGCAAGCGCTGCTCCTGTCTGGAGCACCACCGCCACTCCCATGCATGCGTGGAGCTCAGCCACCACTAGGCAAACATGGAACAGCCCTGCCGCTACAACAACATGTAGTAGCCCTGCCACCACCACTCTGCAAACCTGGACCATCACTGCCGCCACCAGTCCTCCTGCAAGGACGAGCACTGCCAACGAAGAGCAGCAGCAGCAGCCACCTCAGCAGCAGCAGCCACCTCAGCAGCAGCAGCAACCACCTCAGCAGCAGCCACCACAGCAGCAGCAGCAGCCACCACCGCAGCAGCCGCCACCTCAGCAGCAGCAGCCACCTCAGCAGCAGCAGCCACACCAGCAGCAGCAGCCACCTCAGCAGCAGCAGCCACACCAGCAGCAGCAGCCACCTCAGCAGCAGCCGCCACCTCAGCAGCAGCCGCCACCTCAGCAGCAGCAGCAGCCACACCAGCAGACGGGGGACCTACACTCAATATTTGCCCCTAGTTCAAGGCGAAATCTATCAAGGCGGGCATTGGGCCAAAGTCGGTCCAGGCACACAAGCCTACGGCGACATGCCATTACAACTAATGTACCTGAACAGATTTCCTCTCCTCCAAGTGTTCCTAGTTTAATTCCCTTAACTGGACTACCTTCCCCCACAAGTTTTGTTGCCCCTTCCCCTCAAACACCGTCTTCAACTTCAAGTGTTGCATATTCCCTGCACACCCCCAAATTGAAACCATCTGCCCCCAAACGCCGTAAAAAATAATTTTTTGGTTTACTTTTTTTGATTAAAAATAAATTTACATTTGTGGTTCACCATTAAAAAGTTTCATTAATGTTGTTTGCGCCGCTCACACACACTGATGGGTAAATACATGTTAAAAACCAACCCAAGGCCTAGTATAGTCATATGTGAAATACCACGGCCTAGTATAGTCATACCAAGGCCTAGTGTAATAACTCTAGTTTTACCAACTTGGATCTGGTTTCATGAAAAACAAACTGTTGAAACTTGTCTAAAAAATAAGTTTCTTTCTAGTTTCAACAGTTTGTTTTTTGTGAAACAAGATGCTAGTTGTTAAAAATCGAGTTATTACAGTAGGCCTTGGTATGACTATACTAGGCCGTGGTATTTCACATATTACTATACTACTAGCCCCAAGGCCTACTATACTCATATTTGAAATACCACGGCCTAGTGTAGTCATTCCAAGGCCTAGTGTAATAACTCTAGTTTTACCAACTAGAATCTGGTTTCATGAAAAACAAACTGTTGAAACTTGTCTAAAAAATAAGTTTCTTTCTAGTTTCACCAGTTTGTTTTTTGTGAAACAAGATGCTAGTTGTTAAAAATGGAGTTATTACAGTAGGCCTTGGTATGACTATACTAGGCCGTGGTATTTCACATATTACTATACTACTAGCCCCAAGGCCTACTATACTCATATTTGAAATACCACGGCCTAGTGTAGTCATTCCAAGGCCTAGTGTAATAACTCTAGTTTTACCAACTAGAATCTGGTTTCATGAAAAACAAACTGTTGAAACTTGTCAAGTTTCACCAGTTTGTTTTTCGTGAAACAAGATCCTAGTTGGTAAAAATCGAGTAGGCCTTGGTATGACTATACTAGGCCGTGGTATTTCACATATGACTATACTACTAGCCCCAAGGCCTACTATACTCATATTTGAAATACCACGGCCTACTGTAGTCATTCCAAGACCTAGTGTAATAACTCTAGTTTTACCAACTAGAATCTGGTTTCATGAAAAACAAACTGTTGAAACTTGTCAAGTTTCAACAGTTTGTTTTTCGTGAAACAAGATCCTAGTTGGTAAAAATCGAGTAGGCCTTGGTATGACTATACTAGGCCGTGGTATTTCACATATGACTATACTAGTAGGCCCAAGGCCTACTATACTCATATTTGAAATACCACGGCCTAGTATAGTTATTCCAAGGCCTAGTGTAATAACTTGTAAGTTGGAATGGAGCAGATTACATTCATCCACTCAATGCTGACTTGTATTCACCATTGACTTTCATTGGGGTTGGGTTTTGAGGGTTGTGTTTTGAGAAAATCACATACTTTTTTTTCAACTAGTTGCACAATTTTCTCTTGAAAAAATTTGGTTTCCTGATTCATGGCCTGCAGCTTTGCTCGTTCCAATATATTTCACGCAGACTAGCAATGCTGCATTTTAACTCGTATGTGTATTTACCTGCCCAGGTGTGTGAACATCAAAAAATTCAGTTATACATGGGAAGTTTTTTATTTAATTTGAGTTTAAAAAATATAGTGCACTCAGTAATGGTATCAAATAAGGTTTTTTATTACCATAAACAAACAAAAACATTACACCATTTCATCTTGCCAGTGCACCCGTCCTACATCAGAAATAAAGTAGGCCGCAAATTGGTCCCTCATTTGGCCAACTTCAACGGATGACCTGAGAGTGTGCTGAGTGAATTCAGGCAATGGGTTAGGAGCATCATCGTCCAGTTCAAAGGTCGGGTGCTCTCTACCCATCACAAAGTTATGTAGAACCACACAGGCCTTCACCACCTCATCGACTGTTTCAAGTTTAAGATTAATGGCCGTGCCCAGAATTCGCCATCTGGAGACAAGAATCCCAAAAGCACACTCGACAGTTCTTCTGGCCCTGGTCAGCCTGTAATTAAATATTTTTTTGGTGTGGTCCAAGTCCCGGCTGGAGTAGGGTTTCAGTAAGTTTCCGCACATTTGAAAAGCCTCATCGCCAACCATTACAAAGGGCAGTGGCGGAGCTTCGGTGAGAGGAAGAGGCCGTGGCATAGGGAAATTAAATTGGTTGCCATACAACCTCCGGCCCATGTCTGAGTTTTTAAAAGCCTGTGAGTCATTACCACGGCCAAATGCTCCAATGTCCACTGCTACAAACATACATCCGGCATCCGCAATCGCCATGAGTACTATTGAAAAGTACTTTTTGTAATTATAGTACTCAGATCCCGTTCTTTGGGGTTTGATGATCCGTATGTGTTTACCATCAACAGCTCCCAAACAGTTGGGAAAATTGCATACTGTCCAGAATTTGTCAGCAATTTCCATCCACTTTTCAGCGGTGGGCAGGGGCATAAATTCTGGACAAAGAACATTCCAGAGAGCCCGGCAGGTGTCAGCAACAATTCCAGACAAGGTAGAGATTCCAATACGGTACTGGAAGTGTAGTGAAGATAGGGTTTCTCCAGTCGCCAGGAATCTGTGAACAGACAAAGAAGTAAAATTAATATTTATGTATATTATTTTAAAAAACTATAAAATAAAATATTAGTACATTCACGAAAACTAATTACCCAAGGTTTTGAATACTAAATTTAAAAAAAAAACATCAGACCGCACCCCTTGGTTTTTAAAACATACCGTAATGTCACCAGTAGCCGTTCCTCAGGAGGAATCGCACGACGGAGCTGTGTGTCCTGTCTCCGGATGGATTGTTGGACACGAGCAAGCAAATCCATGAAACTTTCGTGGGACATCCGGATATAATCTGTAAATTTCTCCGGGTTTGACTGGAGCTCGCTGTAGAGGGTGTGGTATGCCCCACGGCTCTCCCGGAGTTCAACAATCGGATGTATCCACATACGCCGCCGTCTTCGCTGCCTCTCTCTTTTCCTTTGTTCATGACAAGCAACTGCATACGCCTGAGCCATTGCGATGTCCAAATCCAAGTTGAAGTGAAAACTCTTCCAGCGCAGATCCATGGTCACGAGAAGAATCAAGCAAATGTGAAGAATACTGTAGACAGGGTCTATATATTAACATACCACACCCACAATGCAGTCCCATTGGTCTTGTGTGTTGTTGATTGGTTGTTTTTTCTTTTTTGTGGGGTTTTTCCAAAATCTGTAAAAAAACGCAAACGCACAAAAAACGCATACAAACGCACAAAAACGCTGCGTTTTTTTCCTGCATGCGCATAAAAATGCTTGAAAAAAACGCAGCATTTGTATGCATTTGTATGCGTTTTTTTGCGGGAAAAACGCGCTGCAAGAAGAAGCAAGTGTGAGACTAGCCTAACAGCGTCTTTCTGCCCAGTTTCGAACTGGGGACCTTTCGCGTGTTAGGCGAACGTGATAACCACTACACTACAGGACCCTGCTGCGGAAGGTTACTGTGGTCATGACGAGCCATCGAGAACAAAGACTCAACGTCAAAAGCTTTAATATCAACGCCTAATGTCATGCTTCTATCCAGTTTCGAACTGGGGACCGTTCGCGTGTGAGGTGAAAGTGACAACCACTACACTTCTGAAACTCCATGCAAAGCTAAAGATGTTTAAACATGCTGAAATGAACTTGAGAAAGAAAAAAACATCCTGCCAAAGTCAAGAGGTCTTCCTCTATGTCTGAAGACAGGACAAAGTGCATTTTGCAACACAGGAACCTTTCATTTGTCAGGCTATTGGAAAAAAGAACAAACAGGGAAACAAAACCATGCTCCACAAAACATTCTCATGCCTTTGTCCAAAAGCCAAAAAGAAAAAGCACCTAGATGCCTGCTTTCGCACCTTGATCCTATCAGGTGTTACTTGAATTAGGAACACTTAGACACTGTCAAAAACACACATGCTTGCCAAAAGCAAAAACGGGTAGAAATAATCACATTGGTAAAAGTAATGCTCATTAAACCAGCAATAGAATATGATAACTAATGCTAATTAAGCCAACAATATACATTTGTGATCAAAATAAAGAAAAGCCACATGTTTCTGCCCGGGATCAAAACAGGGAACTTTCAGGAGGATGGCAAACAGGACAATCACTACACTACAGTAACCAGACAAGAGCGTTTACTGTGGTCATGGCAAGCATAAAAGATCAAGCACTCATTGTCAAAAGTGCTAGTTTGCAAGAGGAACGCTGTGTTTCTGCCCAGTTTCGAACTGAGGACCTTTCACGTGTAAAGCGAACGTGATAACCACTACACTACAGAAACCAACCGATTCAAACAAACAAAAAATGCTGTGGTCATGGCAAGCAATAAAGAACAAGCACTGAAAGTCAAAAAGATCGTTTTCCTAGAGAAAAAGCTGTGTTTCTGCCCAGTTTCGAAATGGGGACCTTTCGCATGTTAGGCGAACGTGATAACCACTACACTACAGAAACCGGCTGCGGAACGTTACTGTGGTCATGACGAGCCATCGAGAACAAAGACTCAACGTCAAAAGCTTTAATATCAACGCCTAATGTCATGCTTCTATCCAGTTTCTAACTGGGGACCGTTCGCGCGTGAGGTGAACGTGACAACCACTACACTTCAGAAACTCCATGCAAGATAAAGATGTTTAAACATGCTGAAATGAACTTGAAAAAGAAAAAAACAGCCAGCCAAAGTCAAGAGGTCTTCCTCTATGTCTGAAGACAGGACAAAGTGCATTTTGCAACACAGGAACCTTTCATTTGTCAGGCTATTGGAGAAAAAGAACAAACAGGGAAACAAAACCATGCTCCACAAAACATTCTCATGCCTTTGTCCAAAAGCCAAAAAGAAAAAGCACCTAGATGCCTGCTTTCGCACCTTGATCCTATCAGGTGTTACTTGAATTAGGAACACTTAGACACTGTCAAAAACACACATGCTTGCCAAAAGCAAAAACGGGTAGAAATAATCACATTGGTAAAAGTAATGCTCATTAAACCAGCAATAGAATATGCTATCTAAGGCTAATTAAGCCAACAATATACGTTTGTGATCAAAATAAAGAAAAGCCACATGTTTCTGCCCGGGATCAAAACAGGGAACTTTCAGGAGGATGACAAACAGGAATCATAGAATCATAGAATCTTAGAGTTGGAAGGGACCTCCTGGGCCATCTGGTCCAACCCCCTGCTCAAAGCAGGATTCGCTAAATCATCCCAGTCAGATGTCTGTCCAGCCTCTGTTTGAAGACTTCCATTGAAGGAGAACTCACCACTTCTCGTGGCAGCCTGTTCCACTCATTGATCACTCTAACTGTCAAAAAGTTTTTTCTAATATCTAATCTGTGTCTCCTCCCATTCAGTTTCATCCCATTGCTTCTAGTCTTTCCTTGTGCAAATGAGAATAAAGTTGATCCTTCTACAATGTGACAGCCCTTTAGATATTTGTAGACAGCAATTAAGTCTCCTCTCAGTCTTCTCTTTTGCAAACTAAACATTCCCAAATCCTGCAACCTTTCCTCATAAGACAGGGTTTGCAGACCGGTCACCATTCTGGTCGCTCTTTTCTGAACTTGCTCCAGTTTGTTGATGTCTTTTTTAAAATGTGGTGCCCAAAACTGGACACAATATTCCAGATGAGGTCTGACCAAAGAGGAGTAGAGGGAAATAATGACTTCACGTGATCTAGACTGTATGCTTCTGTTAATACATCCTAGAACTGCATTTGCCTTTTTTACTGCTGCATCACACTGTTGACTCATATTCAGTCTGTGATCTATTAGTATACCCAAGTCTTTTTCACATGTGCTGTCACTTAGCCCTATTCCTCCCATTCTATATATGTTTTTTTCATTTTTATTGCCCAGATGTAGTACTTTGCATTTCTCCCTGTTAAAAACCATTCTGTTAGTTACTGCCCACTTCTCCAGTTTATTTAAATCTTTTTGAATCCTCTCTCTCTCTTCTCTAGTATTAGCTATCCCTCCTAGCTTTGTGTCATCAGCAAATTTAATCAGTTTACCCTCAATTCCTTCATCTAAATCGTTGATAAAGATGTTGAACAATACAGGGCCCAGGACAGAGCCCTGTGGTACCCCACTTGAGACATTCTTCCAACTGGATGTGCAGCCATTTACGACCACTCTTTGGGTCCGATCACTAAGCCAGCTATGAATCCACCTAACAGTTGCCTTGTCCATTCCATACTTAGTCATTTTTTCAATAAGGATTGTATGAGAGACTTTGTCAAATGCTTTGCTTAAGTCAAGATATACTATATCTACAGCATTTCCTTGATCCACCCAATCAGTGATACCGTCATAGAAGGAAATTAAGTTAGTCTGACATGACTTATTAGTTACAAACCCATGCTGACTCTGTTTGATCACTTCATTCTTATCCAGGTATTGACTTACATGTTGTTTAATAATTTGTTCAAAGATCTTTCCTGGTATAGAAGTCAGACTCACCGGCCTATAGTTGCCTGGGTCCACCTTCTTCCCCTTTTTGAAGATAGGAACAACATTTGCTCTTCTCCAGTCTTCTGGCACTTCTCCTGTTCTCCAAGAATTTTCAAAGATTATGGAGAGTGGTTCAGAAATTTCTTCTGCTATCTCCTTCAGTACTCTGGGGTGTAATTCATCTGGACCTGGAGACTTGAATTCATTTAGGTTAGCTAAGTGTTTCCTCACTATCTTTCTGTTTATAGATATCCTGGATTCTTCTATTCCCTTAATAGGACAGTGAATAACAGTTGGTGTTACATTTCCTTTCTGAGAGAAAACAAATGCAAAATAGAAATTTAAAAGTTCAGCCTTCTCAACATCCTGTCTTACCATTTCATCATTTTCATCCTGTAAAAATCCTATAGCATCTTTGACTTTTCTTTTACTTTTGACATATCCCCAAAATCCTTTATTATTGCTTTTGACATCTCTTGCAAGCCTCAATTCATTTTCAGCTTTAGCTAATCTGATTTGTGCCCTGCAGATTCTGAAGACAGCATTATATTCTTCTTTAGATATGCCTCCCTCTTTCCATTTTATAAACATTTTTTTCTTCCTTTTTAGCATGTGCTTAAGTTCTGTGTTCACCCATCCTGGTTTCCTTAAATGCTTCCTATTCTTCCCTCTTTTCGGAATTGTTAACAACTGTGCTTTGAGAATTTCATTTTTCAAGATTTCCCATCCTTCCTGGACATTTTTGTCTTTAAGGATATCCAGCCATTGGATCCCTCCAATTCTCTTTCTGAATCCCTTAAAATCTGCCTTTCTGAAATCTAACCTTGACGTCTGAGTCTTCACAGGTCTTCCGCCTCTAGTTATCCAAAATTCTAAAATAGCATGGTCGCTACCTCCTAGGGTTCCAGCCACTTTTACCTCCTCAACCATTTCCTCCCTGTTTATAAGGATTAGATCCAAGGTAGCAGTTCCCCTTGTTTTCTCCCCTACCTTTTGGAAGATAAAGTTGTCAGCAAGAGAGGATAGGAATTTCCTTGACCTGTTAGTTTTGCCTGAGAGAGATTCCCAACAAATGTCTGGATAGTTGAAATCTCCCATGACAACTATGTCATATTTTTTGGAGAACTTGGCCATTTGATGCATAAAGAGTTCATCCATATCTTCAGCTTGCACAGGCGGCCTGTAGTAAATGCCTACAATGGTGTCCTTTCCATTGTTCTGTCCTTGTATTCTTACCCAAACAGTTTCCACAGAACTCCCAGTCTCTGAAGCTTCAATCTCTGTGCAGATATATGCGTTTCTAACATACAATGCAACACCCCCTCCTCGTTTATCAAGTCTGTTTCTTGCAAATAAGTTGTATCCTTCTAGTCTTGTATTCCAATCATGTGTATCGTCCCACCAAGTTTCAGTGATTCCAATGACATCATATTTCTTTTCCTGTGTTAGTAGTTCCAATTCTCCTTGTTTGTTGCCCATGCTTTGTGCATTAGTATAGAAACATTTTAGTTTGTGATTGGTTTCTCTTTCTCCAATATTTTTTTTAATTAGATTCTTTCGTCTTTGTTCTTCCTTTCCACTTCTATTAGCAGAGTTCTCAATAGCATTTGTCAGGTGTATGGCTTTTTCTGGTCTTTTGCTTCCCTTCCCATGTTATTCTAGTTTAAAGCTCTCCTTACAAGTGTAGCAAGGCGACTTCCAAATACATGCTTTCCAGTCTTCGTAAGGTGCACCCCATCTCTAGCAAGTAGTTCATCGTATAAGTAGTTCACTCCGTGATCCAGAAATCCAAATCGTTGCTGACGGCACCATCGACGTAGCCAGTTGTTCACCTGCAGAATCTTATTCCACCTCCTTGTTCCATGGCCATCCACTAGGAGGATGGAAGAGAAGAACACCTGCGCTCCCAGTTCTTTCACTTTCTTGCCTAAGTCTTCAAAGTCTCTGCAGATGGTTTCCAGGTCATTTCTTGCGGTGTCATTTGTCCCCACATGTAGTAGCAGGAATGGGTAGTCATCTGTAGGTCTGAAGAGTCCTGATATCCTGTCAGACACATCTTTAATTTTTGCACCTGGAAGACAGCACATTTCTCTTGAAGTTATATCCGGTCTGCAGATAGCGGTCTCTGTTCCTCTCAACAGGGAATCCCCCATGACCACCACTCTCCGTTTCTTCTTCACAACATTTTTCTTTCTCCATCCAGGAGGACTCTGAAGGCGTACAAGGTTGCTGTTTGTTGGCAAAGTCTTATCCTGATGTATTTCTTCATCATTTTCCTGCGTGAGAGCCTGGTACTGGTTTCTGAGCAGTATGGGTGCTGACTGTCTCCTGATCCTCCTGCTTCTCTGGGTCACATGTCTCCATTCCTCTGTTTCTTCAGGTGCACTTCGAATTTCTTCTCTTTCTGTAACATGAAGAGATAATTCTGCTCTGTCCAAGAACTCTTCACCTTCCTTAATGATCTTCAACGTAGCCAACCTCTCTTCGAGATTTTGCAACTTTTCCTCCAACAGGGACACAAGCTTGCATTTGTGGCATGTGAAGTTTGGCTTTTCCACTGGTAAGTCTGTGAACATGTAGCAAGAAATGCAGCTCACCAAATGGCTCCTGGCCTCTTCCATCTTGAGATTTCTTAAAAACGATGAAAGATGAGCCAAAATTCGTTTTTTCCAATTTCCTCTTTTCAGCTGCAACGGCCAAAACCCAGTGATCGTTGAGCTCGCGGAGACTCTTCACTTATCCCAGAAGGCACTGGGAATATGCATATGATCTCCTCAAGACTCTTCCCCTGGTTTTCCGATTTCCTCTTTTCAGCTGCAACGGCCAAAACCCAGTGATCGTTGAGCTCGCGGAGACTCTTCACTTATCCCAGAAGGCACTGGGAATATGCAAATGATCTCCTCAAGACTCTTCCCCTGGTTTTCCGATTTCCTCTTTTCAGCTGCAACGGACAAAACCCAGTGATCGTTGAGCTTGCGGAGACTCTTCACTTATCCCAGAAGGCACTGGGAATATGCAAATGATCTCCTCAAGACTCTTCCCCTGTAGGACAATCACTACACTACAGTAACAAGACAAGAGAGTTTACTGTGGTCATGGCAAGCATTAAAGATGAAGCACTCATTGTCAAAAGCGCTAGTTTGCAAGAGGAACGCTGTGTTTCTGCCCAGTTTCGAACTGAAGACCTTTCGCGTGTAAAGCAAACGTGATAACCGCTACACTACAGAAACCAACCGATTCAAACAAACAAAAAATGCTGTGGTCATGGCAAGCAATAAAGAACAAGCACTGAAAGTCAAAAAGATAGTTTTCCAAGAGAAAAAGCTGTGTTTCTGCCCAGTGTCGAACTGGGGACCTTTCGCGTGGGAGGCGAACGTGATAACCACTACACTACAGAAACGGGATGCAAGCGCTTACTGTGGTGACAACAAGCAATCGAGATCAAGAACTGAAAGTCAAAAGCTTGGACACCAAAGGGTAACAGCGTGTTTCTGCCCAGTTTCGAACTGGGGACCTTTCGTGTGTTAGGCAAACGTGATAACCACTACACTACAGAAACCGGCTGCGGAAGGTTACTGTGGTCATGACGAGCCATCGAGAACAAAGACTCAAAATCAAAAGCTTTAATATCAACGACTAATGTCATGCTTCTATCCAGTTTCGAACTGGGGACCGTTCGCGCGTGAGGTGAACGTGACAACCACTACACTACAGAAACCAGCGGCGGAAGTTTACTGTGGTCATGACGAGCTATCGAGAACAAAGACTCAACGTCAAAAGCTTTAATATCAACGCCTAATGTCATGCTTCTATCCAGTTTCGAACTGGGGACCGTTCGCGTGTGAGGTGAATGTGACAACCACTACACTTCAGGAACTCCATGCAAAGCTAAAGATGTTTAAACATGCTGAAATGAACTTGAAAAAGAAAAAAACAGCCAGCCAAAGTCAAGAGGTCTTCCTCTATGTCTGAAGACAGGACAAAGTGCATTTTGCAACACAGGAACCTTTCATTTGTCAGGCTATTGGAGAAAAAGAACAAACAGGGAAACAAAACCATGCTCCACAAAACATTCTCATGCCTTTGTCCAAAAGCCAAAAAGAAAAAGCACCTAGATGCCTGCTTTCGCACCTTGATCCTATCAGGTGTTACTTGAATTAGGAACACTTAGACACTGTCAAAAACACACATGCTTGCCAAAAGCAAAAATGGGTAGAAATAATCACATTGGTAAAAGTAATGCTCATTAAACCAGCAATAGAATATGCTAACTAAGGCTAATTAAGCCAACAAAATACGTTTGTGATCAAAATAAAGAAAAGCCACATTTTTCTGCCCGGGATCAAAACAGGGAACTTTCAGGAGGATGGCAAACAGGACAATCACTACACTACAGTAACCAGACAAGAGTTTTTACTGTGGTCATGGCAAGCATTAAAGATCAAGCACTCATTGTCAAAAGCGCTAGTTTGCAAGAGGAACGCTGTGTTACTGCCCAGTTTCGAACTGAGGACATTTCACGTGTAAAGCGAATGTGATAACTGCTACACTACAGAAACCAACCGATTCAAACAAACAAAAAATGCTGTGGTCATGGCAAGCAATAAAGAACAAGCACTGAAAGTCAAAAAGATCGTTTTCCAAGAGAAAAAGCTGTGTTTCTGCCCAGTTTCGAACTGGGGACCTTTCGCGTGTGAGGCGAACGTGATAACCGCTACACTACAGAAACCGGATGCAAGCGCTTACTGTGGTGACAACAAGCAATCGAGATCAAGAACTGAAAGTCAAAAGCTTGGATACCAAAGAGTAACAGCGTGGTTCTGCCCAGTTTCGAACTGGGGACCTTTCGCGTGTTAGGCGAACGTGATAACCACTACACTACAGAAACCGGCTGCGGAAGGTTACTGTGGTCATGACGAGCCATCGAGAACAAAGACTCAACGTCAAAAGCTTTAATATCAACGCCTAATGTCATGCTTTTATCCAGTTTCGAACTGGGGACCGTTCGCGTGTGAGGCGAACGTGACAACCACTACACTTCAGAAACTCCATGCAAAGCTAAAGATGTTTAAACATGCTGAAATGAACTTGAAAAAGAAAAAAACAGCCAGCCAAAGTCAAGAGGTCTTCCTCTATGTCTGAAGACAGGACAAAGTGCATTTAGCAAAACAGGAACCTTTCATTTGTCAGGCTATTGGAGAAAAAGAACAAACAGGGAAACAAAACCATGCTCCACAAAACATTCTCATGCCTTTGTCCAAAAGCCAAAAAGAAAAAGCACCTAGATGCCTGCTTTCGCACCTTGATCCTATCAGGTGTTACTTGAATTAGGAACACTTAGACACTGTCAAAAACACACATGCTTGCCAAAAGCAAAAACGGGTAGAAATAATCACATTGGTAAAAGTAATGCTCATTAAACCAGCAATAGAATATGCTAACTAAGGCTAATTAAGCCAACAATATACGTTTGTGATCAAAATAAAGAAAAGCCACATGTTTCTGCCCGGGATCAAAACAGGGAACTTTCAGGAGGATGGCAAACAGGACAATCACTACACTACAGTAACCAGACAAGAGCGTTTACTGTGGTCATGGCAAGCATTAAAGATCAAGCACTCATTGTCAAAAGCGCTAGTTTGCAAGAGGAACGCAGTGTTTCTGCCCAGTTTCAAACTGAGGACCTTTCGTGTGTAAAGCAAACTTGATAATAGCTACACTACAGAAACCAACCGATTCAAACAAACAAAAAATGCTGTGGTCATGGCAAGCAATAAAGAACAAGCACTGAAAGTCAAAAAGATCGTTTTCCAAGAGAAAAAGCTGTGTTTCTGCCCAGTTTCGAACTGGGGACCTATACGCGTGTGAGTCGAACGTGATAACCGCTACACTACAGAAACCAACCGATTCAAACAATCAAAAAATGCTGTGGTCATGGCAAGCAATAAAGAACAAGCACTGAAAGTCAAAAAGATCGTTTTCCAAGAGAAAAAGCTGTGTTTCTGCCCAGTTTCGAACTAAGAACCTTACGCGTGTGAGGCGAACGTGATAACCGCTACACTACAGAAACCGGATGCAAGTGCTTACTGTGGTGACAACAAGCAATTGAGATCAAGAACTGAAAGTCAAAAGCTTGGATACCAAAGGCTATCAGCGTGTTTCTGCCCAGTTTCGATCTGGGGACCTTTCGCGTGTTAGGCGAACGTGATAACTAGAGTTGAGCGAAACGGGTCGAAAAAATTCAAAAGTCGGGTTTCATGAAACGAAACCCGACCCTAGGATGAGGTCGGCCACGAGGTCGGCGACTTACGCGCCAAAGTCGCGTTTCAAAAGTTTGTTTTGCGCTCTTTTTCAGCCAATCAGGATCCACGGACACTGTGGGCAACGTGATGACCTAGGCACGGGTCACCACCATCTTTCAGAATGGCATGCAAGTGATTGGCTTGCTTTGGTGGGCGTCACAGGGGGTATAAAAGGGCGTGCACGCCGACCGCCATCTTACTTCTGCCGATCTTAGTATAGGGAGAGGTTGCTGCTGATTCTGTAGGGAGAGCGTTAGGCAGGGAAGAAGACAAAAAAACTGCTTCTGCTGCTAGCGATTTGGCCTGCACAACACACAAGTCACTGTGTGTGCAGTGCAAGGGGAGGCTATATTGTGGTGTATCAGTGGTGTTGGTTGTTGGGCTGCCTTTTAAGGCTTCCTGACACGCTGGCATTGCTGTTTACCCACTGCTCTGCAAACTGCTTTTTTAAAAGCAATCCAATCTCCCTTATCCTCTAGTCACTTTTGTCACAGCTGTGCCATCGAGCGTGTCACATAGCGCTCAGATATCAGTGGGCCTCTCACAATCCACAAGTGTCCAGTGTCCAAAATTGTACGCAGAGATTCAAAATCTCCATTATCCTCTCGTCACTTTGGTCACAGGCAGCTGTGCCATCGAGCGTGTCACATAGCGCTCAGATATCAGTGGGCCTCACACAATCCACAAGTGTCCAGTGTCCAAAAGTGTACGCAGAGATTCAAAATCTCCATTATCCTCTCGTCACTTTGGTCACAGGCAGCTGTGCCATCGAGCGTGTCACATAGCGCTCAGATATCAGTGGGCCTCACACAATCTACAAGTGTCCAGTGTCCAAAAGTGTGCGCAGAGATTCAAAATCTCCATTATCCTCTCGTCACTTTGGTCACAGGCAGCTGTGCCATCGAGCGTGTCACATAGCGCTCAGATATCAGTGGGCCTCACACAATCCACAAGTGTCCAGTGTCCAAAAGTGTACGCAGAGATTCAAAATCTCCATTATCCTCTCGTCACTTTGGTCACAGGCAGCTGTGCCATCGAGCGTGTCACATAGCGCTCAGATATCAGTGGGCCTCACACAATCCACAAGTGTCCAGTGTCCAAAAGTGTACGCAGAGATTCAAAATCTCCATTATCCTCTCGTCACTTTGGTCACAGGCAGCTGTGCCATCGAGCGTGTCACATAGCGCTCAGATATCAGTGGGCCTCACACAATCCACAAGTGTCCAGTGTCCAAAAGTGTACGCAGAGATTCAAAATCTCCATTATCCTCTCGTCACTTTGGTCACAGGCAGCTGTGCCATCGAGCGTGTCACATAGCGCTCAGATATCAGTGGGCCTCACACAATCTACAAGTGTCCAGTGTCCAAAAATGTACGCAGAGATTCAAATTCTCCATTATCCTCTCGTCACTTTGGTCACAGGCAGCTGTGCCATCGTGCGTGTCACATAGCGCTCAGATATCAGTGGGCCTCACACAATCCACAAGTGTTCAAAAGTGTACGCAGAGATTCAAAATCTCCATTATCCTCTCGTCACTTTGGTCACAGGAAGCTGTGCCATCGAGCGTGTCACAAAGCGCTCAGATATCAGTGGGCCTCACACAATCCACAAGTGTCCAGTGTCCAAAAGTGTACGCAGAGATTAAAAATCTCCATTATCCTCTCGTCACTTTGGTCACAGGCAGCTGTGCCATCGAGCCTGTCACATATCGCTCAGATATCAGTGGGCCTCACACAATCTACAAGTGTCCAGTGTCCAAAAGTGTACGCAGAGATTCAAAATCTCCATTATCCTCTCGTCACTTTGGTCACAGGCAGCTGTGCCATCGAGCGTGTCACATAGCGCTCAGATATCAGTGAGCCTCACACAATCCACAAGTGTCCAGTGTCCAAAAGTGTACGCAGAGATTCATAATCTCCATTATTCTCTCGTCACTTTGGTCACAGGCAGCTGTGCCATCGAGCGTGTCACATAGCGCTCAGATATCAGTGGGCCTAACACAATCCACAAGTGTCCAGTGTCCAAAAGTGTACGCAGAGATTCAAAATCTCCATTATCCTCTCGTCACTTTGGTCACAGGCAGCTGTGCCATCGAGCGTGTCACATAGCGCTCAGATATCAGTGGGCCTCACACAATCCACAAGTGTCCAGTGTCCAAAAGTGTACGCAGAGATTCAAAATCTCCATTATCCTCTCGTCACTTTGGTCACAGGCAGCTGTGCCATCGAGTGTGTCACATAGCGCTCAGATATCAGTGGGCCTCACACAATCCACAAGTGTCCAGTGTCCAAAAGTGTACGCAGAGATTCAAAATCTCCATTATCCTCTCGTCACTTTGGTCACAGGCAGCTGTGCCATCGAGCGTGTCACATAGCGCTCAGATATCAGTGGGCCTCACACAATCCACAAGTGTCCAGTGTCCAAAAGTGTACGCAGAGATTAAAAATCTCCATTATGCTCTCGTCACTTTGGTCACAGGCAGCTGTGCCATCGAGCCTGTCACATATCGCTCAGATATCAGTGGGCCTCACACAATCTACAAGTGTCCAGTGTCCAAAAGTGTACGCAGAGATTCAAAATCTCCATTATCCTCTCGTCACTTTGGTCACAGGCAGCTGTGCCATCGAGCGTGTCACATAGCGCTCAGATATCAGTGAGCCTCACACAATCCACAAGTGTCCAGTGTCCAAAAGTGTACGCAGAGATTCATAATCTCCATTATTCTCTCGTCACTTTGGTCACAGGCAGCTGTGCCATCGAGCGTGTCACATAGCGCTCAGATATCAGTGGGCCTAACACAATCCACAAGTGTCCAGTGTCCAAAAATGTACGCAGAGATTCAAAATCTCCATTATCCTCTCGTCACTTTGGTCACAGGCAGCTGTGCCATCGAGCGTGTCACATAGTGCTCAGATATCAGTGGGCCTCACACAATCCACAAGTGTCCAGTGTCCAAAAGTGTACGCAGAGATTCATAATCTCCATTATTCTCTCGTCACTTTGGTCACAGGCAGCTGTGCCATCGAGCGTGTCACATAGCGCTCAGATATCAGTGGGCCTAACACAATCCACAAGTGTCCAGTGTCCAAAAGTGTACGCAGAGATTCAAAATCTCCATTATCCTCTCGTCACTTTGGTCACAGGCAGCTGTGCCATCGAGCGTGTCACATAGCGCTCAGATATCAGTGGGCCTCACACAATCCACAAGTGTCCAGTGTCCAAAAGTGTACGCAGAGATTCAAAATCTCCATTATCCTCTCGTCACTTTGGTCACAGGCAGCTGTGCCATCGAGCGTGTCACATAGCGCTCAGATATCAGTGGGCCTCACACAATCCACAAGTGTCCAGTGTCCAAAAGTGTACGCAGAGATTCAAAATCTCCATTATCCTCTCGTCACTTTGGTCACAGGCAGCTGTGCCATCGAGTGTGTCACATAGCGCTCAGATATCAGTGGGCCTCACACAATCCACAAGTGTCCAGTGTCCAAAAGTGTACGCAGAGATTCAAAATCTCCATTATCCTCTCGTCACTTTGGACACAGGCAGCTGTGCCATCGAGCGTGTCACATAGCGCTCAGATATCAGTGGGCCTCACACAATCTACAAGTGTGCAGTGTCCAAAAGTGTACGCAGAGATTCAAAATCTCCATTATCCTCTCGTCACTTTGGTCACAGGCAGCTGTGCCATCGAGTGTGTCACATAGCGCTCAGATATCAGTGGGCCTCACACAATCCATAAGTGTCCAGTGTCCAAAAGTGTACGCAGAGATTCAAAATCTCCATTATCCTCTCGTCACTTTGGTCACAGGCAGCTGTGCCATCGAGCGTGTCACATAGCGCTCAGATATCAGTGGGCCTCACACAATCTACAAGTGTCCAGTGTCCAAAAGTGTACGCAGAGATTCAAAATCTCCATTATCCTCTCGTCACTTTGGTCACAGGCAGCTGTGCCATCGAGTGTGTCACATAGCGCTCAGATATCAGTGGGCCTCACACAATCCACAAGTGTCCAGTGTCCAAAAGTGTACGCAGAGATTCAAAATCTCCATTATCCTCTCGTCACTTTGGTCACAGGCAGCTGTGCCATCGAGTGTGTCACATAGCGCTCAGATATCAGTGGGCCTCACACAATCCACAAGTGTCCAGTGTCCAAAAGTGTACGCAGAGATTCACAATCTCCATTATCCTCTCGTCACTTTGGTCACAGGCAGCTGTGCCATCGAGCGTGTCACATAGCGCTCAGATATCAGTGGGCCTCACACAATCCACAAGTGTCCAGTGTCCAAAAGTGTACGCAGAGATTCAAAATCTCCATTATCCTCTCTTCACTTTGGTCACAGGCAGCTGTGCCATCGAGCGTGTCACATAGCGCTCAGATATCAGTGGGCCTCACACAATCTACAAGTGTCCAGTGTCCAAAAGTGTACGCAGAGATTCAAAATCTCCATTATCCTCTCGTCACTTTGGTCACAGGCAGCTGTGCCATCGAGCGTGTCACATAGCGCTCAGATATCAGTGGGCCTCACACAATCTACAAGTGTCCAGTGTCCAAAAGTGTACGCAGAGATTCAAAATCTCCATTATCCTCTCGTCACTTTGGTCACAGGCAGCTGTGCCATCGAGCATGTCACATAGCGCTCAGATATCAGTGGGCCTCACACAATCCACAAGTGTCCAGTGTCCAAAAGTGTACGCAGAGATTCAAAATCTCCATTATCCTCTCGTCACTTTGGTCACAGGCAGCTGTGCCATCGAGCGTGTCACATAGCGCTCAGATATCAGAGGGCCTCACACAATCCACAAGTGTCCAGTGTCCAAAAGTGTACGCAGAGATTCAAAATCTCCATTATCCTCTCGTCACTTTGGTCACAGGCAGCTGTGCCATCGAGCGTGTCACATAGCGCTCAGATATCAGTGGGCCTCACACAATCTACAAGTGTCCAGTGTCCAAAAGTGTGCGCAGAGATTCAAAATCTCCATTATCCTCTCGTCACTTTGTTCACAGGTAGCTGTGCCATCGAGTGTGTCACATAGCGCTCAGATATCAGTGGGCCTCACACAATCCACAAGAGTCCAGTGTCCAAAAGTGTACGCAGAGATTCAAAATCTCCATTATCCTCTCGTCACTTTGGTCACAGGCAGCTGTTCCATCGAGTGTGTCACATAGCGCTCAGATATCAGTGGGCCTCACACAATCCACAAGTGTCCAGTGTCCAAAAGTGTACGCAGAGATTCAAAATCTCCATTATCCTCTCGTCACTTTGGTCACAGGCAGCTGTGCCATCGAGCGTGTCACATAGCGCTCAGATATCAGTGGGCCTCACACAATCCACAAGTGTCCAGTGTCCAAAAGTGTACGCAGAGATTCAAAATCTCCATTATCCTCTCGTCACTTTGGTCACAGGCAGCTGT
Organism: Dendrobates tinctorius; assembly: GCF_039654945.1. Taxonomy (NCBI): domain Eukaryota; kingdom Metazoa; phylum Chordata; class Amphibia; order Anura; family Dendrobatidae; genus Dendrobates; species Dendrobates tinctorius. The sequence continues at coordinate 13,018,376 of NW_027361918.1, read as the reverse complement.
GCCATCGAGCGTGTCACATATCGCTCAGATATCAGTGGGCCTCACACAATCTACAAGTGTCCAGTGTCCAAAAGTGTACTCAGAGATTCAAAATCTCCATTATCCTCTCGCCACTTTGGTCACAGGCAGCTGTGCCATCGAGCGTGTCACATAGCGCTCAGATATCAGTGGGCCTCACACAATCCACAAGTGTCCAGTGTCCAAAAGTGTACGCAGAGATTCAAAATCTCCATTATCCTCTCGTCACTTTGGTCACAGGCAGCTGTGCCATCGAGCGTGTCACATAGCGCTCAGATATCAGTGGGCCTCACACAATCTACAAGTGTCCAGTGTCCAAAAGTGTACGCAGAGATTCAAAATCTCCATTATCCTCTCGTCACTTTGGTCACAGGCAGCTGTGCCATCGAGCGTGTCACATAGCGCTCAGATATCAGTGGGCCTCACAAAATCTACAAGTGTCCAGTGTCAAAAAGTGCACGCAGAGATTCAAAATCTCCATTATCCTCTCGTCACTTTGGTCACAGGCAGCTGTGCCATCGAGCATGTCACATAGCGCTCAGATATCAGTGGGCCTCACACAATCCACAAGTGTCCAGTGTCCAAAAGTGTACGCAGTGATTCAAAATCTCCATTATCCTCTCGTCACTTTGGTCACAGGCAGCTGTGTCATCGAGCGTGTCACATAGCGCTCAGATATCAGTGGGCCTCACACAATCCACAAGTGTCCAGTGTCCAAAAGTGTACGCAGAGATTAAAAATCTCCATTATCCTCTCGTCACTTTGGTCACAGGCAGCTGTGCCATCGAGCCTGTCACATAGCGCTCAGATATCAGTGGGCCTCACACAATCTACAAGTGTCCAGTGTCCAAAAGTGTGCGCAGAGATTCAAAATCTCCATTATCCTCTCGTCACTTTGGTCACAGGCAGCTGTGCCATCGAGTGTGTCACATAGCGCTCAGATATCAGTGGGCCTCACACAATCCACAAGTGTCCAGTGTCCAAAAGTGTACGCAGAGATTCAAAATCTCAATTATCCTCTCGTCACTTTGGTCACAGGCAGCTGTGCCATCGAGTGTGTCACATAGCGCTCAGATATCAGTGGGCCTCACACAATCCACAAGTGTCCAGTGTCCAAAAGTGTACGCAGAGATTCAAAATCTCCATTATCCTCTCGTCACTTTGGTCACAGGCAGCTGTGCCATCGAGCGTGTCACATAGCGCTCAGATATCAGTGGGCCTCACACAATCCACAAGTGTCCAGTGTCCAAAAGTGTACGCAAAGATTCAAAATCTCCATTATCCTCTCGTCACTTTGGTCACAGGCAGCTGTGCCATCGAGCGTGTCACATAGCGCTCAGATATCAGTGGGCCTCACACAATCTACAAGTGTCCAGTGTCCAAAAGTGTACGCAGAGATTCAAAATCTCCATTATCCTCTCGTCACTTTGGTCACAGGCAGATGTGCCATCGAGCGTGTCACATAGCGCTCAGATATCAGTGGGCCTCACACAATCTACAAGTGTCCAGTGTCCAAAAGTGTACGCAGAGATTCAAAATCTCCATTATCCTCTCGTCACTTTGGTCTCAGGCAGCTGTGCCATCGAGCATGTCACATAGCGCTCAGATATCAGTGGGCCTCACACAATCCACAAGTGTCCAGTGTCCAAAAGTGTACGCAGAGATTCAAAATCTCTATTATCCTCTCGTCACTTTGGTCACAGGCAGCTGTGCCATCGAGCGTGTCACATAGCGCTCAGATATCAATGGGCCTCACACAATCTACAAGTGTCCAGTGTCCAAAATTGTGCGCAGAGATTCAAAATCTCCATTATCCTCTCGTCACTTTGGTCACAGGCAGCTGTGCTCTCGAGTGTGTCACATAGCGCTCAGATATCAGTGGGCCTCACACAATCCACAAGTGTCCAGTGTCCAAAAGTGTACGCAGAGATTCAAAATCTCCATTATCCTCTCGTCACTTTGGTCACAGGCAGCTGTGCCATCGAGCGTGTCACATAGCGCTTAGATATCAGTGGGCCTCACACAATCCACAAGTGTCCAGTGTCCAAAAGTGTACGCAGAGATTCAAAATCTCCATTATCCTCTCGTCACTTTGGTCACAGGCAGCTGTGCCATCGAGCGTGTCACATAGCGCTCAGATATCAGTGGGCCTCACACAATCCACAAGTGTCCAGTGTCCAAAAGTGTACGCAGAGATTCAAAATCTCCATTATCCTCTCGTCACTTTGGTCACAGGCAGCTGTGCCATCGAGCGTGTCACATAGCGCTCAGATATCAGTGGGCCTCACACAATCTACAAGTGTCCAAAAGTGTACGCAGAGATTCAAAATCTCCATTATCCTCTCGTCACTTTGGTCACAGGCAGCTGTGCCATCGAGCGTGTCACATAGCGCTCAGATATCAGTGGGCCTCACACAATCCACAAGTGTCCAGTGTCCAAAAGTGTACGCAGAGATTCAAAATCTCCATTATCCTCTCGTCACTTTGGTCACAGGCAGCTGTGCCATCGAGCGTGTCACATAGCGCTCAGATATCAGTGGGCCTCACACAATCTACAAGTGTCCAGTGTCCAAAAGTGTACGCAGAGATTCAAAATCTCCATTATCCTCTCGTCACTTTGGTCACAGGCAGCTGTGCCATCGAGCGTGTCACATAGCACTCAGATATCAGTGGGCCTCACACAATCTACAAGTGTCCAGTGTCCAAAAGTGTACGCAGAGATTCAAAATCTCCATTATCCTCTCGTCACTTTGGTCACAGGCAGCTGTGCCATCGAGCATGTCACATAGCACTCAGATATCAGTGGGCCTCACACAATCCACAAGTGTCCAGTGTCCAAAAGTGTACGCAGAGATTCAAAATCTCCATTATCCTCTCGTCACTTTGGTCACAGGCAGCTGTGCCATCGAGCGTGTCACATAGCGCTCAGATATCAGTGGGCCTCACACAATCCAAAAGTGTCCACTGTCCACAAGTGTGTGCAGAAATTCTAAATCTCCCCTGTCCTATAGACACCTTTTTTCTCTTTTTTCTTATTACTATATAGTTTGATGGATTTTGTCTACATTTCTACCAAAAATGAGGAAGGCTGGTGGAAGAGGCCGTGGAATTGGGCGGGGGTTAGCAGCTGGTAATGATTGTATTGGTGGTGGATCTGATGGTAGTATCAAGAGCAAAATAGGACCGAATGCAGGAGGTGCTGCCCCTGCGTCATCGTCTGGCTACATAAGGCCTCGAACGCTTAGTTTTCTAGGAGTTGGCAAACCGCTTTTAAAGGCAGAGCATCAGGAAAAAGTTTTGTCTTACATTGCTGACTCAGCCTCCAGCTCTGTCGCCTCCTCTTCTTCAGTTGTAAAAAGTAAAAGCACTGAGTCGTCATTGGAGGCTCATATTCATGAACAACACCTTTCCTTGTGTCCTTCACCCCAACCAAGATTGAAGGATGACGCAGGCCATACTACTGATTACTCCATGGAGCTGTTTTCACATACCATGCCTGGATTATCAAGTCAAATGGTGAATTACCCAGGCCAAGATGAATCTGACATGGAGTGCACTGATGCACAGCCGCTGATGGATGATTCTGCTGGTACATTCTCTCAGAGCACTACATTGTCCTCGCAGTGTACAGAGCCAGATTTTGACCCTGATGAGACTCAGGTGCCCCTTCCCGCACACTATACCACCATACACGGTGACACAGAGAAAGGTGCACATGACATAGAAGAGGAGGTGATGGATGACCCAGTTGTTGACCCAGATTGGCATCCATTGGGGGAAGAGGGTGCTGCTTCCAATAGCTCAGATGAGGAGCATCCACAGCAGACATCGACATCGCAACAGCTGTTATCTGGCAGGCCCGGAGCACTCCAAAGACAGGTTCCAAACATCAAAAGAGTTGCTGGACAGCTTGTCCAGAGGGTCAAAAGATCACAGCGTGCTAGGCCGCAAAATGTCTGCCAAAGTAGGAAGAGTGCAGTGTGGCACTTTTTTGAACAAAATCCTCATGATCAGGCCAAGGTTATCTGTAAGAAGTGCGCAAAGACCTTTAGCCGAGGGAAAAATCTGAAAAATTTGAATACCAGTTGCATGCTTAGACATTTAACCAGCATGCACTTGCAAGCGTGGACACAACACCAAACCTCAAGTGCCACATGTGCAACTGATCACAACGAAGGTAGTCAGCAATGCTACATTGTTTCCCCCACTGTAAGCCCACCGGTTAGCACAGCAGCAAATGTTGAGGTTTCGTTGCAAGGCCACAGCAGTCAGGGAATCCCACTGTTATATCAACGAAAGACTGATTCTAGGCCATCAGAAAGAACACCAACTCCATCACCATCATCAACCCTCTCTCAGTCCGCCCTGTCCACCGCTACTTCCATCATATGCAGCTCTCAAGTCCAGCTCACGCTCCCAGACACTATGAGTAGGTCAAGAAAGTACTCAGTCTCTCATCCGCGTACACTGGGTTTGAACGCCCACATTGCCAAACTAATCTCGTTTGAGATGATGCCCTTTCGGTTGGTGGAAAGCACAGCTTTCTGCGAACTCATGGCCTATGCAGTACCACGCTATGACCTACCCAGTCGCCACTTCTTCTCTCGCAAAGCCATCCCAGCCCTCCACCATCATGTGAAAGACCGCATTGTCCATGCACTCAAGCAGTCAGTGAGCGGAAAGGTGCACCTCACAACTGATGCATGGTCCAGTCGGCATGGCCAGGGCCGTTACGTGTCCATCACTGTGCACTGGGTTAATGTGGTGGATGCAGGGTCCACAGGGGACAGCGGTGGTGGGACAGTGCTGCCTAGCCCACGGTATAGTAAACAGTTGGCTGTAGGCGTTCGACCCTCCTCCTTCTTCTCCTCCTCCTCCAGAAGCGAAAGCTCGTCCACAGAGCGCAGTCGTACGAGCACTCCATCTGCAGCTGCCACTGTTGCACACGATGTGTCCCCCTATCGAGCAGCTAGTGGAAAGCGTCAGCAGGCTGTGTTGCAGATGATGTGTTTGGGCGACAGACACACCGCCGAGGTGCTGGCCGAGTACTTGAAGCGACAAACTGAGTCATGGCTGGGCAGTGTACATCTTGAGGCAGGCAAGGTAGTTAGTGATAACGGCCGTAATTTTGTGGCAGCCATAGCCCTTTCAAAACTCAGCCACATACCTTGCTTGGCTCACACCTTGAACCTGGTGGTGCAGTGCTTCCTCAAAAATTATCCGGAGTTAACAGCCCTGCTCCAGAAGGTGCGAAGACTGTGCGCGCACATCCGCCGGTCGCCTGTACACTCCGTTCGCATGCAGAAGCTGCAGCGATTGCTCCACCTTCCCAACCACTGCCTCATTATCGACATTGCAACAAGGTGGAACTCCACCCTGCACATGGTGGAGCGGCTGTGCGAGCAGAGGCAGGCCATAATGCATTTGTGGGAGGATACACGGCCAGGCACTTTGAGAGCAGACATGGAGTTGACAGGCGTGCAGTGGTCGAAGCTGAAAGACCTTTGTAAAGTCCTTCAGTGTTTTGAGGAATGCACATGGCTGGTAAGCGCAGACGACGCCATCCTAAGCATGAGCATCCCACTTATACGTCTGCTCATGCAAACTTTGACGCACCTTAAGGAGCAGGCGTCTGCAGCCAATGTTGATGAGGAGGAAGAGGAGGAGGGAATCCTTGATGACATTCAGCCATTGTCTGCTCAGGGACCTCTCCTGGGCGAGGTGGAGGAAGAAGAGGAGGAGGAGGAGGAGGAGGATGATGGGGATGATTACTTAGGGGAGGAGGATGCATCTCGTGGGGCAAGTGAAAATGTTGGCGTGGCAAGGTCTGGTACAGGGTTTGTGCGTGACTGGAGGGATGTGGATTTGCCAGAAAGTGCTCCTCCACCCACCACTCGCAGTGCATCATTGACACCGGGAACATTGGCCCACATGTCAGATTATGCCTTGCGGATCCTAAAAAGGGACCCCCGCATTGCCAAAATGATGAACGATGACGATTACTGGTTGGCCAGCATCCTGGATCCACGCTATAAAGGCAAATTACAAAACATCATGCCACAGGAGAACCTTGACCTAATATTGGCTAATAAACAAGCAACTCTGGTAAATCGGTTGCTTGAGGCATTCCCAGCACACAGCAGCGGTGATGGTTCTCACATGAGCCGTACGGGCCGGGGGCAGCTTGGCAGAGGTGTTCGTGGTGCACACAGCAGAAGTGGCGTTGGAGACAGGGGTTTCATGACAATGTTGTGGACTGATTTTTCAAATACCGCTCACACAACTGGTAATACTGCATCGATGGAAAGTGACAGGAGACAGCAGTTGTCAACTATGGTTACAAACTACTTTTCCTCCCATATTGATGTTCTCCCACACAGGTCATTCCCCTTTGACTATTGGGCCGCTAAACTGGACACCTGGCCTGAATTGGCCCAATATGCCTTACAGGAGCTCGCTTGCCAAGCTGCAAGTGTGCTATCGGAAAGAGTCTTCAGTGCAGCTGGATCAATCCTGACAGAAAAAAAGACCAGTCTGTCAACCCAAAATGTGGATGATCTAACCTTCATTAAAATGAACCACGCATGGGTTTCCAAGGATTTTGTCCCACCTTCCCCTGATGACACATAGGGTGACAGAAAAATGGCTTGCTTTGGTCCACCTCTTCCTGGTACTTCACCTATTTCGCCTTTTGCATCAGCTGAATGTCCAACATCAACATATGCCACTTTCTAAAACTCCCTAACTGTGCTGCCTCCCCCCTCATGGCCGGGGTAACCACCTAGCGTACGACACCGTGCGAGTGCCGTTGCCCTGGACAGGTGGGTAGGCCGACTCTTGGGCGCGGGCACTGGCACAGGGTCCCTCATAGTGCAATCAAGTGTCTCTGACGGTGGTGGTGCACACCCGCCGTCAGACACACCGCTGTACTATGAGGGGCCCAGTGCCAGTACCGATGCCCAAGAGTGGGCCCCCCTTGCTTGGGCAGGGCCACAGCATTTGCAATCTTTACCTCTCCCTGCTCCTCCGCTGTGTAATCTGTGCCGTCAAATCCATACTGTGCCTGACACCGTCTGAGCCTGCCTCCTGAGACATATATTTTGAATGTGTATGCTATCCATACATGTTATCCAGGGATACGGTACCCTTTCTAACCTTTGTGCAATGACGTGCAATCCATACTGGGCCTAACACCGTCTGAGCCTGCCTCATGCTGTATAGACATATATTTTGAATGTGTACGCTATCCATACATGTTATCCGGGGATACGGTACCCTTTCTAACCTTTGTGCAATGACGTGCAATCCATACTGGGCCTAACAACGTCTGAGCCTGCCTCATGCTGTATAGACATATATTTTGAATGTGTACGCTATCCATACATGTTATCCGGGGATACGGTACCCTTTCTAACCTTTGTGCAATGACGTGCAATCCATACTGGGCCTAACACCGTCTGAGCCTGCCTCATGCTGTATAGACATATATTTTGAATGTGTACGCTATCCATACATGTTATCCGGGGATACGGTACCCTTTCTAACCTTTGTGCAATGACGTGCAATCCATACTGGGCCTAACACCGTCTGAGCCTGCCTCATGCTGTATAGACATATATTTTGAATGTGTACGCTATCCATACATGTTATCCGGGGATACGGTACCCTTTCTAACCTTTGTGCAATGACGTGCAATCCATACTGGGCCTAACAACGTCTGAGCCTGCCTCATGCTGTATAGACATATATTTTGAATGTGTACGCTATCCATACATGTTATCCGGGGATACGGTACCCTTTCTAACCTTTGTGCAATGACGTGCAATCCATACTGGTCCTAACACCGTCTGAGCCTGCCTCATGCTGTATAGACATATATTTTGAATGTGTACGCTATCCATACATGTTATCCGGGGATACGGTACCCTTTCTAACCTTTGTGCAATGACGTGCAATCCATACTGGGCCTAACACCGTCTGAGCCTGCCTCATGCTGTATAGACATATATTTTTAATGTGTACGCTATCCATGCATGTTATCCGGGGATACGGTACCCTTTCTAACCTTTGTGCAATGACGTGCAATCCATACTGGGCCTAACACCGTCTGAGCCTGCCTCATGCTGTATAGACATATATTTTGAATGTGTACGCTATCCATACATGTTATCCGGGGATACGGTACCCTTTCTAACCTTTGTGCAATGACGTGCAATCCATACTGGGCCTAACACCGTCTGAGCCTGCCTCATGCTGTATAGACATATATTTTGAATGTGTACGCTATCCATACATGTTATCCGGGGATACGGTACCCTTTCTAACCTTTGTGCAATGACGTGCAATCCATACTGGGCCTAACACCGTCTGAGCCTGCCTCATGCTGTATAGACATATATTTTTAATGTGTACGCTATCCATACATGTTATCCAGGGATACGGTACCCTTTCTAACCTTTGTGCAATGATGTGCAATCCATACTGGGCCTAACACCGTCTGAGCCTGCCTCATGCTGTATAGACATATATTTTGAATGTGTACGCTATCCATACATGTTATCCAGGGATACGGTACCCTTTCTAACCTTTGTGCAATGACGTGCAATCCATACTGGGCCTAACACCGTCTGAGCCTGCCTCATGCTGTATAGACATATATTTTGAATGTGTACGCTATCCATACATGTTATCAGGGGATACAGTACCCTTTCTAACCTTTGTGCAATGACGTGCAATCCATACTGGGCCTAACACCGTCTGAGCCTGCCTCATGCTGTATAGACATATATTTTGAATGTGTACGCTATCCATACATGTTATCCGGGGATACGGTACCCTTTCTAACCTTTGTGCAATGACGTGCAATCCATACTGGGCCTAACACCGTCTGAGCCTTCCTCACGCTGTATAGACATATATTTTGAATGTGTACGCTATCCATACATGTTATCCAGGGATACGGTACCCTTTCTAACCTTTGTGCAATCACGTGCAATCCATACTGGGCGTGAGAACGGCTGGCGAGCTGTTAAGCAAGCTACAGCACCTGTCCAGACAAGTACAGGGATTCCCTAGCGAGGAGACTTATTTGATTGTTTTCAATGTTGGGACAGCAATTTTTGGGGAGCACTATACTCTGGAGAATGATAGATGGGGCCCACCATACACTGGAACATTCCAAAGGTGGACATCAGACACTGGAGCAGCATTTACAGGGCCCATTATACACTAGAGCATTAGAAATGGGGCCCATTATGTTTGGAGCATTATTTGGGCCCATAAGACAGTGGAGCTTCATCCATGGGGACCAACATATACTGTAGCATTATGTGGAGCTCATCATATACTGTTTCAAACATTATATGGGACCAATGATTCTGTATGGAGAAATAGATGGGCCTCGTCATGAGATGTAAAAAGTGAGGTATTTTTCATTGTACTATACCGCTATTTATCTGCCGTATCGGAGCATGATGAGTTGTGGTATGTGTTAAAGGGGCGCTCTTTCGCCCAGGGCACATGAAAACCTGCAGCCAGCCCTTCCCCCCCACAACTTTAGCCAAATAACACCCATTTTTCAGTGCGTAACTTATATTATGAAGTTAATTAAGGTTGACAAGCTTAAGTAAGAAGAATTGATGTTTTTGGCATTCAAATGGGCACTGTTGGTGTGTTTCCTGTCCTCCTCTCACTTCCGACTTTTATTCCCCATTGACTTACATTGGGTTTCGTGTTTCGGGACGACCCCGACTTTTCCCTTTAATCGGACGATCTTGCTCGACCCGACTTTTGGAAAAGTCGGGTTTCACGAAACGAAACGCGACCCTAAAAAACCAAAAGTCACTCAACTCTAGTGATAACCACTACACTACAGAAACTGGCTGCGGAAGGTTACTGTGGTCATGACGAGCCATCGAGAACAAAGACTCAACGTCAAAAGCTTTAATTTCAACGCCTAATGTCATGCTTCTATCCAGTTTCGAACTGGGGACCGTTCGCGTGTGAGGTGAACGTGACAACCACTACACTTCAGAAACTCCATGCAAAGATAAAGATGTTTAAACATGCTGAAATGAACTTGAAAAAGAAAAAAACAGCCAGCCAAAGTCAAGAGGTCTTCCTCTATGTCTGAAGACAGGACAAAGTGCATTTTGCAACACAGGAACCTTTCATTTGTCAGGCTATTGTAGAAAAAGAACAAACAGGGAAACAAAACCATGCTCCACAAAACATTCTCATGCCTTTGTCCAAAAGCCAAAAAGAAAAAACACCTAGATGCCTGCTTTCGCACCTTGATCCTATCAGGTGTTTCTTGAATTAGGAACACTTAGACACTGTCAAAAACACACATGCTTGCCAAAAGCAAAAACGGGTAGAAATAATCACATTGGTAAAAGTAATGCTCATTAAACCAGCAACAGAATATGCTAACTAAGGCTAATTAAGCCAACAATATACGTTTGTGAATCAAATAAAGAAAAGCCACATGTTTCTGCCCGGGATCAAAACAGGGAACTTTCAGGAGGATGGCAAACAGGACAATCACTACACTACAGTAACCAAACAAGAGCGTTTACTGTGGTCATGGCAAGCATTAAAGATCAAGCACTCATTGTCAAAAGCGCTAGTTTGCAAGAGAAACGCTGTGTTTCTGCCCAGTTTCGACCTGAGGACCTTTCGCGTGTAAAGCGAACGTGAAACCGCTACACTACAGAAACCAACCGATTCAAACAAACAAAAAATGCTGTGGTCATGGCAAGCAATAAAGAACAAGCACTGAAAGTCAAAAAGATCGTTTTCCAAGAGAAAAAGCTGTGTTTCTGCCCAGTTTCGAACTGGGGACCTTTCGCGTGTGAGGCAAACGTGATGACCGCTACACTACAGAAACAGGATGCAAGTGCTTACTGTGGTGACAACAAGCAATCGAGATCAAGAACTGAAAGTCAAAAGCTTGGATACCAAAGGGTAACTGCGTGTTTCTGCCCAGTTTCGACCTGAGGACCTTTCGCGTGTAAAGCGAACGTGAAACCGCTACACTACAGAAACCAACCGATTCAAACAAACAAAAAATGCTGTGGTCATGGCAAGCAATAAAGAACAAGCACTGAAAGTCAAAAAGATCGTTTTCCAAGAGAAAAAGCTGTGTTTCTGCCCAGTTTCGAACTGGGGACCTTTCGCGTGTGAGGCAAACGTCATGACCGCTACACTACAGAAACAGGATGCAAGTGCTTACTGTGGTGACAACAAGCAATCGAGATCAAGAACTGAAAGTCAAAAGCTTGGATACCAAATGGTAACAGCGTGTTTCTGCCCAGTTTCGAACTGGGGACCTTTTACGTGTTAAGCGAACGTGATAACCACCACACTACAGAAACCGGCTGCAGAAGGTTACTGTGGTCATGACGAGCCATCGAGAACAAAGACTCAACGTCAAAAGCTTTAATATCTAAAGAAGAATATAATGCTGTCTGCAGAACCTGCAGGGCACAAATCAGATTAGCTAAAGCTGAAAATGAACTGAGGCTTGCAAGAGATGTCAAAAGCAATAATAAAGGATTTTGGGGATATGTCAAAAGTAAAAGAAAAGTCAAAGATGCTATAGTATTTTTACAGGATGAAAATGATGAAATGGTAAGACAGGATGTTGAGAAGGCTGAACTTTTAAATTCCTATTTTGCATCTGTTTTCTCTCAGAAAGGAAATGCAACATCAACTGTTATTCACTGTCCTATTAAGGGAATAGAAGAATCCAGGATATCTATAAACAGAAAGATAGTGAGGAAACACTTAGCTAACCTAAATGAATTCAAGTCTCCAGGTCCAGATGAATTACACCCCAGAGTACTGAAGGAGATAGCAGAAGAAATTTTTGAACCCCTCTCCATAATCTTTGAAAATTCTTGGAGAACAGGAGAAGTGCCAGAAGACTGGAGAAGAGCAAATGTTGTTCCTATCTTCAAAAAGGGGAAGAAGGTGGACCCAGGCAACTATAGGCCGGTGAGTCTGACTTCTATACCAGGAAAGATCTTTGAACAAATTATTAAACTACATGTATGTCAATACCTGGATAAGAATGAAGTGATTAAACAGAGTCAGCATGGGTTTGTAACTGATAAGTCATGTCAGACTAACTTAATTTCCTTCTATGACGGTATCACTGATTGGGTGGATCAAGGAAATGCTGTAGATATAGTATATCTTGACTTCAGCAAAGCATTTGACAAAGTCTCTCATACAATCCTTATTGAAAAAATGACTAAGTATGGAATGGACAAGGCAACTGTTAGGTGGATTCATAACTGGCTTAGTGATCGGACCCAAAGAGTGGTCGTAAATGGCTGCACATCCAGTTGGAAGAATGTCTCAAGTGGGGTACCACAGGGCTCTGTCCTGGGCCCTGTATTGTTCAACATCTTTATCAACGATTTAGATGAAGGAATTGAGGGTAAACTGATTAAATTTGCTGATGACACAAAGCTAGGAGGGATAGCTAATACTAGAGAGGAGAGAGAGATGATTCAAAAAGATTTAAATAAACTGGAGAAGTGGGCAGCAACTAACAGAATGGTTTTTAACAGGGAGAAATGCAAAGTACTACATCTGGGCAATAAAAATGAAAAAAGCATATATAGAATGGGAGGAATAGGGCTAAGTGACAGCACATGTGAAAAAGACTTGGGTATACTAATAGATCACAGACTGAATATGAGTCAACAGTGTGATGCAGCAGCAAAAAAGGCAAATGCAATTCTAGGATGTATTAACAGAAGCATACAGTCTAGATCACGTGAAGTCATTATTTCCCTCTACTCCTCTTTGGTCAGACCTCATCTGGAATATTGTGTCCAGTTTTGGGCACCACATTTTAAAAAAGACATCAACAAACTGGAGCAAGTTCAGAAAAGAGCGACCAGAATGGTGACCGGTCTGCAAACCCTGTCTTATGAGGAAAGGTTGCAGGATTTGGGAATGTTTAGTTTGCAAAAGAGAAGACTGAGAGGAGACTTAATAGCTGTCTACAAATATCTAAAGGGCTGTCACATTGTAGAAGGATCAACTTTATTCTCATTTGCACAAGGAAAGACTAGAAGCAATGGGATGAAACTGAATGGGAAGAGACACAGTTTAGATATTAGAAAAAACTTTTTGACAGTTAGAGTGATCAATGAGTGGAACAGGCTGCCACGAGAAGTGGTGAGTTCTCCTTCAATGGAAGTCTTCAAACAGAGGCTGGACAGACATCTGACTGGGATGATTTAGCGAATCCTGCTTTGAGCAGGGGGTTGGACCAGATGGCCCAGGAGGTCCCTTCCAACTCTAAGATTCTATGATTCTATGATTCTATGATTCTATGGGTAACAGCGTGTTTCTGCCCAGTTTCGAACTGGGGACCTTTCGCGTGTTAGGCGAACGTGATAACTAGAGTTGAGCGAAACGGGTCGAAAAAATTCAAAAGTCGCCGACTTTTGGCAAAGTCGGGTTTCATGAAACGAAACCCGACCCTAGGATGAGGTCGGCCACGAGGTCGGCGACTTACGCGCCAAAGTCGCGTTTCAAAAGTTTGTTTTGCGCTCTTTTTCAGCCAATCAGGATCCACGGACACTGTGGGCAACGTGATGACCTAGGCACTGGTCACCACCATCTTTCAGAAGGGCATGCAAGTGATTGGCTTGCTTTGGTGGGCGTCACAGGGGGTATAAAAGGGCGTGCACGCTGACCGCCATCTTACTTCTGCCGATCTTAGTATAGGGAGAGGTTGCTGCTGATTCTGTAGGGAGAGCGTTAGGCAGGGAAGAAGACAAAAAAACTGCTTCTGCTGCTAGCGATTTGGCCTGCACAACACACAAGTCACTGTGTGTGCAGTGCAAGGGGAGGCTATATTGTGGTGTATCAGTGGTGTTGGTTGTTGGGCTGCCTTTTAAGGCTTCCTGACACGCTGGCATTGCTGTTTACCCAATGCTCCGCAAACTGCTTTTTTAAAAGCAATCCAATCTCCCTTATCCTCTCATCACTTTGGTCACAGGCAGCTGTGCCATCGAGCGTGTCACATAGCGCTCAGATATCAGTGGGCCTCACACAATCCACAAGTGTCCAGTGTCCAAAAGTGTACGCAGAGATTCAAAATCTCCATTATCCTCTTGTCACTTTGGTCACAGGCAGCTGTGCCATCGAGCGTGTCACATAGCGCTCAGATATCAGTGGGCCTCACACAATCCACAAGTGTCCAGTGTCCACAAGTGAACGCAGAGATTCAAAATCTCCATTATCCTCTTGTCACTTTGGTCACAGGCAGCTGTGCCATCGAGCGTGTTATATAGCGCTCAGATATCAGTGGGCCTCACACAATCTACAAGTGTCCAGTGTCCAAAAGTGTACGCAGAGATTCAAAATCTCCATTATCCTCTCGTCACTTTGGTCACAGGCAGCTGTGCCATCGAGCGTGTCACATAGCGCTCAGATATCAGTGGGCCTCACACAATCCACAAGTGTCCAGTGTCCAAAAGTGTACGCAGAGATTCAAAATCTCCATTATCCTCTCGTCACTTTGGTCACAGGCAGCTGTGCCATCGAGCGTGTCACATAGCGCTCAGATATCAGTGGGCCTCACACAATCCACAAGTGTCCAGTGTCCGAAAGTGTACGCAGAGATTCAAAATCTCCATTATCCTCTCTTCACTTTGGTCACAGGCAGCTGTGCCATCGAGCGTGTCACATAGCGCTCAGATATCAGTGGGCCTCACACAATCCACAAGTGTCCAGTGTCCAAAAGTGTACGCAGAGATTCAAAATCTCCATTATCCTCTCGTCACTTTGGTCACAGGCAGCTGTGCCATCGAGCGTGTCACATAGCTCTCAGATATCAGTGGGCCTCACACAATCTACAAGTGTCCAGTGTCCAAAAATGTACACAGAGATTCAAAATCTCCATTATCCTCTTGTCACTTTGGTCACAGGCAGCTGTGCCATCGAGCGTGTCACATAGCGCTCAGATATCAGTGGGCCTCACACAATCCACAAGTGTCCAGTGTCCAAAAGTGTACGCAGAGATTCAAAATCTCCCTTATCCTCTCGTCACTTTGGTCACAGGCAGCTGTGCCATCGAGCGTGTCACATAGCGCTCAGATATCAGTGGGCCTCACACAATCCACAAGTGTCCAGTGTCCAAAAGTGTACGCAGAGATTCAAAATCTCCATTATCCTCTCGTCACTTTGGTCACAGGCAGCTGTGCCATCGAGCGTGTCACATAGCGCTCAAATATCAGAGGGCCGCACACAATCCACAAGTGTCCACTGTCCACAAGTGTGTGCAGAAATTCTAAAACTCCCCTGTCCTATAGACACCTTGTACCTTGTTTTACATTACTATATAGTTTGTTGGATTTTGTCTACATTTCTACCAAAAATGAGGAAGGCTGGTGGAAGAGGCCGTGGAATTGGGCGGGGGTTGGCAGCTGGTAATGATGGTGTTGGTGGTGGATCTGATGGTAGTGGCAAGAGCAAAATAGGACCGAATGCAGGAGGTGCTGACCCTGTGTCATCGTCTGGCTACATAAGGACTCGAACGCTTAGTTTTCTAGGAGTTGGCAAACCGCTTTTAAAGGCAGAGCATCAGGAAAAAGTTTTGTCTTACATTGCTGACTCAGCCTCCAGCTCTATCGCCTCCTCTTCTTCAGTTGTAAAAAGTAAAAGCACTGAGTCGTCATTGGAGGCTCATGTTCATGAACCACACCTTTCCTTGTGTCCTTCACCCCAACCAAGATTGAAGGATGACGCAGGCCATACTACTGATTACTCCATGGAGCTGTTTTCACATACCATGCCTGGATTATCAAGTCAAATGGTGAATTACCCAGGCCAAGATGAATCTGACATGGAGTGCACTGATGCACAGCCGCTGATGGATGATTCTGCTGGTACATTCACTCAGAGCACTACATTGTCCTCGCAGTGTACAGAGCCAGATTTTGACCCTGATGAGACTCAGGTGCCCCTTCCCGCACACTATACCACCATACACGGTGACACAGAGAAAGGTGCACATGACATAGAAGAGGAGGTGATGGATGACCCAGTTGTTGACCCAGATTGGCATCCATTGGGGGAAGAGGGTGCTGCTTCCAATAGCTCAGATGAGGAGCATCCACAGCAGACATCGACATCGCAACAGCTGTTATCTGGCAGGCCCGGAGCACTCCAAAGACAGGTTCCAAACATCAAAAGAGTTGCTGGACAGCTTGTCCAGAGGGTCAAAAGATCACAGCGTGCTAGGCCGCAAAATGTCTGCCAAAGTAGGAAGAGTGCAGTGTGGCACTTTTTTGAACAAAATCCTCATGATCAGGCCAAGGTTATCTGTAAGAAGTGCACAAAGACCTTTAGCCGAGGGAAAAATCTGAAAAATTTGAATACCAGTTGCATGCTTAGACATTTAACCAGCATGCACTTGCAAGCGTGGACACAACACCAAACCTCAAGTGCCACATGTGCAACTGATCACAACGAAGGTAGTCAGCAACGCTACATTGTTTCCCCCACTGTAAGCCCACCGGTTAGCACAGCAGCAAATGTTGAGGTGTCGTTGCAAGGCCACAGCAGTCAGGGAATCCCACTGTTATATCAACGAAAGACTGATTCTAGGCCATCAGAAAGAACACCAACTCCATCACCATCATCAACCCTCTCTCAGTCCGCCCTGTCCACCGCTACTTCCACCATATGCAGCTCTCAAGTCCAGCTCACCCTCCCAGACACTATGAGTAGGTCAAGAAAGTACTCAGTCTCTCATCCGCGTACACTGGGTTTGAACGCCCACATTGCCAAACTAATCTCGTTTGAGATGATGCCCTTTCGGTTGGTGGAAAGCACAGCTTTCCGCGAACTCATGGCCTATGCAGTACCACGCTATGACCTACCCAGTCACCACTTCTTCTCTCGCAAAGCCATCCCAGCCCTCCACCATCATGTGAAAGACCGCATTGTCCATGCACTCAAGCAGTCAGTGAGCGGAAAGGTGCACCTCACAACTGATGCATGGTCCAGTCGGCATGGCCAGGGCCGTTACGTGTCCATCACTGCGCACTGGGTTAATGTGGTGGATGCAGGGTCCACAGGGGACAGCGGTGGTGGGACAGTGCTGCCTAGCCCACGGTATAGGAAACAGTTGGCTGTAGGCGTTCGACCCTCCTCCTCCTCCTCCTCCAGAAGCGACAGCTCGTCCACAGAGCGCAGTCGTACGAGCACTCCATCTGCAGCTGCCACTGTTGCACACGATGTGTCCCCCTATCGAGCAGCTAGTGGAAAGCGTCAGCAGGCTGTGTTGCAGATGATGTGTTTGTGCGACAGACACACCGCCGAGGTGCTGGCCGAGTACTTGAAGCTACAAACTGAGTCATGGCTGGGCAGTGTACATCTTGAGGCAGGCAAGGTAGTTAGTGATAACGGCCGTAATTTTGTGGCAGCCATAGCCCTTTCAAAACTCAGCCACATACCTTGCTTGGCTCACACCTTGAACCTGGTGGTGCAGTGCTTCCTCAAAAATTATCCGGAGTTAACAGCCCTGCTCCAGAAGGTGCGAAGACTGTGCGCGCACATCCGCCGGTCGCCTGTACACTCCGTTCGTATGCAGAAGCTGCAGCGATTGCTCCACCTTCCCAACCACCGCCTCATTATCGACATTGCAACAAGGTGGAACTCCACCCTGCACATGGTAGAGCGGCTGTGCGAGCAGAGGCAGGCCATAATGCATTTGTGGGAGGATACACGGCCAGGCACTTTGAGAGCAGACATGGAGTTGACAGGCGTGCAGTGGTCGAAGCTGAAAGACCTTTGTAAAGTCCTTCAGTGTTTTGAGGAATGCACACGGCTCGTAAGCGCAGACGACGCCATCCTAAGCATGAGCATCCCACTTATGCGTCTGCTCATGCAAACTTTGACGCACCTTAAGGAGCAGGCGTCTGCAGCCAATGTTGATGAGGAGGAAGAGGAGGAGGGAATCCTTGATGACATTCAGCCATTGTCTGCTCAGGGACCTCTCCTGGACGAGGTGGAGGAAGAAGAGGAGGAGGAGGAGGATGATGGGGATGATTACTTAGGGGAGGAGGATGCATCTCGTGGGGCAAGTGAAAATGTTGGCGTGGCAAGGTCTGGTACAGGGTTTGTGCATGACTGGAGGGATGTGGATTTGCCAGAAAGTGCTCCTCCACCCAGCACTCGCAGTGCATCATTGACACCGGGAACATTGGCCCACATGTCAGATTATGCCTTGCGGATCCTAAAAAGGGACCCCCGCATAGCCAAAATGATGAACGATGACGACTACTGGTTGGCCAGCATCCTGGATCCACGCTATAAAGGCAAATTACAAAACATCATGCCACAGGAGAACCTTGACCTAATATTGGCTAATAAACAAGCAACTCTGGTAAATCGGTTGCTTGAGGCATTCCCAGCACACAGCAGCGGTGATGGTTCTCACACGAGCCGTACGGGCCGGGGGCAGCTTGGCAGAGGTGTTCGTGGTGCACACAGCAGAAGTGGCGTTGGAGACAGGGGTTTCATCACAATGTTGTGGACTGATTTTTCAAATACCGCTCACACAACTGGTAATACTGCATTGATGGAAAGTGACAGGAGACAGCAGTTGTCAACTATGGTTACAAACTACTTTTCCTCCCATATCGATGTTCTCCCACACAGGTCATTCCCCTTTGACTATTGGGCCGCTAAAATGGACACCTGGCCTGAATTGGCACAATATGCCTTACAGGAGCTCGCTTGCCCAGCTGCAACTGTGATATCGGAAAGAGTCTTCAGTGCAGCTGGATCAATCCTGACAGAAAAAAGGACCTGTCTGTCAACCCAAAATGTGGATGATCTAGCCTTCATTAACATGAACCATGCATGGGTTTCCAAGGATTTTGTCCCACCTTCCCCTGATGACACATAGGGTGACAGAAAAATGGCTTGCTTTGGTCCACCTCTTCCTGGTACTTCACCTATTTCGCCTTTTGCATCAGTTGAATGTCCAACATCAACATATGCCACTTTCTAAAACTCCCTAACTGTGCTGCCTCCCCCCCATGGCCGGGGTCACCACCTAACGCACGACACCGTGCGAGTGCCGTTGCCCTGGACAGGTGGGTAGGCCGACTCTTGGGCGCGGGCACTGGCACAGGGTCCCTCATAGTGCAATCAAGTGTCTCTGATGGTGGTGGTGCACACCCGCCGTCAGACACACCGCTGTACTATGAGGGGCCCAGTGCCAGTACCGACGCCCACGAGTGGGCCCCCCTTGCTTGGCAAGGGCCCCAGCGTTTGCAATCTTTACCTCTCCCTGCTCCTCCGCTGTGCAATCTGGGCCGTCAAATCCATACTGTGCCTGACACCGTCTGAGCCTGCCTCCTGAGACATATATTTTGAATGTGTACGCTATCCATACATGTTATCCAGGGATACGGTACCCTTTCTAACCTTTGTGCAATGACGTGCAATCCATACTGGGCCTAACACCGTCTGAGCCTGCCTCATGCTGTATAGACATATATTTTGAATGTGTACGCTATCCATACATGTTATCCGGGGATACGGTACCCCTTCTAACCTTTGTGCAATGACGTGCAATCCATACTGGGCCTAACACCGTCTGAGCCTGCCTCATGCTGTATAGACATATATTTTGAATGTGTACGCTATCCATACATGTTATCCAGGGATACGGTACCCTTTCTAACCTTTGTGCAATGAATGTGCAATCCATACTGGGCCTAACACCGTCTGAGCCTGCCTCATGCTGTATAGACATATATTTTGAATGTGTACGCTATCCATACATGTTATCCGGGGATACGGTACCCTTTCTAACCTTTGTGCAATGACGTGCAATCCATACTGGGCCTAACACCGTCTGAGCCTGCCTCATGCTGTATAGACATATATTTTGAATGTGTACGCTATCCATACATGTTATCCGGGGATACGGTACCCTTTCTAACCTTTGTGCAATGACGTGCAATCCATACTGGGCCTAACACCGTCTGAGCCTGCCTCATGCTGTATAGACATATATTTTGAATGTGTACGCTATCCATACATGTTATCCAGGGATACGGTACCCTTTCTAACCTTTGTGCAATGACGTGCAATCCATACTGGGCCTAACACCGTCTGAGCCTGCCTCATGCTGTATAGACATATATTTTGAATGTGTACGCTATCCATACATGTTATCCAGGGATACGGTACCCTTTCTAACCTTTGTGCAATGACGTGCCATCCATACTGGGCCTAACACCGTCTGAGCCTGCCTCATGCTGTACAGACATATATTTTGAATGTGTACGCTATCCATACATGTTATCCGGGGATACGGTACCCTTTCTAACCTTTGTGCAATCACGTGCAATCCATACTGGGCCTAACACCGTCTGAGCCTGCCTCATGCTGTATAGACATATATTTTGAATGTGTACGCTATCCATACATGTTATCCGGGGATACGGTACCCTTTCTAACCTTTGTGCAATGACGTGCAATCCATACTGGGCCTAACACCGTCTGAGCCTGCCTCATGCTGTATAGACATATATTTTGAATGTGTACGCTATCCATACATGTTATCCAGGGATACGGTACCCTTTCTAACCTTTGTGCAATGACGTGCAATCCATACTGGGCGTGAGAACGGCTGGCGAGCTTTTAAGCAAGCTACAGCACCTGTCCAGACAAGTACAGGGATTCCCTAGCGAGGAGACTTATTTGATTGTTTTCAATGTTGGGACAGCAATTTTTGGGGAGCACTATACTCTGGAGAATGATAGATGGGGCCCACCATACACTGGAACATTCCAAAGGTGGACATCAGACACTGGAGCAGCATTTACAGGGCCCATTATACACTAGAGCATTAGAAATGGGGCCCATTATGTTTGGAGCATTATTTGGGCCCATAAGACAGTGGAGCTTCATCCATGGGGACCAACATATACTGTAGCATTATGTGGAGCTCATCATATACTGTTTCAAACATTATATGGGACCAATGATTCTGTATGGAGAAATAGATGGGCCTCGTCATGAGATGTAAAAAGTGAGGTATTTTTCATTGTACTATACCGCTATTTATCTGCCGTATCGGAGCATGATGAGTTGTGGTATGTGTTAAAGGGGCGCTCTTTCGCCCAGGGCACATGAAAACCTGCAACCAGCCCTCCCCCCCCACAACTTTAGCCAAATAACACCCATTTTTCAGTGCGTAACTTATATTATGAAGTTAATTAAGGTTGACAAGCTTAAGTAAGAAGAATTGATGCTTTTGGCATTCAAATGGGCACTGTTGGTGTGTTTCCTGTCCTCCTCTCACTGCTGACTTTTATTCCCCATTGACTTACATTGGGTTTCGTGTTTGGGGACGACCCCGACTTTTCCCTATAATCGGACGATCTTGCTCGACCCGACTTTTGGAAAAGTCGGGTTTCACGAAACGAAACGCGACCCTAAAAAAACCAAAAGTCGCTCAACTCTAGTCCTCAGTTCGAAACTGGGCAGAAACACAGCGTTTCTCTTGCAAACTAGCGCTTTTGACAATGAGTGCTTGATCTTTAATGCTTGCCATGACCACAGTAAACGCTCTTGTCTGTTTACTGTAGTGTAGTGATTGTCCTGTTTGCCATCCTCCTGAAAGTTCCCTGTTTTGATCCCGGGCAGAAACATGTGGCTTTTCTTTATTTTGATCACAAATGTATATTGTTGGCTTAATTAGCATTAGTTAGCATATTCTATTGCTGGTTTAATGAGCATTACTTTTACCAATGTGATTATTTCTACCCGTTTTTGCTTTTGCATGTGTGTTTTTGACAGTGTCTAAGTGTTCCTAATTCAAGTAACACCTAATAGGATCAAGGTGCGAAAGCAGGCATCTAGGTGCTTTTTCTTTTTGGCTTTTGGACAAAGGCATGAGAATGTTTTGTGGAGCATGGTTTTGTTTCCCTGTTTGTTCTTTTTCTCCAATAGCCTGACAAATGAAAGGTTCCTGTGTTGCAAAATGCACTTTGTCCTGTCTTCAGACATAGAGGACGACCTCTTGACTTTGGCTGGATATTTTTTTCTTTTTCAAGTTCATTTCAGCATGTTTAAACATCTTTAGCTTCGCATGGAGTTTCTGAAGTGTAGTGGTTGTCACGTTCACCTCACACACGAACGGTCCCCAGTTCGAAACTGGATAGAAGCATGACATTAGGCATTGATATTAAAGCTTTTGACGTTGAGTCTTTGTTCTCGATGGCTCGTCATGACCACAGTAACCTTCCTCAGCAGGTTTCAGTAGTGTAGTGGTTATCACGTTCGCCTAACACGCGAAAGTTCCCCAGTTCGAAACTGGATAGAAGCATGACATTAGGCGTTGGTATTAAAGCTTTTGACGTTGAGTCTTTGTTCTCGATGGCTCGTCATGACCACAGTAACCTTCCACAGCCGGTTTCTGTAGTGTAGTGGTAATCACGTTCGCCTAACTCGCGAAAGGTCCCCAGTTCGAAACTGGGCAGAAATACGCTGTTACCCTTTGGTATCCAAGCTTTTGACTTTCAGTTCTTGATCTCGATTGCTTGTTGTCACCACAGTAAGCGCTTGCATCCGGTTTCTGTAGTGTAGCGGTTATCACGTTCGCCTCACACGCGAAAGGTCCCCAGTTCGAAACTGGGCAAAAACACAGCTTTTTCTCTTGGAAAATGATCTTTTTGACTTTCAGTGCTTGTTCTTTATTGCTTGCCATGACCACAGCATTTTTTGTTTGTATGAATCGGTTGGTTTCTGTAGTGTAGCAGTTATCACGTTCGCTTTACACGTGAAAGGTCCTCAGTTCGAAACTGGGCAGAAACACAGCGTTCCTCTTGCAAACTAGCGCTTTTGACAATGAGTGCTTGATCTTTAATGCTTGCCATGACCACAGTAAATGCTCTTGTCTGGTTACTGTAGTGTAGTGATTGTCCTGTTTGCCATCCTCCTGAAAGTTCCCTGTTTTGATCCCGGGCAGAAACATGTGGCTTTTCTTTATTTTGATCACAAACGTATATTGTTGGCTTAATTAGCCTTAGTTAGCATATTTTATTGCTGGTTTAATGAGCATTACTTTTACCAATGTGATTATTTCTACCCGTTTTTGCTTTTGGCAAGCATGTGTGTTTTTGACAGTGTCTAAGTGTTCCTAATTCAAGTAACACCTGATAGGATCAAGGTGCGAAAGCAGGCATCTAGGTGCTTTTTCTTTTTGGCTTTTGGACAAAGGCATGAGAATGTTTTGTGGAGCATGGTTTTGTTTCCCTGTTTGTTCTTTTTCTCCAATAGCCTGACAAATGAAAGGTTCCTGTGTTGCAAAATGCACTTTGTCCTGTCTTCAGACATAGAGGAAGACCTCTTGACTTTGGCTGGCTGTTTTTTTCTTTTTCAAGTTCATTTCAGCATGTTTAAACATCTTTAGCTTTGCATGGAGTTTCTGAAGTGTAGTGGTTGTCACTAGAGTTGAGCGACTTTTTTTTTTTTAGGGTCGCGTTTCGTTTCTTGAAACCCGACTTTTCCAAAAGTCGGGTCGAGCAAGATCGTTCGATTATAGGGAAAAGTCGGGGTCGTCCCGAAACACGAAACCCAATGTAAGTCAATGGGGAATAAAAGTCGGCAGTGAGAGGAGGACAGGAAACACACCTACAGTGCCCATTTGAATGCCAAAAGCATCAATTCTTCTTACTTAAGCTTGTCAACCTTAATTAACTTCATAATACAAGTTACACACTGAAAAATGGGGGTTATTTGGCTAAATTTGTGGGGGGGGGGGGCTGGCTGCAGGTTTTCATGTGCCCTGGGCGAAAGAGCGCCCCTTTAACACATACCACAACTCATCATGCTCCGATACGGCAGAGAAATAGCGGTATAGTACAATGAAAAATACCTCACTTTTTACATCTCATGACGAGGCCCATCTATTTCTCCATACAAAATCATTGGTCCCATATAATGTTTGAAACAGTATATGATGAGCTCCACATAATGCTACAGTATATCTTGGTCCCCATGGATGAAGCTCCACTGTCTTATGGGCCCAAATAATGCTCCAAACATAATGGGCCCCATTTCTAATGCTCTAGTGTATAATGGGCCCTGTAAATGCTGCTCCAGTGTCTGATGTCCACCTTTGGAATGTTCCAGTGTATGGTGGGCCCCATCTATCATTCTCCAGAGTATAGTGTGCCCCAAAAATTGCTGTCCCAACATAGAAAACAATCAAATAAGTCTCCTCGCTAGGGAATCCCTGTACTTGTCTGGACAGGTGCTGTAGCTTGCTTAACAGCTCGCCAGCCGTTCTCACGCCCAGTATGGATTGCACGTGATTGCACAAAGGTTAGAAAGGGTACCGTATCCCTGGATAACATGTATGGATAGCGTACACATTCAAAATATATGTCTATACAGCATGAGGCAGGCTCAGACGGTGTTAGGGCCAGTATGGATTGCACGTCATTGCACAAAGGTTAGAAGGGGTACCGTATCCCCGGATAACATGTATGGATAGCGTACACATTCAAAATATATGTCTATACAGCATGAGGCAGGCTCAGACGGTGTTAGGCCCAGTATGGATTGCACGTCATTGCACAAAGGTTAGAAGGGGTACCGTAACCCCGGATAACATGTATGGATAGCGTACACATTCAAAATATATGTCTATACAGCATGAGGCAGGCTCAGACGGTGTTAGGCCCAGTATGGATAGCACGTCATTGCACAAAGGTTAGAAAGGGTACCGTATCCCTGGATAACATGTATGGATAGCGTACACATTCAAAATATATGTCTATACAGCATGAGGCAGGCTCAGACGGTGTTAGGCCCAGTATGGATTGCACGTCATTGCACAAAGGTTAGAAGGGGTACCGTATCCCCGGATAACATGTATGGATAGCGTACACATTCAAAATATATGTCTATACAGCATGAGGCAGGCTCAGACGGTGTTAGGCCCAGTATGGATTGCACGTCATTGCACAAAGGTTAGAAAGGGTACCGTATCCCTGGATAACATGTATGGATAGCGTACACATTCAAAATATATGTCTCAGGAGGCAGGCTCAGACGGTGTCAGGCACAGTATGGATTTGACAGCCCAGATTACACAGCGGAGGAGCAGGGAGAGGTAAAGATTGCAAATGCTGGGGCCCTGGCAAAGCAAGGGGGGCCCACTCATGGGCGTCGGTACTGGCACTGGGCCCCTCATAGTACAGCGGTGTGTCTGACGGCGGGTGTGCACCACCACCGTCAGAGACACTTGATTGCACTATGAGGGACCCTGTGCCAGTGTCCGCGCCCAAGAGTCGGCCTACCCACCTGTCCAGGGCAACGGCACTCGCATGGTGTCGTGCGCTAGGTGGTGACCCCGGCCATGGGGGGGAGGCAGCACAGTTAGGGAGTTTTAGAAAGTGGCATATGTTGATGTTGGACATTCAACTGATGCAAAAGGCGAAATAGGTGAAGTACCAGGAAGAGGTGGACCAAAGCAAGCCATTTTTCTGTCACCCTATGTGTCATCAGGGGAAGGTGGGACAAAATCCTTGGAAACCCATGCGTGGTTCATTTTAATGAAGGCTAGATCATCCACATTTTGGGTTGACAGACGGGTCCTTTTTTCTGTCAGGATTGATCCAGCTGCACTGAAGACTCTTTCCGATAGCACACTTGCAGCTGGGCAAGCGAGCTCCTGTAAGGCATATTGGGCCAATTCAGGCCAGGTGTCCAGTTTAGCGGCCCAATAGTCAAAGGGGAATGACCTGTGTGGGAGAACATCGATATGGGAGGAAAAGTAGTTTGTAACCATAGTTGACAACTGCTGTCTCCTGTCACTTTCCATCGATGCAGTATTACCAGTTGTGTGAGCGGTATTTGAAAAATCAGTCCACAACATTGTCATGAAACCCCTGTCTCCAACGCCACTTCTGCTGTGTGCACCACGAACACCTCTGCCAAGCTGCCCCCGGCCCGTACGGCTCGTGTGAGAACCATCACCGCTGCTGTGTGCTGGGAATGCCTCAAGCAACCGATTTACCAGAGTTGCTTGTTTATTAGCCAATATTAGGTCAAGGTTCTCCTGTGGCATGATGTTTTGTAATTTGCCTTTATAGCGTGGATCCAGGATGCTGGCCAACCAGTAGTCATCATCGTTCATCATTTTGGCTATGCAGGGGTCCCTTTTTAGGATCCGCAAGGCATAATCTGACATGTGGGCCAATGTTCCCGGTGTCAATGATGCACTGCGAGTGCTGGGTGGAGGAGCACTTTCTGGCAAATCCACATCCCTCCAGTCACGCACAAACCCTGTACCAGACCTTGCCACGCCAACATTTTCACTTGCCCCACGAGATGCATCCTCCTCCCCTAAGTAATCATCCCCATCATCCTCCTCCTCCTCTTCTTCCTCCACCTCGTCCAGGAGAGGTCCCTGAGCAGACAATGGCTGAATGTCATCAAGGATTCCCTCCTCCTCTTCCTCCTCATCAACATTGGCTGCAGACGCCTGCTCCTTAAGGTGCGTCAAAGTTTGCATGAGCAGACGCATAAGTGGGATGCTCATGCTTAGGATGGCGTCGTCTGCGCTTACGAGCCGTGTGCATTCCTCAAAACACTGAAGGACTTTACAAAGGTCTTTCAGCTTCGACCACTGCACGCCTGTCAACTCCATGTCTGCTCTCAAAGTGCCTGGCCGTGTATCCTCCCACAAATGCATTATGGCCTGCCTCTGCTCGCACAGCCGCTCTACCATGTGCAGGGTGGAGTTCCACCTTGTTGCAATGTCGATAATGAGGCGGTGGTTGGGAAGGTGGAGCAATCGCTGCAGCTTCTGCATACGAACGGAGTGTACTGGCGACCGGCGGATGTGCGCTCACAGTCTTCGCACCTTCTGGAGCAGGGCTGTTAACTCCGGATAATTTTTGAGGAAGCACTGCACCACCAGGTTCAAGGTGTGAGCCAAGCAAGGTATGTGGCTGAGTTTTGAAAGGGCTATGGCTGCCACAAAATTACGGCCGTTATCACTAACTACCTTGCCTGCCTCAAGATGTACACTGCCCAGCCATGACTCAGTTTGTAGCTTCAAGTACTCGGCCAGCACCTCGGCGGTATGTCTGTCGCCCAAACACATCATCTGCAACACAGCCTGCTGACGCTTTCCACTAGCTGCTCGATAGGGGGACACATCGTGTGCAACAGTGGCAGCTGCAGATGGAGTGCTCGTACGACTGCGCTCTGTGGACGAGCTGTCGCTTCTGGAGGAGGTGGAGGAGGAGGAGGGTCGAACGCCTACAGCCAACTGTTTCCTATACCGTGGGCTAGGCAGCACTGTCCCACCACCGCTGTCCCCTGTGGACCCTGCATCCACCACATTAACCCAGTGCGCAGTGATGGACACATAACGGCCCTGGCCATGCCGACTGGACCATGCATCAGTTGTGAGGTGCACCTTTCCGCTCACTGACTGCTTGAGTGCATGGACAATGCGGTCTTTCACATGATGGTGGAGGGCTGGGATGGCTTTGCGAGAGAAGAAGTGGCGACTGGGTAGGTCATAGCGTGGTACTGCATAGGCCATGAGTTCGCGGAAAGCTGTGCTTTCCACCAACCGAAAGGGCATCATCTCAAACGAGATTAGTTTGGCAATGTGGGCGTTCAAACCCAGTGTACGCGGATGAGAGACTGAGTACTTTCTTGACCTACTCATAGTGTCTGGGAGGGTGAGCTGGACTTGAGAGCTGCATATGGTGGAAGTAGCGGTGGACAGGGCGGACTGAGAGAGGGTTGATGATGGTGATGGAGTTGTTGTTCTTTCTGATGGCCTAGAATCAGTCTTTTGTTGATATAACAGTGGGATTCCCTGACTGCTGTGGCCTTGCAACGACACCTCAACATTTGCTGCTGTGCTAACCGGTGGGCTTACAGTGGGGGAAACAAAGTAGCGTTGCTGACTACCTTCGTTGTGATCAGTTGCACATGTGGCACTTGAGGTTTGGTGTTGTGTCCACGCTTGCAAGTGCATGCTGGTTAAATGTCTAAGCATGCAACTGGTATTCAAATTTTTCAGATTTTTCCCTCGGCTAAAGGTCTTTGCGCACTTCTTACAGATAACCTTGGCCTGATCATGAGGATTTTGTTCAAAAAAGTGCCACACTGCACTCTTCCTACTTTGGCAGACATTTTGCGGCCTAGCACGCTGTGATCTTTTGACCCTCTGGACAAGCTGTCCAGCAACTCTTTTGATGTTTGGAACCTGTCTTTGGAGTGCTCCGGGCCTGCCAGATAACAGCTGTTGCGATGTCGATGTCTGCTGTGGATGCTCCTCATCTGAGCTATTGGAAGCAGCACCCTCTTCCCCCAATGGATGCCAATCTGGGTCAACAACTGGGTCATCCATCACCTCCTCTTCTATGTCATGTGCACCTTTCTCTGTGTCACCGTGTATGGTGGTATAGTGTGCGGGAAGGGGCACCTGAGTCTCATCAGGGTCAAAATCTGGCTCTGTACACTGCGAGGACAATGTAGTGCTCTGAGTGAATGTACCAGCAGAATCATCCATCAGCGGCTGTGCATCAGTGCACTCCATGTCAGATTCATCTTGGCCTGGGTAATTCACCATTTGACTTGATAATCCAGGCATGGTATGTGAAAACAGCTCCATGGAGTAATCAGTAGTATGGCCTGCGTCATCCTTCAATCTTGGTTGGGGTGAAGGACACAAGGAAAGGTGTGGTTCATGAACATGAGCCTCCAATGACGACTCAGTGCTTTTACTTTTTACAACTGAAGAAGAGGAGGCGATAGAGCTGGAGGCTGAGTCAGCAATGTAAGACAAAACTTTTTCCTGATGCTCTGCCTTTAAAAGCGGTTTGCCAACTCCTAGAAAACTAAGCGTTCGAGTCCTTATGTAGCAAGACGATGACGCAGGGTCAGCACCTCCTGCATTCGGTCCTATTTTGCTCTTGCCACTACCATCAGATCCACCACCAACACCATCATTACCAGCTACCAACCCCCGCCCAATTCCACGGCCTCTTCCACCAGCCTTACTCATTTTTGGTAGAAATGTAGACAAAATCCAACAAACTATATAGTAATGTAAAACAAGGTACAAGGTGTCTATAGGACAGGGGAGTTTTAGAATTTCTGCACACACTTGTGGACAGTGGACACTTGTGGATTGTGTGCGGCCCACTGATATCTGAGCGCTATGTGACACGCTCGATGGCACAGCTGCCTGTGACCAAAGTGACGAGAGGATAATGGAGATTTTGAATCTCTGCGTACACTTTAGGACACTGGACACTTGTGGATTGTGTGCGGCCCACTGATATCTGAGCGCTATGTGACACGCTCGATGGCACAGCTGCCTGTGACCAAAGTGACGAAAGGATAATGGAGATTTTGAATCTCTGCGTACACTTGTGGACAGTGGACACTTGTGGATTGTGTGCGGCCCACTGATATCTGAGCGCTATGTGACACGCTCGATGGCACAGCTGCCTGTGACCAAAATGACGAGAGGATAATGGAGATTTTGAATCTCTGCGTACACTTTTTGACACTGGACACTTGTGGATTGTGTGCGGCCCACTGATATCTGAGCGCTATGTGACACGCTCGATGGCACAGCTGCCTGTGACCAAAGTGACGAGAGGATAATGGAGATTTTGAATCTCTGCGTACACTTGTGGACAGTGGACACTTGTGGATTGTGTGCGGCCCACTGATATCTGAGCGCTATGTGACACGCTCAATGGCACAGCTGTCTGTGACCAAAGTGACGAGAGGATAATGGAGATTTTGAATCTCTGCGTACACTTTAGGACACTGGACACTTGTGGATTGTGTGCGGCCCACTGATATCTGAGCGCTATGTGACACGCTCGATGGCACAGCTGCCTGTGACCAAAGTGATGAAAGGATAATGGAGATTTTGAATCTCTGCGTACACTTGTGGACAGTGGACACTTGTGGATTGTGTGCGGCCCACTGATATCTGAGCGCTATGTGACACGCTCGATGGCACAGCTGCCTGTGACCAAAATGATGAGAGGATAATGGAGATTTTGAATCTCTGCGTACACTTTTTGACACTGGACACTTGTGGATTGTGTGCGGCCCATTGATATCTGAGCGCTATGTGACACGCTCGATGGCACAGCTGCCTGTGACCAAAGTGACGAGAGGATAATGGAGATTTTGAATCTCTGCGTACACTTGTGGACAGTGGACACTTGTGGATTGTGTGCGGCCCACTGATATCTGAGCGCTATGTGACACGCTCGATGGCACAGCTGCCTGTGACCAAAGTGACGAGAGGATAATGGAGATTTTGAATCTCTGCGTACACTTGTGGGCAGTGGACACTTGTGGATTGTGTGCGGCCCACTGATATCTGAGCGCTATGTGACACGCTCGATGGCACAGCTGCCTGTGACCAAAGTGACGAGAGGATAATGGAGATTTTGAATCTCTGCGTACACTTGTGGACAGTGGACACTTGTGGATTGTGTGCGGCCCACTGATATCTGAGCGCTATGTGACACGCTCGATGGCACAGCTGCCTGTGACCAAAGTGACGAGAGGATAATGGAGATTTTGAATCTCTGCGTACACTTTTGGACACTGGACACTTGTGGATTGTGTGCGGCCCACTGATATCTGAGCGCTATGTGACACGATCGATGGCACAGCTGCCTGTGACCAAAGTGACGAAAGGATAAGGGAGATTGGATTGCTTTTAAAAAAGCAGTTTGCGGAGCAGTGGGTAAACAGCAATGCCAGCGTGTCAGGAAGCCTTAAAAGGCAGCCCAACAACCAACACCACTGATACACCACAATATAGCCTCCCCTTGCACTGCACACACAGTGACTTGTGTGTTGTGCAGGCCAAATCGCTAGCAGCAGAAGCAGTTTTTTTGTTTTCTTCCCTGCCTAACGCTCTCCCTACAGAATCAGCAGCAACCTCTCCCTATACTAAGATCGGCAGAAGTAAGATGGCGGTCGGCGTGCACGCCCTTTTATACCCCCTGTGACGCCCACCAAAGCAAGCCAATCACTTGCATGCCCTTCTGAAAGATGGTGGTGACCCATGCCTATGTCATCACGTTGCCCACAGTGTCCGTGGATCCTGATTGGCTGAAAAAGAGCGCAAAACAAACTTTTGAAACGCGACTTTGGCGCGTAAGTCGCCGACCTCGTGGCCGACCTCATCCTAGGGTCGGGTTTCGTTTCATGAAACCCGACTTTGCCAAAAGTCGGCGACTTTTGAATTTTTTCGACCCGTTTCGCTCAACTCTAGTTGTCACGTTCACCTCACACGCGAACGGTCCCTAGTTCGAAACTGGATAGAAGCATGACATTAGGCGTTGATATTAAATCTTTTGACGTTGAGTCTTTGTTCTCGATGGCTCGTCATGACCACAGTAACCTTCCGCAGCCGGTTTCTGTAGTGTAGTGGTTATCACGTTCGCATAACACGCGAAAGGTCCCCAGTTCGAAACTGAGCAGAAACACGCTGTTACCCTTTGGTAACCAAGCTGTTGACTTTCAGTTCTTGATCTCGATTGCTTGTTGTCACCACAGTAAGCGCTTGCATCCGGTTGCTGTAGTGTAGCGGTTATCACGTTTGCCTCACACGCAAAAGGTCCCCAGTTCGAAACTGGGCAGAATCACGCTGTTACCCTTTGGTATCCAAGCTTTTGACTTTCAGTTCTTGATCTCAATTGCTTGTTGTCACCACAGTAAGCGCTTGCTTCCGGTTTCTGTAGTGTAGCGGTTATCACGTTCGCCTCACACGCGAAAGGTCCCCAGTTCGAAACTGGGCAGAAACACAGCTTTTTCTCTTGGAAAATGATCTTTTTGACTTTCAGTGCTTGTTCTTTATTGCTTGCCATGACCACAGCATTTTTTGTTTGTTTGAAGCGGTTGGTTTCTGTAGTGTAGCGGTTATCACGTTTGCTTTACACGCGAAAGGTCCTCAGTTCGAAACTGGGCAGAAACATTGCGTTCCTCTTGCAAACTAGCGCTTTTGACAATGAGTGCTTGATCTTTAATGCTTGCCATGACCACAGTAAACGCTCTTGTCTGGTTACTGTAGTGTAGTGATTGTCCTGTTTGCCATGCTCCTGAAAGTTCCCTGTTTTGATCCCGGGCAGAAACATGTGGCTTTTCTTTATTTTGATCACAAACGTATATTGTTGGCTTAATTAGCCTTAGTTAGCATATTCTATTGCTGGTTTAATGAGCATTACTTTTACCAATGTGATTATTTCTACCCGTTTTTGCTTTTGGCAAGCGTGTGTGTTTTTGACAGTGTCTAAGTGTTCCTAATTCAAGTAACACCTGATAGGATCAAGGTGCGAAAGCAGGCATCTAGGTGCTTTTTCTTTTTGGCTTTTGGACAAAGGCATGAGAATGTTTTGTGGAGCATGGTTTTGTTTCCCTGTTTGTTCTTTTTCTCCAATAGCCTGACAAATGAAAGGTTCCTGTGTTGCAAAATGCACTTTGTCCTGTCTTCAGACATAGAGGAAGACCTCTTGACTTTGGCTGGCTGTTTTTTTCTTTTTCAAGTTCATTTCAGCATGTTTAACCCCTTCATGACCCAGCCTATTTTGACCTTAATGACCTGGCCATTTTTTGCAATTCTGACCAATGTCCCTTTATGAGGTAATAACTCAGGAACGCTTCAACGCATCCTAGCGATTCCGAGATTGTTTTTTCGTGACATATTGGGCTTCATGATAGTGGTATATTTAGGTCAATAATTTTTGCGTTTATTTGTGAAAAAAATGGAAATTTGGCAAAAATTTTGAAAATTTTGCAATTTTCAAATTTTGAATTTTTATTCTGTTAAACCAGAGAGTTATGTGTCACAAAATAGTTAATAAATAACATTTCCCACATGTCTACTTTACATCAGCACAATTTTGGAAACAACA
Organism: Dendrobates tinctorius; assembly: GCF_039654945.1. NCBI lineage: Eukaryota > Metazoa > Chordata > Amphibia > Anura > Dendrobatidae > Dendrobates > Dendrobates tinctorius. Next base: position 12,985,374 of record NW_027361918.1, on the reverse strand, counting down.
TTTTTTTTCGTTAGGAAGTTATAAGGGTTAAAATTTGACCAGCAATTTCTCATTTTTACAACAAAATTTACAAAACCATTTTTTTTAAGGACCACCTCACATTTGAAGTCACTTTGAGGGTTCTATATGGCAGAAAATACCCAAAAGTGTCACCATTCTAAAAACTGCACCCCTCAAGCTACTCAAAACTATATTCAAGAAGATTATTAACCCTTCAGGTGCTTCACAGGAACTAAAGCAACATGGAATGAAAAAATGGACATTTTAATTTTTCCAACCAAAATTTTATTTTAGCATCAGTTTTTTCATTTTCACATGGGTAACAGGTAGAGTTGAGCGATACCAGCCGATACTTGAAAATATCGGATCGGAATGGATCGGCCGATCTTAAAAAAAAGTATCGGTATCGCCGATTCCGATACCGGGAACCAATGCAAGTCAATGGGGCCAAAATATCGGAATTAAAAAAAAACCCTTTCTTTCCTTGTAGGTTAATTCTACATGAAGAAAAACAACTAAGAATAATGTAGAATGTATTGTGGGAGGTGGAGGAGACATTAAAGCCATAGAGGTTTAGCCCAATCAAATGGAATAGCAGGAATTAAACTTTTTTTTTTAAAGATGTTAGGAGTTACAAAGATATTGACTATGTTAGCCTCATTTATATTTTGCCAGACATGTATGTCTTCTTCTTCTACTTCCTTTTTTTACATTCTTCTTCTTCTTCTTCTACTTCCTTTTTTTACATTCTTCTTCTTCTTCTTCTACTTCCTTTTTTTACATTCTTCTTCTTATTCCTTTTTTTACATTCTTCTTCTTCTTCTTCTACTTCCTTTTTTTACATTCTTCTTCTTCTTCTTCTTCTTCTTCTTCTTCTTCTTCTTCTTCCTTTTCTTACATTCTTCATATTCTTCTTATTCAACAATTATTATTCTACATATTCAGCTTCTTCATCTTCTTCCTATTCTTCTTCATCATATTCTTGTTTGTGTCAGGCATTCCTGTAGTTGTTATCTAGAAAAGTTAGAAGTTTACACCTTCCGTTCTGCCTGTCACAAAAGATTTACAACAGGATTTGTCCGCGTTCAGTTTGGCCTGCAGAAGCAGGCCTTTTCCAGGGGCACCACGAGGAGGAACGGACTCACCCCCATACACTGCTTAGTCTTCTTCTGCTTATAAATAAGATAATATCATTTGCTCAGAGTATTAGTCTTATGCTTAATGTTCTTCTGCTTTGTTTTTTTTATGCTTCTTTGTCTTCTCTCTCTTGTTGTTCTGCATCTTGGTGGTTGTCTTCCTGTTCTTTGTCCTCTTGAACCAGCTGACGGTACTGGCACCCGGAGGGGCAGCAGAAGGAACAAGAGCCAATGGCACTACCGAGGACCAGCTGACGGTGCTGGAACCCGGTTACTAAGCAGGAGGTACCTGTGCTACAAAGCACTACCAAGGACCAGCAGACATTGCCGGAACTCGGATACCGAGATGGAGGCACCTAGGCCAAACGCTCTGACGAGAACCAGCTGACGGTGCTGGAACCCGGAGGGGTAGCATAAGCTGCAAGAGCAAATGGAAATAGCGAGGACCAGCTGACAGTGCTGGCACCCGGAGGGGCAGCAGAAGGAATAAGAGCCAATGGCACAACCGAGGACCAGCTGACGGTGCTGGAACCCGGTTACTAAGCAGGAGGTACCTGTGCTACAAAGCACTACCAAGGACCAGCAGACGTTGCCGGAACTCGGATACCGAGATGGAGGCACCTAGGCCAAAGGCTCTGACGAGAACCAGCTGACGGTGCTGGAACCCGGAGGGGTAGCATAAGCTGCAAGAGCAAATGGAAATAGCGAGGACCAGCTGACAGTGCTGGCACCCGGAGGGGCAGCAGAAGGAATAAGAGCCAATGGCACAACCGAGGACCAGCTGACGGTGCTGGAACCCGGTTACTAAGCAGGAGGTACCTGTGCTACAAAGCACTACCAAGGACCAGCAGACGTTGCTGGAACTCGGATACCGAGATGGAGGCACCTAGGCCAAAGGCTCTGATGAGAACCAGCTGACGGTGCTGGAACCCGGAGGGGTATCAGAAGTTACCCCTGAAAAGCAAAGTTGGCATGCCGCAAGCTGGCCGCAGTTACCGAATCACACAGTCCTACAGGGGGTGCTTGTCCTACTGGCACTATGGAACAAACCTTTCTTACCAGAACCCGCAGTCCACATAGGAAGCACCTAAACTGCTGGCACCCTAGCCTCGGCTAACCCAACCGCAACACGACATGGCAACTTGGGGTGGCAAACTGACATTGACACTTCCCGGAAACAGCAGGCAGGGCTGGAACCAAGCTGGGCAGGAGGGAGTACCCGTGCCAAAGTCAGTTATGAGCAGCAACTGGCGATGTTGGAGCCCAGGACAAGCACTTAGCAGGCTGAGGCCTGATGTGCTGTCAATTGGGAGGCAGCAGGACAGATTGCCATCAAAACAGCAGGGGAACAGCTGACGTTACTGAACCCCACAAACACAGGAGCTAGTGTTTTACTCTGTGAAGACGGCACTTCCGAGCAACAACTGGCTGTGTTGAAGCCCAGGGACAAGCACGGAGCAGGCTTAGGCTGCATTGAAGAAATTTTAAGATCGGTTGTAGACTACTAATTTGAACCAAGCTCCACTTAGGCCTGTGGATTCACTGATTTTCGTATTTCCCCTGTCCTCCAACCCCGCCAGTTACAGCTCCGAAGTGGCGTCTGCACAATCCACACTTGTTCCTGTGTTACAGGTGTTCAGTCCGGTCAGTTAATCCCCTGATGTGTGTCCGGCAATGTCGCCTGCTCTGTCCACATTCCGATAATGGGAATGTGGACAGAGCAGGCGACATTGCCGGACACACATCAGGGGATTAACTGATCGGACTGAACACCTGTAACACAGGAACAAGTGTGGATTGTGCAGACGCCACTTCGGAGCTGTAACTGGCAGGGTTGGAGGACAGGGGAAATACGAGAGACAGTGGAGCCACAGGCCTAATTGGAGCACGGTTAAAAATCAGTAGTGGTACGACTGTGTAGGCAGCAGGAGACTTTGCCATCCACACAGCAGGGGATCAGCTGACATTACTGAACCCCACTGAGACACGGGAGCAAGTATCTCTTTCCGTGTGGACGGCACTTCCGAACTACAACTGGCTGTGTTGAAGCCCAGGAAATAGGAGGGTGTAGGCAGAGGCCTACTGTATTTTGAATGAGTTTACAGCAGGAGAGACTGCCATCCACACAGCAGGGGATCAGCTGACGTTACTGAACCCCACTGAGACACGGGAGCAAGTATCTCTTTCCGTGTGGACGGCACTTCCGAACTACAACTGGCTGTGTTGAAGCCCAGGAAATAGGAGGGTGTAGGCAGAGGCCTACTGAATTTTGAATGAGGTGACAGCAGGAGAGACTGCCATCCACACAGCAGGGGATCAGCTGACGTTACTGAACCCCACTGAGACACGGGAGCAAGTGTCTCTTTCCGTGTGGACGGCACTTCCGAACTACAACTGGCTGTGTTGAAGCCCAGGAAATAGGAGGGTGTAGGCAGAGGCCTACTGTATTTTGAATGAGTTTACAGCAGGAGAGACTGCCATCCACACAGCAGGGGATCAGCTGACGTTACTGAACCCCACTGAGACACGGGAGCAAGTATCTCTTTCCGTGTGGACGGCACTTCCGAACTACAACTGGCTGTGTTGAAGCCCAGGAAATAGGAGGGTGTAGGCAGAGGCCTACTGTATTTTGAATGAGTTTACAGCAGGAGAGACTGCCATCCACACAGCAGGGGATCAGCTGACGTTACTGAACCCCACTGAGACACGGGAGCAAGTATCTCTTTCCGTGTGGACGGCACTTCCGAACTACAACTGGCTGTGTTGAAGCCCAGGAAATAGGAGGGTGTAGGCAGAGGCCTACTGAATTTTGAATGAGGTGACAGCAGGAGAGACTGCCATCCACACAGCAGGGGATCAGCTGACGTTACTGAACCCCACTGAGACACGGGAGCAAGTATCTCTTTCCGTGTGGACGGCACTTCCGAACTACAACTGGCTGTGTTGAAGCCCAGGAAATAGGAGGGTGTAGGCAGAGGCCTACTGAATTTTGAATGAGGTGACAGCAGGAGAGACTGCCATCCACACAGCAGGGGATCAGCTGACGTTACTGAACCCCACTGAGACACGGGAGCAAGTGTCTCTTTCCGTGTGGACGGCACTTCCGAACTACAACTGGCTGTGTTGAAGCCCAGGAAATAGGAGGGTGTAGGCAGAGGCCTACTGTATTTTGAATGAGTTTACAGCAGGAGAGACTGCCATCCACACAGCAGGGGATCAGCTGACGTTACTGAACCCCACTGAGACACGGGAGCAAGTATCTCTTTCCGTGTGGACGGCACTTCCGAACTACAACTGGCTGTGTTGAAGTCCAGGAAATAGGAGGGTGTAGGCAGAGGCCTACTGAATTTTGAATGAGGTGACAGCAGGAGAGACTGCCATCCACACAGCAGGGGATCAGCTGACGTTACTGAACCCCACTGAGACACGGGAGCAAGTGTCTCTTTCCGTGTGGACGGCACTTCCGAACTACAACTGGCTGTGTTGAAGCCCAGGAAATAGGAGGGTGTAGGCAGAGGCCTACTGTATTTTGAATGAGTTTACAGCAGGAGAGACTGCCATCCACACAGCAGGGGATCAGCTGACGTTACTGAACCCCACTGAGACACGGGAGCAAGTATCTCTTTCCGTGTGGACGGCACTTCCGAACTACAACTGGCTGTGTTGAAGCCCAGGAAATAGGAGGGTGTAGGCAGAGGCCTACTGAATTTTGAATGAGGTGACAGCAGGAGAGACTGCCATCCACACAGCAGGGGATCAGCTGACGTTACTGAACCCCACTGAGACACGGGAGCAAGTGTCTCTTTCCGTGTGGACGGCACTTCCGAACTACAACTGGCTGTGTTGAAGCCCAGGAAATAGGAGGGTGTAGGCAGAGGCCTACTGTATTTTGAATGAGTTTACAGCAGGAGAGACTGCCATCCACACAGCAGGGGATCAGCTGACGTTACTGAACCCCACTGAGACACGGGAGCAAGTATCTCTTTCCGTGTGGACGGCACTTCCGAACTACAACTGGCTGTGTTGAAGCCCAGGAAATAGGAGGGTGTAGGCAGAGGCCTACTGTATTTTGAATGAGTTTACAGCAGGAGAGACTGCCATCCACACAGCAGGGGATCAGCTGACGTTACTGAACCCCACTGAGACACGGGAGCAAGTATCTCTTTCCGTGTGGACGGCACTTCCGAACTACAACTGGCTGTGTTGAAGCCCAGGAAATAGGAGGGTGTAGGCAGAGGCCTACTGTATTTTGAATGAGTTTACAGCAGGAGAGACTGCCATCCACACAGCAGGGGATCAGCTGACGTTACTGAACCCCACTGAGACACGGGAGCAAGTGTCTCTTTCCGTGTGGACGGCACTTCCGAACTACAACTGGCTGTGTTGAAGCCCAGGAAATAGGAGGGTGTAGGCAGAGGCCTACTGTATTTTGAATGAGTTTACAGCAGGAGAGACTGCCATCCACACAGCAGGGGATCAGCTGACGTTACTGAACCCCACTGAGACACGGGAGCAAGTGTCTCTTTCCGTGTGGACGGCACTTCCGAACTACAACTGGCTGTGTTGAAGCCCAGGAAATAGGAGGGTGTAGGCAGAGGCCTACTGTATTTTGAATGAGTTTACAGCAGGAGAGACTGCCATCCACACAGCAGGGGATCAGCTGACGTTACTGAACCCCACTGAGACACGGGAGCAAGTATCTCTTTCCGTGTGGACGGCACTTCCGAACTACAACTGGCTGTGTTGAAGCCCAGGAAATAGGAGGGTGTAGGCAGAGGCCTACTGTATTTTGAATGAGTTTACAGCAGGAGAGACTGCCATCCACACAGCAGGGGATCAGCTGACGTTACTGAACCCCACTGAGACACGGGAGCAAGTGTCTCTTTCCGTGTGGACGGCACTTCCGAACTACAACTGGCTGTGTTGAAGCCCAGGAAATAGGAGGGTGTAGGCAGAGGCCTACTGTCTTTGTAATGCGGAGACAGCAGGAGAGACTGCCATCTCCACAGCAGGGGAACAGCTGGCAGTGCTGAACCCCACTAACACTTGAACGAACGTGTTTGGTTCTGTGGAGACGACACTTCTGAACACCAACTGACGCTGTTGGAGCCCAGGATTAGGCGAGGAGCAGGCTGGGGCCTACTGGATTTTGGCAGGTGAAGGCAGCAGGAGACTTGCCATCTCCACAGCAGGGGAACAGCTGGCAGTGCTGAACCCCACTAACACTTGAACGAATGTGTTTGGTTCTGTGGAGACGACACTTCTGAACACCAACTGACGCTGTTGGAGCCCAGGATTAGGCGAGGAGCAGGCTGGGGCCTACTGGATTTTGGCAGGTGAATGCAGCAGGAGACTTGCCATCTCCACAGCAGGGGAACAGCTGGCAGTGCTGAACCCCACTAACACTTGAACGAATGTGTTTGGTTCTGTGGAGACGACACTTCTGAACACCAACTGACGCTGTTGGAGCCCAGGATTAGGCGAGGAGCAGGCTGGGGCCTACTGGATTTTGGCAGGTGAAGGCAGCAGGAGACTTGCCATCTCCACAGCAGGGGAACAGCTGGCAGTGCTGAACCCCACTAACACTTGAACGAATGTGTTTGGTTCTGTGGAGACGACACTTCTGAACACCAACTGACGCTGTTGGAGCCCAGGATTAGGCGAGGAGCAGGCTGGGGCCTACTGGATTTTGGCAGGTGAATGCAGCAGGAGACTTGCCATCTCCACAGCAGGGGAACAGCTGGCAGTGCTGAACCCCACTAACACTTGAACGAACGTGTTTGGCTCTGTGGAGACGACACTTCTGAACACCAACTGACGCTGTTGGAGCCCAGGATTAGGCGAGGAGCAGGCTGGGGCCTACTGGATTTTGGCAGGTGAAGGCAGCAGGAGACTTGCCATCTCCACAGCAGGGGAACAGCTGGCAGTGCTGAACCCCACTAACACTTGAACGAATGTGTTTGGTTCTGTGGAGACGACACTTCTGAACACCAACTGACGCTGTTGGAGCCCAGGATTAGGCGAGGAGCAGGCTGGGGCCTACTGGATTTTGGCAGGTGAATGCAGCAGGAGACTTGCCATCTCCACAGCAGGGGAACAGCTGGCAGTGCTGAACCCCACTAACACTTGAACGAACGTGTTTGGCTCTGTGGAGACGACACTTCTGAACACCAACTGACGCTGTTGGAGCCCAGGATTAGGCGAGGAGCAGGCTGGGGCCTACTGGATTTTGGCAGGTGAAGGCAGCAGGAGACTTGCCATCTCCACAGCAGGGGAACAGCTGGCAGTGCTGAACCCCACTAACACTTGAACGAACGTGTTTGGTTCTGTGGAGACGACACTTCTGAACACCAACTGACGCTGTTGGAGCCCAGGATTAGGCGAGGAGCAGGCTGGGGCCTACTGGATTTTGGCAGGTGAATGCAGCAGGAGACTTGCCATCTCCACAGCAGGGGAACAGCTGGCAGTGCTGAACCCCACTAACACTTGAACGAACGTGTTTGGCTCTGTGGAGACGACACTTCTGAACACCAACTGACGCTGTTGGAGCCCAGGATTAGGCGAGGAGCAGGCTGGGGCCTACTGGATTTTGGCAGGTGAAGGCAGCAGGAGACTTGCCATCTCCACAGCAGGGGAACAGCTGGCAGTGCTGAACCCCACTAACACTTGAACGAATGTGTTTGGCTCTGTGGAGACGACACTTCTGAACACCAACTGACGCTGTTGGAGCCCAGGATTAGGCGAGGAGCAGGCTGGGGCCTACTGGATTTTGGCAGGTGAATGCAGCAGGAGACTTGCCATCTCCACAGCAGGGGAACAGCTGGCAGTGCTGAACCCCACTAACACTTGAACGAATGTGTTTGGCTCTGTGGAGACGACACTTCTGAACACCAACTGACGCTGTTGGTGCCCAGGATTACGCATGCCGCATGCAGAGGCCAATGGGCAGCGGTTTTTATGGAGGTTGTGGACTACTACTGATTCTAACCATGCTCCACTTAGGCCTCTGGCTCCACTGTCTCTACTATTTACCCTGGCCTCCAACCCCGCCAGCTACATCTCTGAAGTGGCGTCAGCACAATCTACACTTGTTCCTGTGTTACTGGTGCTCAGTCCCATCAGTTGATCCCCTGATGTTTGTCCGGCAAGTTCGCCAGCTCTGTCCTCATTCCCACTACTGGTTATGGGAATGTGGACAGAGCAGGAGACCTTGCCGGACACACATCAGGGGATAAACTGATGGGACTGAGCCACAGGAACACAGGAACAAGTGTAGATTGTGCTGACGCCACTTCAGAGATGTAGATGGCGGGGTTGGAGGTCAGGGGAAATAGTAGAGACAGTGGAGCCAGAGACCTAAGTTGGGCACGGTTAAAAATCAGTAGTGGTTTGAATGTTGATGGAGCTGGTGACTCTGCCGTCCACACAGCAGGGGATCAGCTGGCATTACTGAACCCCAGTAACACAGGAGCTAGTGTGTTTCTCTGTGCAGACGACACATCTGAGCGACAACTGGCTGTGTTGAAGCACAGGGATTATAGTTCAGGTGGTAGAAAAATGAACACACCAGCAGACCTGGATACAGTTGCCAACCACTAATTTAGTCTGTAAGAGGAATGGCAAAGTCTTTGGAGATCCAGGCCTTGTTCATTTTCAGAAAAGTCAGCCGGTCAACATTATCGGAAGATAGTCGCGTGCGACGGTCTGTTAGTACACCACCTGCGGCACTAAAGACACGTTCCGATAATACACTGGCAGCAGGGCAAGCCAGCACCTCCAATGCATACTGGCTAAGCTCTGGCCATGTATCCAGCTTAGAGACCCAAAACTTGAAGGGGGAAGAGCCATCTGGGAGTACAGCGACAGGGCAAGACATGTAGTCTGACACCATCTGACGGAAGCGTTGCCTCCTGCTGACTCGAGGCGTCGCTGATGGTGTAGACAATTGTGGTGGACACACAAAACTTTGCCACATTTGGGCCATAGTGGTCTTGCCTTGTGCTGCGGCACTGCCTCTGCTCCCTCTTTGTGCAGAGTTTCCTCCACTGCCTCGACGCACAGAGCTGCTTTGTAAAGCACTTGCAACAATGCTGTCGGGTGGAATGGAAAACATTATGGACTGCACCAGTGACTCTTCGTACTCCCGCATTTTACGCTCCCGGTTCAACGTTGGTATGAGCCTTTGTACGCTGTCCCGGTAGCGAGGATCTAGGAGGGTGTACACCCAATAATCAGCCGAGACGAGAATGTGGGCGATGCGGCGGTCGTTTCTCAGGCACTGCAGCATGAAATCAACCATGTGCTGCAGACTCCCAACTGCCAAAGAACCGCTGTCCCCTGTTTGAGGCGTGACCTCGACCTGCTCTGCATCACCCCACCCTCGCTGTACATACTGAGTAGAGGTTTGTGTACCTCCCTCCTCTGGAGAGATGTCTTCCTCCTCCATCGACTCCTCCTCATCCTCCTCACAAAGTGTCCCCTGCCTAGGCCTTTGTGAGGAAACACGTAGCGCAGACTGTCCAGAAGCAGATGGCATTTGGGACTCCTCATCCTCCACCTCTTCTGAAACCTCATCCCTTAGTGCTTGCAGTGTTTGTTGAAGCAGGCAGATAAGGGGGACAGTCATGCTGACTAGTGCATCATCTGCACTCGCCATCCGCGTGGATTCATCGAAGGCACGCAAAACGAGGCAGATGTCCTTCATAGAGGCCCACTCAATGGTGCTGAAGTGTGAACGGCGCACAGTGCGACTTGTTTGCGCCTGATGCAGCTGGTACTCCATGACTGCTGCCTGCTGCTCACACAACCGCTCCAACATATGTAACGTTGAATTCCACCGGGTGGGTAGGTCACATATGATGCGATGTTCTGGAAGGCCAAATCGTCGCTGCAGAGCAGCGAGGCGCGATCTTGCCGTGCTGGAACGTCGCAAGTGAGCGCACTCTATGCGGACCTTGTGCAACAGTGCATCAAGATCCGGATAGTCCCTCAGAAAGCTCTGCACGACCAAGTTAAGAACATGTGCCAGACATGGGATGTGTGTGAGGTTGCCTAGGCCAAGAGCTGCCACCAGATTTCGGCCATTGTCACACACTACCAAGCCCGGCTGGAGATTCGCTGGCCCAAACCACACATCGCTCTCCAGCTTGATAGCATTCCAGAGCTCCTGCGCTGTGTGGCTTCGATTCCCCAAAGAAATTAATTTGAGTACAGCCTGTTGACGTTTGGCCACGGCTGTGCTCATATCGGTCGTAACAGGCTCCTGCTCTGCTGTTTCTGAGGAACTTGAGTAGGAGGAGGAGTCTATGTGTACAGACTGGAGTCCTGCAATCCGTGGCGTTGGAAGAACACGTACAGCGCCACTCTCCAGATCCGTACCCGGCTCCACAACATTGACCCAGTGGGCAGTGAGGGAAAGGTATCGTCCCTGTCCATGGTTACTGGTCCACGCATCGGTGGTCAGGTGGACCTTGCTACTAACGGCGTTTAGTAGCGCATGTTTTATTTTGCCCTCAACATGTTTCTGCAGGGCAGGGACGGCTCGCCTGCTGAAATAAAAGCGGCTGGGCACGTTGTATTGGGGGACTGCCAATGCCATTAAGTCCCGGAAGGTGTCAGTGTCCACCAGCCTGAATGACAGCATTTCAACTGCCAGAAGTTTGGCAATGCCAGCATTCAGAGACTGTGCTCTGGGATGGTTTGCCGAGTAAGGGCGCCTTTTATCCCATGCCTGTGCTACCGATGGCTGTGATGGATGGGAACGTGCTGTTATGGGTGGAATCTGACAGGGTCTCCGGACAACAGTGGCAGAGGTTCTTCCTTGGCGATCCTGTGAGGAAGCCGAACCAGCAGTGTGTGAGCTGGAGGAAGAGGGCCCAACACGAACTGAAGAGGTGGTAGGTGGTGCTGTACGTTGGCCTACGTCTTGAGGGTGTCTCTGCAACTCCAACTCGTGCTTGGTGCGCACATGTTTCCACATATTTGTGGTATTGAGGTTGCTGACATTTCTCCCTCTTTTGACTCTCTGATGACACAGCTTGCATTTGACAAAGCAAATGTCATCTGCAACTGTGTCAAAAAAGGACCACGCACTGCAACTCTTGTGAGCGCCCGGTTTGCCTTTGGAAGGAGGAATGCTCCTAACGGGTGCCGAAGTGGAGGGTACAGGCAACCAAGTCTTCCCCCTCCCTCTGCCTCCTGTTTTGGCCGGTAGGGGAATCTCTTCCTCCGAGCTGCTCCCACCACCTTCCTGTTGCTCACGCCATGATGGGTCAAGGACCTCATCATCTTCCCTCCCCTCTTCAAACAGCTGCTTCTCCGGGGTTGTCTCGCCAGCACCGTACGCACCAGAAAGTGGCAACTGAGTCTCGTCATCATCTGATGCGTACTGAGGTGTGCTGACCATAGGCACTGGCCCACTCGCCTCTTCAGATTCAGAGGGACAAAGAAGTTGCGCATCACTGCATACTCCCTCTTCTTCACATTCAGGAATGCTGCTTGGCTGGCCCCCTCTTTCCAAGCCAACAGATTCCGAGAACAGAAGTAGAGATTGTGATGGCTCCTGTCCATGTCTCTCTGACTGCCTGGGCACTTTGGCAGGTGGTGAAGAGACAGATGGTTGCTCTTCGGTGCTCTGACCCTGAGAGGATGCGGAAGTAATTGAAGTCGATGCGTTAGCTGCCATCCATCCGACAACGGCTTCAATTTGTTCCTCCCGCAGCAGTGGGGTACGTTGAGGTCCTACAAAGCTGCGCATAAAGGACTGTTGCCTGCTAAAACTGGGGGATGCTGATCCACTGGTGCCCGCAGCAGGCCCAGAATCCCCACGTCCTCTACCTGTAGAATCCCCACGTCCTCTCCCTGCAGAATCCCCACGTCCTCTCCCTGCTGAAACTCCACGCCCACGCCCACGCCCCCGCGCCTTACTCCCTGCCTTCTTCATCTTGCAAGACTGCTTAAGATAGGCAAAAAAGGACAAAGGGGGGCCTTAGTGTGCTTATTCCTGAACAGCTGGTTACAGGTACAAGAAACACTAATTTTATGAAGTGTGTGTGTGTGGACTAGACTTTAATAGGAGCTGATGTGGCCTACACAAGTTCAAAATGTAGTGTTTGGTGAACTTTTTATGTGGTTTCTTTGTTTGAAACAAACTCAAAGTATGAGAACAAAGAATTGAAACTGATAGTATCACCAACTTTTTGGAGCTATTACAATGCAGGCAGGTAACCTACAATGCAAAAGATGAGGCTCCAAAAAAATTGGGTAATACTAATCTGGCTGCGCCGGCAGGGCACAAGCCAGAAAAAAAGGCTCCTCTATCTACTCCTATATAGTGTTTGCAACCAACCAATGTTGATGGATACGGATGGATGCACACTAATAGGAGAAGAAAAAATGAGCTGCACTCAGAGACAAATATGTGTGAGGCAGTGACGCACGTTGAGCGTCCTACAACCAGACGTAGCTGCAGGACACTCTACTCAGCGTGAGCTGCACTCACACACAGTCAGAGACCTCTCAGACAGCCGTCAACAGTGCAGCTAAGTGGGCACTGGCACTGACAGGCTGCAGAAAGGCTCCGCTGTGTACTCCTATATAGTGTTTGCAACCACCGTAGATGGAGACGGATGGATGCACACTAATAGAAGAAAAAATGAGCTGCACTCAAATAAAAATATGTGTGAGGCAGTGACGCACGCTGAGCGTCCTACAGCCAGACGTAGCTGCAGGACACACTACTCAGCGTGAGCTGCACTCACACACAGTCAGAGACCTCTCAGACAGCCGTGAACAGTGCAGCAAAGTGGACACTAGCACTGAAAGGCTGCAGAAAGGCTCCGCTGTCTACTACTAGTGTTTGCAACCAACGTATATGGATACGGATGGAAGCACACTAGATTGAAATTATTTAAAAAATGCAGCTCAAAAAATAAAAGATGTATGAGGCAGCAGTGATCACACTGGGTGGCCTACAGCCTGACGTGGCTGCAGGACCCACTCCACAGCGTGAGCTGCACTCACACAGCCCTTGCAGACAGCTGTGAAAACAGCGCTGCTAGGGAAAAGCAAGCTACAGTGGTGGTTTATGTAGCCTGGATAAAGCACAATATTGTTTTTAGAATCGCTATTTCTAACTGTCCCTCACAGTCTTCTACAGCAGCCTGTCCCTAACTGAATTCACAGCAGAGTGACCAGAAATGGCGGCTGCGGTGGCTTTTATAGTGCATCATGACATCATTTCGGCAGCCAATCACAGCCATGCCAATAGTTAACATGCCTACATGCCTAACAGGATGTGCCCACACTTCGGAGGATTCCCATTGGCTTAATCAAAGCAAGCAGGCTCATAGCATGATGGGAACTTCCTATTCCGATTCCGATCCCGGAATCCGATATGAAAAAAGTATCGGAATTAAGTATCGGAATTCCGATACCGCTGATATCGGCCGATACCCGATACTTGCGGTATCGGAATGCTCAACACTAGTAACAGGATAAAATGTATCCTAAAATTTGTTGGGCAATTTCTCCTGAGTACACTGATACCTCATATGTGGTCATAAACCACTGTTTGGGCGCACGGCAGGGCTCAGAAGGCAAGGAGCGCCATTTTACTTTATGAATGTAAAATATGCTTGAATGTTTAGTGGTTGCCATGTCTTGTTTTAAGAGTACCTGTGTGCCTAAACATTGGAGCTCCCCCACAAGTGAGCCCATTTTGGAAACTAGACCCTCCAAAGAACTTATCTAGATGCATAGTATGCACTTTGAACCCCCAGATGCTTCACAAATTGATCTGTAAAAAAAAAAAGTACTTTTTTTTTCACAAAAATTTTATTTGGCCTCAGTTTTTTCATTTTCACATGGGCAACAGGATAAAATGGATCCTAAATTTTGTTGGGCAATTTCTTCTGAGTACATCAATATCTCATATGTGGTCATAAACCACTGGTTGGGCGCACAGCAAGGCCAGGAAGGGAAGGAGCGCCATGTGACTTTTTGATTGGAAAATTAGCTCCAATCGTTAGCGGACACCATGTCGCATTTGGAGAGCCCCTGTGTGCCTAAACATTGGAGCTCCCCCACAAGTGACCCCATTTTGGAAACTAGACCCCCGAAGGAACTTATCTAGATGTGTGGTGAGCACTTTGAACCCCCAAGTGCTTCACAGAAGTTTATAACGCAGAGCAGTGAAAATAAAAAAATATTTTTTTTTCCTCAAAAATGATTTTTTAGCCCGCTATTTTTTATTTTCCCAAGGGTAACAGGATAAATTGGACCCCAAAGGTTGTTGTCCAGTTTGTCCTGAGTACAATGGTACCCCATATGTGGGGGAAAACCACTGTTTGAGCGCACGGCATGACTCAGAAGGGAAGGAGGGTCATTTGACTTTTTGAATGGAAAATTAGCTCCAATCGTTAGCGGACACCATGTTGTGTTTGCAGAGCCCCTGTGTGCGTAAACTTTGGAGCTCCCCCACAAATGACCCCATTTTGGAAACTAGACCCCCTAAGGAACTTATCTAGATGCATAGTGAGCACTTTGAACCCCCAGGTGCTACACAGAAGTTTATAACGCAGAGCCGTTAAAATAAAAATATTTTTTTCCCTCAAAAAATAAATTTTTAGCCTGCTATTTTTTATTTTCACAAAGGTAACAGGATAAATTGGACCCCAAAAGTTGTTGTCCAGCTTGTCCTGAGTACGCTGGTACCACATATATGGGGGGGACCACTGTTTGGGCACACGTTGGGGCTCAGAAGGGAAGTAGTGACTAGAGTTGAGCGATACCGTCCGATACTTCAAAGTATCGTATCGGATGGTATCAGCCGATCTTTAAAAAAAGTATCGGTATCGCCGATTCCGATACCGGAAGTCCCATTCAAGTCTATGGGACTTCCGGTATCGGAATAAGAAAAACCCTTTCCTGCCCTTGTACAGCCTCTCTGGGGTCTGTACGGGCCTTTCGGGGGGCTGTGCCGGCCTGCCAGGGGGTCTGTGCAGGCTCCGGTGGTCTGTGCCGGCCTGCCGGTGGTCTGTGCCGGCCTGCCGGGGGGCTGTGCCGGCCTGCCGGGGGGCTGTGCCGGCCTGCCGGGGGGCTGTGCAGGCTCCGGGGGGCTGTGCCGGCCTGCCGGGGGGCTGTGCCGGCCTGCCGGGGGGCTGTGCAGGCTCCGGGGGTCTGTGCAGGCATCGTCCGATGGGACTACAAGTCCCATCGGGCGATGCCTGCTACCATGACAGTGATTGACACATTAGCCAATGATGGGACAGTAGTAGTCCCATCATCCGGCTAATGTGTTAAATGTTAAAAAAAAAAAAAAAAAAATACTACATACATACTACATGCATGCTACATACATACTACATGCTACATACATACTACATATATACTACATACATGCTACATACATACTGCATGATACATACATACTACATACATACTACATACATACTACATGCATGCTACATACATACTACATATATACTACATGCATGCTACATACATACTACATGCTACATACATACTACATATATACTACATACATACTACATACATGCTACATACATACTGCATGCTACATGCATACTACATACATACTACATGCATGCTACATACATACTACATGCATGCTACATACATACTACATGCATGCTACATGCATGCTACATACATACTACATGCTACATACATACCACATACATACTACATACATACTACATGCTACATATATACTACATGCATGCTACATACATACTACATGCTACATACATACCACATACATACTACATACATACTACATACATACTACATGCTACATACATACTACATATATACTACATGCATGCTACATACATACTACATGCTACATACATACCACATACATACTACATACATACTACATACATACTACATGCTACATACATACTACATATATGCTACATACATACTACATGCTACATACATACCACATACATACTACATACATGCTACATATATACTACATGCATGCTACATACATACTACATATATACTACATGCATGCTACATACATACTACATGCTACATGCATGCTACATACATACTACATACATACTACATGCTACATACATACCACATATATACTACATACATACAATACATTCATACAATACATACATAGACATACAGTACATATAACATAGACTAACATACTTACCAATACTTGTCACATTGTTCCCCGAAGCCATTGTCTTTTCCGGAATAAATATTAACATAACAAACCACAAAAATACTCACCCACGATCCGAAGCAGTCCACGAGTGTGTCCCACGACGATCTTGGGTAGAGAACTGCAGCATCAGCTGTTGCTGCCGTTCTCTACGGGCTGCAGGAATCCAATGACGGAAGGTAGGTATCCTTCCGCACTGTATTCCTCCGCCACTTTAAAAAAAAAAAAAGTCCCTAGTCTCACTTTATGCCATTGCTGTGTGGGAATTTCCCACGCAGCAATGGCATAAAGTGAGACTAGGGACTTTGTTTTTTTTAAGTGGCGGAGGAATACAGTGCGGAAGGATACCTACCTTCCGTCATTGGATTCCTGCAGCCCGTAGAGAACGGCAGCATCATCTGATGCTGCAGTTCTCTACCCAAGATCGTCGTGGGACACACTCGTGGACTGCTTCGGATCGTGGGTGAGTATTTTTGTGGTTTGTTATGTTAATATTTATTCCGGAAAAGACAATGGCTTCGGGGAACAATGTGACAAGTATTGGTAAGTATGTTACTCTATGTTATATGTACTGTATGTCTATGTATGTATTGTATGAATGTATTGTATGTATGTAGTATATATGTGGTATGTATGTAGCATGTAGTATGTATGTAGTATGTATGTAGCATGCATGTAGCATGTAGTATGTATGTAGCATGCATGTAGTATATATGTAGTATGTATGTAGCATGCATGTAGTATATATGTAGCATGTATGTAGTATGTATGTGGTATGTATGTAGCATGTAGTATGTATGTAGCATGTATGTAGTATATATGTAGTATGTATGTGGTATGTATGTAGCATGTAGTATGTATGTAGCATGCATGTAGTATATATGTAGTATGTAGTATGTATGTAGTATGTATGTGGTATGTATGTAGCATGTAGTATGTATGTAGCATGCATTTAGTATATATGTAGTATGTAGTATGTATGTAGTATGTATGTGGTATGTATGTAGCATGTAGTATGTATGTAGCATGCATGTAGCATGCATGTAGTATGTATGTAGCATGCATGTAGTATGTATGTAGCATGCATGTAGTATGTATGTAGTATGTATGTAGTATGTATGTAGCATGCAGTATGTATGTAGCATGTATGTAGTATGTATGTAGTATATATGTAGTATGTATGTAGCATGTAGTATGTATGTAGCATGCATGTAGTATATATGTAGTATGTATGTAGCATGCATGTAGTATGTATGTAGTATGTATGTAGTATGTATGTAGCATGCAGTATGTATGTAGCATGTATGTAGTATATATGTAGTATGTATGTTGCATGCATGTAGTATGTATGTAGCATGTAGTATGTATGTAGTATGTATGTAGTATGTATGTAGCATGTATGTAGTATGTATGTAGTATATATGTAGTATGTATGTAGCATGTAGTATGTATGTAGCATGCATGTAGTATGTATGTAGTATTTTTTTTTTTTTATTTATTTTTTTTTTTTTTAACATTTAACACATTAGCCGGATGATGGGACTACTACTGTCCCATCATTGGCTAATGTGTCAATCACTGTCATGGTAGCAGGCATCGCCCGATGGGACTTGTAGTCCCATCGGACGATGCTTGCACAGACCCCCGGACATCAGCACAGCCCCCCGGCAGGCCGGCACAGCCCCCCGGCAGGCCGGTACAGACCCCCACAGGGTGCACAGACCACCGGCAGGCCGGCACAGCCCCCCGGCAGGCCGGTACAGACCCCGGGCAGTCCACACAGCCCCCCGGCAGGCCGGCACAGCCCCCCGGCAGGCCGGCAGAGACCCCCGGAAGGCCCGAAATGACGGCGCATCATGATGCGCACACACCGCGCATCATGATGACGTCAGGCCGTCAATCAACTGAACTTCCGATTCCGATGCCGAATTCCGATATTGAAAAAATATCGGAAGTCGGTATCGGAATTCCGATACAGCAAGTATCGGCCGATACCCGATACTTGCGGTATCGGAATGCTCAACACTAGTAGTGACGTTTTGAAATGCCGACTTGATGGAATGGTCTGTGGGCGTCATGTTATGTTTGCAGAGCCCCTGATGTACCTAAACAGTGGAAACCCCCCACAAATGACCCCATTTTGGAAACTAGATCACCCAAGAAACTAATATAGATGTGTGGTGAGCACGTTGAACCCCCAAGTGCTTCACAGAAGTTTATAACGCAGAGCCGTGAAAATAAAAAAATATTTTTTTTTCCTCAAAAAATTATTTTTAGTCCACTATTTTTTATTTTCACAAGGGTAACAGGATAAATTGGACCCCAAAAGTTGTTGTCCAGTGTGTCCTGAGTACGCTGGTACCCCATAAGTGGGGGGGGACCACTGTTTGGGCACACGTTGGGGCTCGGAAGGGAAGTAGTGATGCTTTGAAATGAAGACTTGATGGAATGGTCTGTGGGCGTCATGCTACATTTGCAGAGCCCCTGATGTACCTAAACAGTGGAAACCCCCCACAAGTGACCCCATTTTGGAAACTATATCACCTAAGGAACTAATCTAGATGTGAGGTCAGCACTTTGAACCCCCAAGTGCTTCACAGAAGTTTATAACGCAGAGCTGTGAAAATAAAAAAATATTTTTTTTTCCTCAAAAAGTGATTTTTAGCCCACTATTTTTTATTTTCACAAGGGTAACAGGATAAATTGGACCCCAAAAGTTGTTGTCCAGGTTGTCCTGAGTATGCTGGTACCCCATATATGGGGGGGGACCACTGTTTGGGCACACGTTGGGGCTCGGAAGGGAAGTAGTGACGCTTTGAAATGCCGACTTGATGGAATGGTCTGTGGGCGTCATGTTACGTTTGCAGAGCCCCTGATGTACCTAAACAGTGGAAACCCCCCACAAGTGACCCCATTTTGGAAACTAGACCCCCCAAGGAACTTATCTAGATGTGTGGTGAGCACGTTGAATCCCCAAGTGCTTCACAGAAGTTTATAACGCAGAGCTGTGAAAATAAAAAAATATTTTTTTTCCTCAAAAAGTGATTTTAAGCCCACTATTTTTTATTTTCCCAAGGGTAACAGGAGAAATTAGACCCCTAAAGTTGTTGTGCAATTTTTCCTGAGTACCCCGATACCCCATAAGTGGGGGTACACCACTGTTTGGGCACACGTCGGGGCTCGAAATGGAGGGAGCACCGTTTGACTTTTTGAACGCAAAATTGGCTGTAATAAATGGTGGCTCCATGTCGCGTTTGGAGAGCCCCTGATGTGCCTAAACAGTGGAAACCCCTCAATTCTATCTCCAACACTAACGCCAACACACCCCTAACCCTAATCCCAACCCTAATCATAACCCTAACCACAACCCTAATCCCAACACACCCCTAACGAAATCCCAACTCTAACTCTAACCACAAGCCTAACCGTAATCCCAACCCCAACCCTAATCCCAATTCCAACCCTAACCCTAAATTCAACCCTAACCCTAAATTCAACCCTAACCCTTAGTCCAACCCTAACCCTTAGTCCAACCCTAACCCTTAGTCCAACCCTAACCCCTAGTCCAACCCTAACCCCTAGTCCAACCCTAACCCCTAGTCCAACCCTAACCCTTAGTCCAACCCTAACCCTAACCCTAACCCTAGCCCTAACCCTAGCCCTAACCCTAGCCCTGGACCTAACCCTAATGGAAAAAAAAAAAAAATATATTTTATTATTTGTCCCTACCTATGGGGGTGATAAAGGGGGCGGTGATTTACTTTTTATTTATTTTGATCACTATGAAAGTTTATCATAGTGATCAAAATAAATGAATCTGCAGCGTTGCAGATTCGATTCGGCGCACTGCGCATGCGCCCGCCATCTTGCAAGATGGCGGCGCCCATGACGCTGGACGGCAGGACACCGGGACAGATAGCGGGAGATCGGAGGCACAAAGGAGGGTGAGGGGGTGATCGGAGGGTGAGAGGGGATGATCGGAGGGCAGGGGGGGCGGAGAGAAGGCGGGGGGGCAGATCATGACGGCGGGTGCCGATCGGTGCCGTCAGAAGGTGGCGGCAGCCGATCGGTGCCGTCAGTCGGTGTGGGGGGGGGTCGGGTCTCGGTGTCCAGCCATGTCCGATGCTATTTCAGCATCGGCCATGGCTGGATTGTAATATTTCACCAATTTTCATTGGTGAAATATTACAATCGCTCTGATTGGCAGTTTCACTTTTAACAGCCAATCAGAGCGATCGTAGGCACGTGGGGGCTAAGCCACACCCCCAGGTGTTAACTCTGAAGGGTCCTTTGTGTGCGGGTCGGGTGACCTTTCAGTGACCCCGGTCACTCGACCCGCAGGGGGGCTATTTATAGCATGACGCCTACGTAGGCGTCATAGGTTGTTTGGGCACTGCTTTTCATGACGCCTACGTAGGCATCATAGGTCGTGAAGGGGTTAAACATCTTTAGCTTTGCATGGAGTTTCTGAAGTGTAGTGGTTGTCATGTTCACCTCACACGTGAACGGTCCCTAGTTCGAAACTGGATGGAAGCATGACATTAGGCGTTGATATTAAAGCTTTTGACGTTGAGTCTTTGTTCTCGATGGCTCGTCATGACTACAGTAACCTTCCGCAGCCGGTTTCTGTAGTGTAGTGGTTATCACGTTCGCCTAACTCGCGAAAGGTCCCCAGTTTGAAACTGGGCACAAACACGCTGTTACCCTTTGGTATCCAAGCTTTTGACTTTCAGTTCTTGATCTCGATTGCTTGTTGTCACCACAGTAAGCGCTTGCTTCTGGTTTCTGTAGTGTAGCGGTTATCACGTTCGCCTCACATGCGAAAGGTCCCCAGTTCGAAACTGGGCAGAAACACAGCTTTTTCTCTTGGAAAATGATCTTTTTGACTTTCAGTGCTTGTTCTTTATTGCTTGCCATGACCACAGCATTTTTTGTTTGTTTGAATCGGTTGGTTTCTGTAGTGTAGCGGTTATCACGTTCGCTTTACACGTGAAAGGGCCTCAGTTTGAAACTGGGCAGAAACACAGCGTTCCTCTCGCAAACTAGTGCTTTTGACAATGAGTGCTTGATCTTTAATGCTTGCCATGACCACAGTAAACGCTCTTGTCTGGTTACTGTAGTGTAGTGATTGTCCTGTTTGCCATCCTCCTGAAAGTTCCCTGTTTTGATCCCGGGCAGAAACATGTGGCTTTTCTTTATTTTGATCACAAACGTATATTGTTGGCTTAATTAGCCTTAGTTAGCATATTCTATTGCTGGTTTAATGAGCATTACTTTTACCAATGTGATTATTTCTACCCGTTTTTGCTTTTGGCAAGCATGTGTGTTTTTGACAGTGTCTAAGGCTGGTTTCACATTTGCGTTTTTTTTCGCCGTAATTTAGCGCTAAATAGCGCATGCGTTTTTTTTCCTATACTTTGCATGGGATGCGCTTATGTGCGCTTACACAGGCGTTTGTACGCGTTTTACCGCGCATGCGTTTTTTTGCGGTATGCGCTCGGGCGCACAAAATGCAACTTGTTGCATTTTTTGTGCGTCCGATTTGCCTCAAAAAAACGCATGCGCGCAATGCGTTTTTTTACAGCAAGACACCCATTATAAGTCTATGGTGAGCATATGTGCGCATTGGCATGCTTATATATGCGTTTTTTTGCACATGCGTTTTTTTTTTTACCATTAGTTTAGACAATGGAATTTAGGGGTTTGGGTAAAGTTAGGGTTAGTTAAGGGGGATTAGGGTTAGGGTTAGGGTCAGGGTTAGGGTTAGGGTCAGGGTTAGGGTTAAGTATGGTTTGGTTAAGGGTTAGGGTCAGGGTTAGGGTTAGGGTTAGGGTCAGGGTTAGGGTTAAGTATGGTTTGGTTAAGGGTTAGGGTCAGGGTTAGGGTTAGGGTTAGGGTTAGGGTCAGGGTTAGGGTCAGGGTTAGGGTTAAGTATGGTTTGGTTAAGGGTTAGGGTTAGGGTTAGGGTTAGGGTTAGGGTCAGGGTTAGGGTCAGGGTTAGGGTTAAGTATGGTTTGGTTAAGGGTTAGGGTCAGGGTTAGGGTTAGGGTTAGGGTCAGGGTTAGGGTTAGGGTTAGGGTCAGGGTTAGGGTTAGGGTTAGGGTCAGGGTTAGGGTCAGGGTTAGGGTTAAGTATGGTTTGGTTAAGGGTTAGGGTCAGTGTTAGGTTCAGGGTTAGGGTTAAGTATGGTTTGGTTAAGGGTTAGGGTCAGGGTTAGGGTTAGGGTTAGGGTTAGGGTCAGGGTTAGGGTTAGGGTTAAGGTTAGCTGGGGTTTGGGTTAGGGTTAAGTATGTTTTGGTTAAGGGTTAGGGTCAGGGTTAGGGTTAAGTATGGTTTGGTTAAGGGTTAGGGTTAGGGTTAGGGTCAGGGTTAGGGTTAAGTATGGTTTGGTTAAGGGTTAGGGTCAGGGTTAGGGTTAGGGTTAGGGTTAGGGTTAGGGTCAGGGTTAGGGTCAGGGTTAGGGTTAAGTATGGTTTGGTTAAGGGTTAGGGTCAGGGTTAGGGTTAGGGTTAGGGTTAGGGTTAGGGTCAGGGTTAGGGTTAGGGTTAGGGTCAGGGTTAGGGTTAGGGTTAGGGTTAGGGTCAGGGTTAGGGTCAGGGTTAGGGTTAAGTATGGTTTGGTTAAGGGTTAGGGTCAGGGTTAGGGTCAGGGTTAGGGTTAAGTATGGTTTGGTTAAGGGTTAGGGTCAGGGTCAGGGTTAGGGTTAGGGTCAGGGTTAGGGTTAGGGTTAAGGTTAGTTAGGGTTTGGGTTAGGGTTAAGTATGGTTTGGTTAAGGGTTAGGGTCAGGGTTAGGGTTAAGTATGGTTTGGTTAAGGGTTAGGGTTAGGGTCAGGGTTAGGGTTAGGGTTAGGGTCAGGGTTAGGGTTAGGGTTAAAGTTAGTTAGGGTTTGGGTTAGGGTTAAGTATGGTTTGGTTAAGGGTTAGGGTCAGGGTTAGGGTTAAGTATGGTTTGGTTAACGGTTAGGGTTAGGGTTAGGGTTAGGGTCAGGGTTAGGGTTAGGGTTAGGGTTAGGGTTAGTAAAGTCATGGTTTGGGTTAGTGTGAGGGGCCACCTAATGTTGGAAAAAAACACAAACGCGGTAAAAACGCACTAAAAACGCATACAAACGCATAAAAACGCTGCGTTTTTTTCATGCATGCTCATAAAAATGCTTGAAAAAAACGCAGCAGTTGTATGCTTTTGTATGCGTTTTTCAATGCGTTTTTTTGCGGGAAAAATGCGCTGCAAAAAAAAGCAAGTGTGAAACAGGCCTAAGTGTTCCTAATTCAACTAACACCTGATAGGATCAAGGTGCGAAAGCAGGCATCTAGGTGCTTTTTCTTTTTGGCTTTTGGACAAAGGCATGAGAATGTTTTGTGGAGCATGGTTTTGTTTCCCTGTTTGTTCTTTTTCTCCAATAGCCTGACAAATGAAAGGTTCCTGTGTTGCAAAATGCACTTTGTCATGTCTTCAGACATAGAGGAAGACCTCTTGACTTTGGCTGGATGTTTTTTTCTTTTTCAAGTTCATTTCAGCATGTTTAAACATCTTTAGCTTTGCATGGAGTTTCTGAAGTGTAGTGGTTGTCACGTTCACCTCACACTCGAATGATCCCCAGTTCGAAACTGGATAGAAGCATGACATTAGGCGTTGATATTAAAGCTTTTGACGTTGAGTCTTTGTTCTCGATGGCTCGTCATGACCACAGTAACCTTCCGCAGCCGGTTTCTGTAGTGTAGTGGTTATCACGTTCGCCTAACACGCGAAAGGTCCCCAGTATGAAACTGGGCAGAAACACGCTGTTAGGCTGGTTTCACATTTGCTTTTTTTTTCGCGGTAATTTAGCGCTAAATAGTGCATGCGTTTTTTTTTCCTATACTTTGCATGGGATGCGCTTATGTGCGCATACACATGCGTTTGTACGCATTTTACCGCGCATGCGTTTTTTTGCGGTATGCGCTCGGGCACACAAAATGCAACTTGTTGCATTTTTTGTGCGTCCGATTTGCCTCAAAAAAACGCATGCGCGCAATGCGTTTTTTTACAGCAAGACACCCATTATAAGTCTATGGTGAGCATATGTGCGCATTGGCATGCTTATGTATGCGTTTTTTTGCACATGCTTTTTTTTTTTTACCATTAGTTTAGACAATGGAATTTAGGGGTTTGGGTAAAGTTAGGGTTAGTTAAGGGGGTTTAGGGTTAGGGTTAGGGTCAGGGTTAGGGTTAGGGTCAGGGTTAGGGTTAAGTATGGTTTGGTTAAGGGTTAGGGTCAGGGTTAGGGTTAGGGTCAGGGTTAGGGTTAGGGTTAGGGTTAAGGTTAAGTATGGTTTGGTTAAGGGTTAGGGTTAGGGTTAGGGTTAGGGTCAGGGTTAGGGTTAGGGTTAGGGTCAGGGTTAGGGTTAAGTATGGTTTGGTTAAGGGTTAGGGTCAGGGTTAGGGTTAGGGGTAGGGTTAAGTATGGTTTGGTTAACGGTTAGGGTTAGGGTTAGGGTTAGGGTCAGGGTTAGGGTTAGGGTTAAAGTTAGTTAGGGTTTGGGTTAGGGTTAAGTATGGTTTGGTTAAGGGTTAGGGTCAGGGTTAGGGTTAAGTATGGTTTGGTTAAGGGTTAGGGTTAGGGTTAGGGTTAGGGTCAGGGTTAGGGTTTAGGGTTAGTAAAGTCATGGTTTGGGTTAGTGTGAGGGGCCACCTAATGTTGGAAAAAAACACAAACGGGGTAAAAACGCACTAAAAACGCATACAAACGCATAAAAACGCTGCGTTTTTTTCATGCATGCTCATAAAAATGCTTGAAAAAAACGCAGCAGTTGTATGCTTTTGTATGCGTTTTTCAATGCGTTTTTTTGCGGGAAAAATGCGCTGCAAAAAAAAGCAAGTGGGAAACAGGCCTAAGTGTTCCTAATTCAACTAACACCTGATAGGATCAAGGTGCGAAAGCAGGCATCTAGGTGCTTTTTCTTTTTGGCTTTTGGACAAAGGCATGAGAATGTTTTGTGGAGCATGGTTTTGTTTCCCTGTTTGTTCTTTTTCTCCAATAGCCTGACAAATGAAAGGTTCCTGTGTTGCAAAATGCACTTTGTCCTGTCTTCAGACATAGAGGAAGACCTCTTGACTTTGGCTGGCTGTTTTTTTCTTTTTCAAGTTAATTTCAGCATGTTTAAACATCTTTTGCTTTGCATGGAGTTTCTGAAGTGTAGTGGTTGTCACGTTAGCCTCACACGCGAACGGTCCCCAGTTCGAAACTGGATAGAAGCATGACATTAGGCTGGTTTCACATTTGCGTTTTTTAGCGCTGGAAAAAAACGCATATGTGCGCATGCGTTTTTTCCCCTATATTTAACATGGGTGCGCATACCTGCGCGCTTGTAAGCGCATGTATGCGATTTTCATGCGCTGCGTTTTTTTGGGGTGTGCGTTTGTATTTTCCAGACGCAGCATGTTGCATTTTTTGGCCCTGCAAAAAAGCGCATGCGCACATATGCGCACGTTTTGCGCTAAAAATGGCCATTATAGCCTATGGATGCGCATATGTGCGCACTGGCATGCTCATGTATGCGTTTTTTTGCACATGCGTTTTTTTTTGTTAACCATGGAATTTAGGGGTTTGGGTTAGAGTTAGGGTTAGTTAAGGGGGTTTAGGGTTAGGGTTAGGGTCAGGGTCAGGGTTAGGGTTGGGGTTTGGGTCAGGGTTAGGGTTAAGTATGGTTTGGTTAAGGGTTAGGGTCAGGGTTAGGGTTAAGCATGGTTTTGTTAAGGGTTAGGGTCAGGGTTAGGGTTAGGGTTAGGGTTAGGGTCAGGGTAGGGTCAGGGTTAGGGTTAAGTATGGTTTGGTTAAGGGTTAGGGTCAGGGTTAGGGTCACTGTTAGGGTTAAGTATGGTTTGGTTAAGGGTTAGGGTCAGGGTTAGGGTTAGGGTTAGGGTTAGGGTCAGGGTTAGGGTCAGGGTTAGGGTTCGTGTCAGGGTTAGGGTCAGGGTTAGGGTTAAGTTTGGTTTTGTTAACCCTCCGTCAGGCGCAATATAGATTCTCCTCAGTTCATGCGCAATGTGCCTGACAAGCACAGGTCAGAAAACCACCTATAGTAGCTACATATTTCAATTTCAGGACTATAGAAGTAGTCAGTGACCTTCATAGGAATGTATTAAAAGAGATTACACCAAATCAGATGCAAAAAAAACATTTATTAACCATAAACTTATTAAAACTAAAATACCACTTTTCGGTAGTACCGCCAAATAGGCTCCAGTTATCTTTACTTAACTATTGCTTAAATATAAAATTATGGAAAAAAACTTAAAGGATATTGCACTTAGATGTTACTTAATTATTTTCTACTCATCTTCAGTGGTTTCAATTACAGCAGAAGATCATCGAAACGGAGGCAACGGATCAGGACTTTGAATCGTTTCAGATTCATCACAAGGCTGAATTTTTCGATGCCATCACCGTCTGTCCCCCACAGCTCCTCCAAACTTTGCCTATTTGCTCTGAAAGCACCAGCTAGGTATAACAAGCCAATAAATGCCTTGAGTTCAATCACATCAGTGTTTTTGATGTCCCTCTCTCTGGAGAATTGCTCTTTGATTGTGTCAATATACTGGTTAGTGAACCGAACAATAGTTTCCAACATGCTATCTGTAATTAGATTACTCCAACATTCCACTGCAGTTTTAGCTTTTCTAGCACTTCCAATAACTCCAGGAAGGTGTGTAATAATATTGTGGGATGCTCTGCGCTGTTTGTTCTTGGGTGCCTTTTTGTTCCACTTTGTATTTTTATCTTTGCCCAAATAATAAGCTAGATCTGTGTCTGTTTCCTCTGTATCAGTGTCATCACCATCCTGCTCTGTTCCAGAATCAGTGTTACATTCTGCTACCTCATCTTCAGATGAAATGTCACTAGATTCCTCTAAATCCTCAGTTACTGCTGGTTCTTCCTCATCATCTTCTAACAAAAAAATCTTCATTTCTTCTAAATGAAAGGGTTTAGATGAATCATACTGTTTTCTGGCCATTGCAGCAGAAAATCTGAAGCAAGAGAGAAAGAGTATGTGTTAGGGCGCAATGTGCCTTAGAAGCCACCCTCCTTTTGTCTAAGAAAACAGTACTTATGTACACTAACTTAGCATTAATCCTTCATAAAACAAGCTAAATACACAATCGTGATGAATAAAAAAAGAAAATACTAACCTTTCAATTTGTGTTGAAATCAGGCGCAATGTGCCTGAGAAGCCAAAGTGTTGATATCTGCTCACTAGAAGGTCTGCTGAGTCACTGTGATATCAGGTTTCACAGAGCCTGTAGAGTCAGGAGATAACTAGGAGGGGTGGGGTTTTCTGATAAGTGGGCAAGGAGAGAGAAGTGAAACTAATTACTGTGTGCCTGTCAGATCTATTGCGCCTGACGGAGGGTTAAGGGTTAGGGTCAGGGTTAGGGTCAGGGTTAGGGTTAGGGTCAGGGTTAGGGTTAGGGTTAGGGTCAGGGTTAGGGTTAGGGTTAGGGTCAGGGTAAGGGTTAGGGTCAGGGTTAGGGTTAGGGTTAGGGTTAGGGTTAGGGTCAGGGTTAGGGTCAGGGTTAGGGTTAAGTATGGTTTTGTTAAGGGTTAGGGTCAGGGTCAGGGTTAGGGTCAGGGTTAGGGTTAGGGTTAGGGTCAGGGTTAGGGTTAGTAAAGTCATGGTTTGGGTTAGTGTGAGGGGCCACCTAATGTTGGAAAAAAACGCAAACGCGGTAAAAATGCACTAAAAACGCATACAAACGCATAAAAACGCTGCGTTTTTTTCATGCATGCTCATAAAAATGCTTGAAAAAAACGCAGCAGTTGTATGCTTTTGTATGCGTTTTTTCAATGCGTTTTTTTGCGGGAAAAACGCGCTGCAAAAAAAAAGCAAGTGTGAAACTAGCCTTAGGCGTTGATTTTAAAGCTTTTGACGTTGAGTCTTTGTTCTCGATGGCTCGTCATGACCACAGTAACCTTCCGCAGCCGGTTGCTGTAGTGTAGTGGTTATCACGTTCGCCTAACACGCGAAGGGTCCCCAGTTCGAAACTGGGCAGAAACACGCTGTTACCCTTTGGTATCCAAGCTTTTGACTTTCAGTTCTTGATCTCGATTGCTTGTTGTCACCACAGTAAGCGCTTGTATCCGGTTTCTGTAGTGTAGCGGTTATCACGTTCGCCTCACACGCGAAAGGTCCCCAGTTCGAAACTGGGCAGAAACACAGCTTTTTCTCTTGGAAAACAATCTTTTTGACTTTCAGTGCTTGTTCTTTATTGCTTGCCATGACCACAGCATTTTTTGTTTGTTAGAATAGGTTGGTTTCTGTAGTGTAGCGGTTATCACGTTCGCTTTACACGCGAAAGGTCCTCAGTTCGAAACTGGGCAGAAACACAGCGTTCCTCTTGCAAACTAGCGATTTTGACAATGAGTGCTTGATCTTTAATGCTTGCCATGACCACAGTAAACGCTCTTGTCTGGTTACTGTAGTGTAGTGATTGTCCTGTTTGCCATCCTCCTGAAAGTTCCCTGTTTTGATCCAGGGCAGAAACATGTGGCTTTTCTTTATTTTGATCACAAACGTATATTGTTGGCTTAATTAGCCTTAGTTAGCATATTCTATTGCTGGTTTAATGAGCTTTACTTTTACCAATGTGATTATTTCTACCCGTTTTTGCTTTTGGCAAGCATGTGTGTTTTTGACAGTGTTTAAGTGTTCCTAATTCAAGTAACACCTGATAGGATCAAGTTGCGAAAGCAGGCATCTAGGTGCTTTTTCTTTTTGGCTTTTGGACAAAGGCATGAGAATGTTTTGTGGAGCATGGTTTTATTTCCCTGTTTGTTCTTTTTCTCCAATAGCCTGACAAATGAAAGGTTCCTGTGTTGCAAAATGCACTTTGTCCTGTCTTCAGACATAGAGGAAGACCTCTTGACTTTGGCTGGATGTTTTTTTCTTTTTCAAGTTCATTTCAGCATGTTTAAACATGTTTAGCTTTTCATGGAGTTTCTGAAGTGTAGTGGTTGTCACGTTCACCTCACACGTGAACAGTTCCCAGTTCGAAACTGGATAGAAGCATGACATTAGGCGTTGATATTAAAGCTTTTGATGTTGAGTCTTTGTTCTCGATGGCTCGTCATGACCACAGTAACATGCCTCAGCCGATTTCTGTAGTTTAGTGGTTATCACATTCGCCTAACACACAAAAGGTCCCCAGTTCAAAACTGGGCAGAAACACGCTGTTACACTTTGGTATCCAAGCTTTTGACTTTCAGTTCTTGATCTCGATTGCTTGTTGTCACCACAGTAAGTGCTTGCATCCGTTTTCTGTAGTGTAGCGGTTATCACGTTCACCTCACACGCGAAAGGTATCCAGTTTGAAACTTGGCAGAAACACAGCTTTTCTCTTGGAAAACGATCTTTTTGACTTTCAGTGCTTGTTCTTTATTGCTTGCCATGACCACAGCATTTTTTGTTTTTTTTTAAACGGTTGGTTTCTGTAGTGTAGCGGTTATCACATTCGCTTTACTCGCGAAAGGTCCTTAGTTGAAACTGGGCAGAAACACAGCGTTTCTCTTGTAAACTAGTGCTTTTGACAATGAGTGCTTGATCTTTAATGCTTGCCATGACCACAGTAAACGCTCTTGTCTGGTTACTGTAGTGTAGTGATTGTCCTGTTTGCCATCCTCCTGATAGTTCCCTGCTTTGATCCCGGGCAGAAACACGTGGCATTTCTTTATTTTGATCACAAACGTATATTGTTGGCTTAGCCCCTTCCTGACATGAGACGTACTATCCCGTCCACAGTACCTGGGCCCGTATGACCGGGGACGGGATAGTACGTCTACCGCGATCAGCGGCGCCCACGTGGTGAGCGCCGCTGATCGCGGCCGGGTGTCAGCTGATTATCACAGCTGACACCCGGCACAATGTGTCAGGGGCGGTCACGGACCGCCCCCGACACGTTAACCCCTTGCACACCGCGATCAAACATGATTGCGGTGTACCGGGGGTTAAAGGGAAGCATCGGCAGGGAGGGGGCTCCCTCCGTGCTTCCCTGAGCCCCCCCACGGCAGCGCAATGTGCAGCGCTGCTGCGGGGGGCTCCTTTCCTCCAGGCCCCCGAATCCAAGATGGCGACAGGGGCCTTCGGGGGCCTGGGGAAGCTGGCTTCCTCAGTGCCTGCAAAGCGCAGGCATGAGGAAGCTTTGTGCACTGCCTGTGACAGATTGCTGATCTGTCACAGTGATCTGTGATGTGACAGATCAGCGATCTGTCACAGGACAGTGATGTCCCACCTGGGACTATGTAATAAAGTAAAAAAAAAATTAAAAAAAGTGTAAAAATAAATTAAAAAAAATCGCCAAATAAATTAGTAAAAAAAAAAAAAAATATTCCCGAATAAATTCATTTTTTGAAAATAATAAAAAAAAAACAATGAAAGTACACATATTAGGTATCGCCGCGTCCGTAACGACCTGCCCTATAAAACTGTCCCAATAGTTAACCCCTTTAGCGAACCCCTTAAAAAACAAAAATAAAAAACGAAGCAAAAAATAATGATTTATTATCTTACCGCCAAACAAAAAGTGCAATAACGCGCGATCAAAAAGACGCATATAAATATCCATGGTACCGCTGAAAACGTCATCTTGTCCCGCAAAAAACGAGCTGCCATACAGCATCATCAGTGAAAAAATAAAAAAGTTATAACTCGCAGAATAAAGCGATGCAAAAATAATTATTTTTTATATAAAATAGTTTTCATTGCATAAAACCGACAAAAACATAAAAAAACGACCTAAATGAGGTATCGCTGTAACCGTACTGACCCGAAGAATAAAACCGCTTTATCAATTTTACCGCACGCGGAACGGTGTAAACGCACCCCCCCCAAAAGAAATTCATGAAACGCTGGTTTTTGTTCATTCTGCGTCACAAAAATCGGAATAAAAAGCGATCAAAAAATTTCACGTGCCCGAAAATGGTACCAATAAAAACGTCAACTCGTCCCGCAAAAAATAAGACCTCACATGACTCGGTGGGTCAAAATACGGAAAAATTATAGCTCTCAATATGTGGTGATGCAAAAACTATTTTTACAATAAAAAGCGTCTAATAGCGTGCGACAGCCGCCAAACATAAAAACCGCCATAAATAGTAAATCAAACCCCCCGTTATCACCCCCTTAGTTAGGGAAAAATAATAAAATAAAAAAAAGTATTTATTTCCATTTTCCATTAGGGTTAGGGCTAGGGTTAGGGCTAGTGGTGTGTTGGGGTAGGGTTAGGGTATGGTTAGGGTTATGGCTAGGGTTAGGGCTAGGGTTAGGGGCGTGTTGGGGTTCGGGTTGGAGTTAGAATTGGGGGTTTCCACTGTTTGGGCACATCAGGGGCTCTCCAAATGCAACATGGCGTCTGATCTCAATTCCAGCCAATTCTGAGTTGAAAAAGTCAAATGGTGCTCCTTCCCTTCCAAGCTCTGCTATGCGCCCAAACAGTGTTTTACCCCCACATGTAGGGTATCAGCCTACTCAGGACAAATTGCAAAGCAATTTTTGGGGTCCAATTTCTCCTGTTACCCTTAGGAAAATAAAAAATTGGGGGCAAAAATATCATTTTTGTGGAAAAAAATGATTTTTTTATTTTCACGTCAGAGCGTTATAAACTTCTGTGAAGCACTTGGGGGTTCAAAGTGCTCACCACACATCTAGAAAAGTTCCGTGGGGGTCTAGTGTCCAAAATGGGGTCACTTGTGGGGAGTTTCAATAGTTTAGGTACATCAGGGGCTCTCCAAACGCACATGACACCCACAGACCATTCCATCAAAGTCTGCATTCCAAAACGTCACTACTTCCCTTCCGAGCACCGACGTGTGCCCATACAGTAGTTTTCTCCCACATATGGGGTATCAGCATACTCAGGACAAATTGGACAACAACTTTTGGGGTCCAATTTCTCCTGGTACCCTTGGGAAAATAAAAAAATGGTGACTAAAAGATCATGTTTGTGGAAAAAATACGAATTTTTTATTTTCACGCCCGGGCGTTGTAAACTTCTGTGAAGCACTGGGGGGGTCAAAGTGCTCACCATACATCTAGATAAGTTCCTTGGGGGGTCTAGTTTACAAAATGGTGTCATTTGTGGGGGGTTTCCACTGTTTAGGTACATTAGGGGCTCTCCAAAGGCAACATGACACCCACAGACCATTCCATCAAAGTCTGCATTCCAAAACGTCACTACTTCCCTTCCGAGCACCGACGTGTGCCCATACAGTAGTTTTCTCCCACATATGGGGTATCAGCATACTCAGGACAAATTGGACAACAACTTTTGGGGTCCAATTTCTCCTGGTACTCTTGGGAAAATAAAAAAATGGTGACTAAAAGATCATGTTTGTGGAAAAAATACGAATTTTTTATTTTCACGCCCGGGCGTTGTAAACTTCTGTGAAGCACTGGGGGGGTCAAAGTGCTCACCACACATCTAGATAAGTTCCTTGGGGGGTCTAGTTTACAAAATGGTGTCATTTGTGGGGGGTTTCCACTGTTTAGGTACATTAGGGGCTCTCCAAAGGCAACATGACACCCGCAGACCATTCCATCAAAGTCTGCATTCCAAAACGTCACTACTTCCCTTCCGAGCCCCGACGTGTGCCCATACAGTAGTTTTCTCCCACATATGGGGTATTGATACTCAGGACAAATTGGACAACAACTTTTGGGGTCCAATTTCTCCTGGTACCCTTGGGAAAATAAAAAAATGGTGACTAAAAGATCATGTTTGTGGAAAAAATACGAATTTTTTATTTTCACGCCCGGGCGTTGTAATCTTCTGTGAAGCACTGGGGGGGTCAAAGTGCTCACCACACATCTAGATAAGTTCCTTGGGGGGTCTAGTTTACAAAATGGTGTCATTTGTGGGGGGTTTCCACTGTTTAGGTACATTAGGGGCTCTCCAAAGGCAACATGACACCCGCAGACCATTCCATCAAAGTCTGCATTCCAAAACGTCACTACTTCCCTTCTGAGCCCCGACGTGTGCCCATACAGTAGTTTTCTCCCACATATGGGGTATCAGCACACTCAGGACAAATTGGACAACAACTTTTGGGGTCCAATTTCTCCTGGTACCCTTGGGAAAATAAAAAAATGGTGACTAAAAGATCATCTTTGTTGAAAAAATACGAATTTTTTATTTTCACGCCCGGGCGTTGTAAACTTCTGTGAAGCACTGGGGGGGTCAAAGTGCTCACCACACATCTAGATAAGTTCCTTAGGGGGTCTAGTTTCCAAAATGGTGTCATTTGTGGGGGGTTTCCACTGTTTTGGTACATCAGGGGTTTTCCAAACGCGACATGGTGTCCAATCTCAATTCCAGCCAAAAACATCAAGTGGCGCTGCTTCCCTTCCGAGCTCTGCCATGCGCCCAAATAGTGGTTTACCCCCACATGTGGGGTATCAGCGTACTCAGGACAAATTGCACAATAACTTTTAGGGTCCTGTTACCCTTGGGAAAATAAGAATTGAGGGTGAAAAGATCATTTTTGTGGAAAAAAATATGATTTTTTAATTGTATGGCTTTATGTTATAAACTTCTGTGAAGCCCATGGGGGTTCAAAGTTCTCACCACACATCTAGATAAGTTCCTTAGGGGGTCTATTTTCCAAAATGGTGTCATTTGTGGGGGGTTTCCACTGTTTTGGTACATCAGGGGTTTTCCAAACGCGACATGGTGTCCAATCTCAATTCCAGCCAAAAACGTCAAATGGCGCTGCTTCCCTTCCGAGCTCTGCCATGCGCCCAAATAGTGGTTTACCCCCACATGTGGGGTATCAGCGTACTCAGGACAAATTGCACAATAACTTTTAGGGTCCTGTTACCCTTGGGAAAATAAAAATTGGGGTGAAAAGATCATTTTTGTGGAAAAAATATGATTTTTTAATTGTACCGCTGTACGTTATAAACTTCTGTAAAGCCCTTGTGGGTTCAAAGTTCTCACCACATATCTAGATAAGTTCCTTGGGGGGTCTAGTTTCCAAAATGGGGTCACTTGTAGGGGGTTTCCACTGTTTAGGTACATCAGGGGCTCTCCAAACGTGACATGGCGTCCAATCTGAATTCCAGCCAATTTTGCATTGAAAAAGTCAAACTGCGCTCCTTCCATTCTGAGCTCTGCCATGCGTCGTTACCCCCCACATATCAGGTATCTGCATACTCAGGACAAATTGCACAATAACTTTTGCAGTTCAATTTCTCCTGTTACCCTTGGTAAAATAAAAAAAATTTAACCTGAAGTATTTTTTTTATGAAAAAAAGTTAGATGTTCATTTTTTTTTAAATATTCAAAAAATTTCATGTGACGCAACTAAAGGGTTAATAAACTTCTTGAATGTGGTTTTGAGCACCTTAAGGGGTGCAGTTTTTAGAATGGTGTCACTTTTGGGTATTTTCTATCATATAGACCCCTCAAAGTGGCTTCAAATGTGATGTGGTCCTAAAAATAAAATGGTGTTGTAAAAATGAGAAATCGCTGGTCAAGTTTTAACCCTTATAACTTCCTAACAAAAAAAAATTTTGGTTCCAAAATTGTGCTGATGTAAAGTAATCATGTGGGAAATGTTAGTTATCAAGTTTTTTGTGTGCCGTATCTCTGTGATTTAAGGGCATAAAAATTCAAAGTTGGAAAATTGCGAAATTTTCAAAATTTTCGCCAAATTTCCGTTTTTCTCACAAATAAACGCAAGTTATTTAAATGAAATTTTACCACTAACATGAAGTACAATATGTCACGAGAAAACAGTGTCAGAATCACCGGGATCCATGGAAGCTTTCGAGAGTTATGACCTCATAAAGGTACAATGGTCAGAATTGTAAAAATTGGCCCGGTCATGAACGTGCAAACCAACCTTGGGGGTGAAGGGGTTAATTAGCCTTAGTTAGCATATTCTATTGCTGGTTTAATGAGCTTTACTTTTACCAATGTGATTATTTCTACCTGTTTTTGCTTTTGGCAAGCATGTGTGTTTTTGACAGTGTCTAAGTGTTCCTAATTCAAGTAACACCTGATAGGATCAAGGTGCGAAAGCAGGCATCTAGGTGCTTTTTCTTTTTGGCTTTTGGACAAAGGCATGAGAATGTTTTGTGGAGCATGGTTTTGTTTCCCTGTTTGTTCTCTTTCTCCAATAGCCTGACAAATGAAAGGTTCCTGTGTTGCAAACTGCACTTTGTCCTGTCTTCAGACATAGAGGAAGACCTCTTGACTTTGGCTGGCTGTTTTTTTCTTTTTCAAGTTCATTTCAGCATGTTTAAACATCTTTATCTTTGCATGGAGTTTCTGAAGTGTAGTGGTTGTCACGTTCACCTCACACGTAAACGGTCCCCTGTTCGAAACTAGATAGAAGCATGACATTAGTCGTTGATATTAAAGCTTTTGACGTTGAGTCTTTGTTCTCGATGGCTCGTCATGAGTACAGTAACCTTCTGCAGATGGTTTCTGTAGTGTAGTGGTTATCACGTTCGCCTAACACGCGAAAGGTCCCCAGTTCGAAACTGGGCAGAAACACGCAGTTACCCTTTGGTATCCAAGCTTTTGACTTTCAGTTCTTGATCTCGATTGCTTGTTGTCACCACAGTAATCGCTTGCATCCGGTTTCTGTAGTGTAGCGGTTATCACGTTCGCCTCACACGAGAAAGGTCCCCAGTTCGAAACTGGGCAGAAACACAGTTTTTCTCTTGGAAAACGATCTTTTTGACTTTCAGTGCTTGTTCTTTATTGCTTGCCATGACCACAGCATTTTTTTGTTTGTTTGAATCGGTTGGTTTCTGTAGTGTAGCGGTTATCACGTTCGCTTTACACGTGAAAGGTCCTCAGTTCGAAACTGGGCAGAAACACAGCGTTCCTCTTGCAAACTAGCACTTTTGACAATGAGTGCTTGATCTTTAATGCTTGCCATGACCACAGTAAATCCTCTTGTCTGGTTACTGTAGTGTAGTGATTGTCCTGTTTGCCATCCTCCTGAAAGTTCCTTGTTATGATCCCGGGCAGAAACATGTGGCTTTTCTTTATTTTGATCACAAAGGTATATTGTTGGCTTAATTAGCCTTAGTTAGCATATTCTATTGCTGGTTTAATGAGCATTACTTTTACTAATGTGATTAATTCTACCCGTTTTTGCTTTTGGCAAGCATGTGTGTTTTTGACAGTGTCTAAGTGTTACTAATTCAAGTAACACCTGATAGGATCAAGGTGCGAAAGCAGGCATCTAGGTGCTTTTTCTTTTTGGCTTTTGGACAAAGGCATGAGAATGTTTTGTGGAGCATGGTTTTGTTTCCCTGTTTGTTCTTTTTCTCCAATAGCCTGACAAATGAAAGGTTCCTGTGTTGCAAAATGCACTTTGTCCTGTCTTCAGACATAGAGGAAGACCTCTTGACTTTGGCTGGCTGTTTTTTTCTTTTTCAAGTTCATTTCAGCATGTTTAAACATCTTTATCTTTGCATGGAGTTTCTGAAGTGTAGTGGTGTTTCTGATGCGAACGGTCCCTAGCTCGAAACTGGATAGAAGCATGACATTAGGCGTTGATATTAAAGCTTTTGACGTTGAGTCTTTGTTCTCGATGGCTCGTCATGACCACATTAACCTTCCGCAGCCGGTTTCTGTAGTGTAGTGGTTATCACGTTCGCCTAACACGCGAAAGGTCTCCAGTTCGAAACTGGGCGGAAACACGCTGTTACCCTTTGGTATCCAAGCTTTTGACTTTCAGTTCTTGATCTCGATTGCTTGCTGTCACCACAGTAAGCACTTGCATCTGGTTTCTGTAGTGTAGCGGTTATCACATTTGCCTCACACGCGAAAGGTCCCCAGTTCGAAAATGGGCAGAAACACAGCTTTTCTCTTGGAAAACGATCTTTTTGACATTCAGTGCTTGTTCTTTATTGCTTGCCATGACCACAGCATTTTTTGTTTGCTTGAATCGGTTGGTTTCTGTAGTGTAGCGGTTATCATGTTCGCTTTACACGCGAAAGTACCTCTGTTCGAAACTGGGCAGAAACACAGAGTTCCTCTTGCAAACTAGTGCTTTTGACAATGAGTGCTTGATCTTTAATGCTTGCCATGACCGCAGTAAATGCTCTTGTCTGTTTACTGTAGTGTAGTGATTGTCCTGTTTGCCATCCTCCTGAAAGTTCCCTGTTTTGATCCCGGGCAGAAACATGTGGCTTTTCTTTATTTTGATCACAAACGTATATTGTTGGCTTAATTCCCATTAGTTAGCATATTCTATTGCTGGTTTAATGAGCATTACTTTTACCAATGTGATTATTTCTACCCGTTTTTGCTTTTGGCAAGCATGTGTGTTTTTGACAGTGTCTAAGTTTTCCTAATTCAAGTAACACCTGATAGGATCAAGGTGCGAAAGCAGGCATCTAGGTGCTTTTTCTTTTTGGCTTTTGGACAAAGGCATGAGAATGTTTTGTGGAGCATGGTTTTGTTTCCCTGTTTGTTCTTTTTCTCCAATAGCCTGACAAATGAAAGGTTCCTGTGTTGCAAACTGCACTTTGTCCTGTCTTCAGACATAGAGGAAGACCTCTTGACTTTGGCTAGATGTTTTTTTCTTTTTCAAGTGCATTTCAGCATGTTTAAACATCTTTAGCTTTGCATGGAGTTTCTGAAGAGTAGTGGTTGTCACGTTCACCTCACACGCGAACGGTCCCCAGTTCGAAACTGTATTGAAGCATGACATTAGGAGTTTATATTAAAGCTTTTGACGTTGAGTCTTTGTTCTCGATGGCGCGTCATGACCACAGTAACCTTCAGCAGCCGGTTTCTGTAGTGTAGCGGTTATCACGTTCGCCTAACATGCGAAAGGTCCCCAGTTCGAAACTGGGCAGAAACACGCTGTTACCCTTTGGTATCCAAGCTTTTGACTTTCAGTTCTTGATCTCAATTGCTTGTTGTCACCACAGTAAGCGCTTGCATCCTGTTTCTGTAGTGTAGCGGTTATCACGTTCGCCTCACACGCGAAAGGTCGCCAGTTCGAAACTGGGCAGAAACACAGCTCTTTCTCTTGGAAAACGATCTTTTTGACTTTCAGTGCATGTTCTTTATTGCTTGCCATGACCACAGCATTTTTTGTGGGTTTGAGTCGGTTGGTTTCTGTAGTGTAGCGGTTATCACGTTCGCCTCACACGCGAAAGGTCCCCAGTTCCAAACTGTGCAGAAACACAGCTTTTTTTCTCTTGGAAAACGATCTTTTTGACTTTCAGTGCATGTTCTTTATTGCTTGCCATGACCACAGCATTTTTTGTTTGCTTGAATCGGTTGGTTTCTGTAGTGTAGCGGTTATCACGATCGCTTCACACGCGAAAGGTCCTCAGTTCGAAACTGGGCAGAAACTCAGCGTTTCTCTTGCAAACTAGCGCTTTTGACAATGAGTGCTTGATCTTTAATGCTTGCCATGACCACAGTAAACGCTCTTGACTGGTTACTGTAGTGTAGTGATTGTCCTGTTTGCCATCCTACTGAAAGTTCCCTGTTTTGATCCCGGGCAGAAACATGTGGCTTTTCTTTATTTTGATCACAAACGTATATTGTTGGCTTAATTAGCCTTAGTTAGCATATTCTATTGCTGGTTTAATGAGCATTACTTTTACCAATGTGATTATTTCTACCCGTTTTTGCTTTTGGCAAGCATGTGTGTTTTTGACAGTGTCTAAGTGTTCCTAATTCAAGTAACACCTGATAGGATCAAGGTGCGAAAGCAGGCATCTAGGTGCTTTTTCTTTTTGGCTTTTGGACAAAGGCATGAGAATGTTTTGTGGAGCATGGTTTTGTTTCCCTGTTTGTTCTTTTTCTCATATAGCCTGACAAATGAAAGGTTCCTGTGTTGCAAAATGCACTTTGTCCTGTCTTCAGACATAGAGGAAGACCTCTTGACTTTGGCTGGCTGTTTTTTTCTTTTTCAAGTTCATTTCAGCATGTTTAAAAATCTTTATCTTTGCATGGAGTTTCTCAAGTGTAGTGGTTGTCACGTTCACCTCACACGCGAACGGTCCCCAGTTCGAAACTGGATAGAAGCATGACATTAGGCGTTGATATTAAAGCTTTTGACGTTGAGTCTTTGTTCTCGATGGCTCGTCATGACCACAGTAACCTTCTGCAGACGGTTTCTGTAATGTAGTGGTTATCACGTTCGCCTAACACGCGAAAGGTCCCCAGTTTGAAACTAGGCAGAAACACGCTGTTACCCTTTGGTATCCAAGCTTTTGACTTTCAGTTCTTGATCTCGATTGCTTGTTGTCACCACAGTAAGCGATTGCATCCGTTTTTTGTAGTGTAGCGGTTATCACGTTCGCCTCACACGCGAAAGGTCCCCAGTTCGAAACTGGGCAGAAACACAGCTTTTTCTCTTGGAAAACGATCTTTTTGACTTTCAGTGCTTGTTCTTTATTGCTTGCCATGACCACAGCATTTTTTGCTTGTTTGGATTGGTTGGTTTCTGTAGTGTAGCGGTTATCACGTTTGCTTTACACGCGATAGGTCCTCAGTTCGAAACTGGGCAGAAACACAGCGTTCCTCTTGCAAACTAGCACTTTTAACAAAGAGTTCTTGATCTTTAATGCTTGCCATGACCACAGTAAACGCTCTTGTCTTGTTACTGTAGTGTAGTGATTGTCCTGTTTGCCATCCTCCTGAAAGTTCCCTGTTTTGATCCCGGGCAGAAACATGTGGCTTTTCTTTATTTTGATCACAAACGTATATTGTTGGCTTAATTAGCCTTAGTTAGCATATTCTATTGCTGGTTTAATGAGCATTACTTTTATCAATGTGATTATTTCTACCCGTTTTTGCTTTTGGCAAACGTGTGTTTTTGACAGTGTCTAAGTGTTCCTAATTCAAGTAACACCTGATAGGATCAAGGTGCGAAAGCAGGCATCTAGGTGCTTTTTCTTTTTGGCTTTTGTACAAAGGCATGAGAATGTTTTGTGGAGCATGGTTTTGTTTCCCTGTTTGTTCTTTTTCTCCAATAGCTTGACAAATGAAAGGTTCCTGTGTTGCAAAATGCACTTTGTCCTGTCTTCAGACATAGAGGAAGACCTCTTGACTTTGGCTGGCTGTTTTTTTCTTTTTCAAGTTCATTTCAGCATGTTTAAACATCTTTAGCTTTGCATGGAGTTTCTCAAGTGTAGTGGTTGTCACGTTCACCTCACATGCGAACGGTCCCCTGTTCGAAACTGGATATAAGCATGACGTTAGGCGTTGATATTAAAGCTTTTGACGTTGAGTCTTTGTTCTCGATGGCTCGTCATGACCACAGTAACCTTCCGCAGCCGGTTTCTGTAGTGTAGTGGTTATCACGTTCGCCTAACACGCGAACGGTCCCCAGTTCGAAACTGGATAGAAGCATGACATTAGGCGTTGATATTAAAGCTTTTGACGTTGAGTCTTTGTTCTCGATGGCTCGACATGACCACAGTAACCTTCCGCAGCCGGTTTCTCTAGTGTAGTGGTTATCACGTTCGCCTAACACTCGAAAGGTCCCCAGTTCGAAACTGGGCAGAAACACGCTGTTACCCTTTGGTATCCAAGCTTTTGACTTTCAGTTCTTGATCTCGATTGCTTGTTGTCACCACAGTTAGAGCTTGGATCCGGTGTCTGTAGTGTAGCGGTTATCACGTTCGCCTCACACGCGAGAGGTCCCCATTTTGAAACTGGGCAGAAACGCAGCTTTTTTTCTCTTGGAAAACGATCTTTTTGACTTTCAGTGCTTGTTCTTTATTGCTTGCCATGACCACAGCATTTTTTGTTTGTTTGAATCGGTTGGTTTCTGTAGTGTAGCGGTTATCACTTTCGCTTTACACGCGAAAGGTCCTCAGTTCGAAACTGGGCAGAAACACAGCATTCCTCTTGCAAACTAGCGCTTTTAACAATGAGTGCTTGATCTTTAATGCTTGCCATGACCACAGTAAAAGCTCTTGTCTGGTTACTGTAGTGTAGTGATTGTAATGTTTGCCATCCTCCTGAAAGTTCCCTGTTTTGATCCCGGGCAGAAACATGTGGCTTTTCTTTATTTTGATCACAAACGTATATTGTTGGCTTAATTAGCCTTAGTTAGCATATTCTATTGCTGGTTTAATGAGCATTACTTTTACCAATGTGATTATTTCTACCCGTTTTTGCTTTTGGCAAGCATGTGTGTTTTTGACAGTGTCTAAGTGTTCCTAATTCAAGTAACACCTGATAGGATCAAGGTGCGAAAGCAGGCATCTAGGTGCTTTTTCTTTTTGGCTTTTGGACAAAGGCATGAGAATGTTTTGTGGAGCATGGTTTTGTTTCCCTGTTTGTTCTTTTTCTCCAATAGCCTGACAAATGAAAGGTTCCTGTGTTGCAAAATGCACTTTGTCCTGTCTTCAGACATAGAGGAAGACCTCTTGACTTTGGCTGGCTGTTTTTTTCTTTTTCAAGTTCATTTCAGCATGTTTAAACATCTTTAGCTTTGCATGGAGTTTCTGAAGTGTAGTGGTTGTCACTAGAGCTGAGCGACTTTTGGTTTTTTAGGGTCGCGTTTCGTTTCGTGAAACCCGACTTTTCCAAAAGTCGGGTCGAGCAAGATCGTCCGATTATAGGGAAGTCGGGGTCGTTCCAAAACACGAATCCCAATGTAAGTCAATGGGGAATAAAAGTCGGCAGTGAGAGGAGGACAGGAAACACACCTACAGTGCCCATTTCAATGCCAAAAGCATCAATTCTTCTTACTTAAGCTTGTCAACCTTAATTAACTTCATAATACAAGTTACGCACTGAAAAATGGGGGTTATTTGGCTAAATTTGTGGGGGGGGAGGGCTGGCTGCAGGTTTTCATGTGCCCTGGGCGAAAGAGCGCCCCTTTAACACATACCACAACTCATCATGCTCCGATACGGCAGAGAAATAGCGGTATAGTACAAT
This sequence comes from Dendrobates tinctorius, assembly GCF_039654945.1. Classification (NCBI taxonomy): domain Eukaryota; kingdom Metazoa; phylum Chordata; class Amphibia; order Anura; family Dendrobatidae; genus Dendrobates; species Dendrobates tinctorius. The sequence continues at coordinate 12,943,120 of NW_027361918.1, read as the reverse complement.
GAAAAATACCTCACTTTTTACATCTCATGACGAGGCCCATCTATTTCTCCATACAAAATCATTGGTCCCATATAATGTTTGAAACAGTATATGATGAGCTCCACATAATGCTACAGTATATGTTGGTCCCCATGGATGAAGCTCCACTGTCTTATGGGCCCAAATAATGCTCCAAATATAATGGGCCCCATTTCTAATGCTCTAGTGTATAATGGGCCCTGTAAATGCTGCTCCAGTGTCTGATGTCCACCTTTGGAATGTTCCAGTGTATGGTGGGCCCCATCTATCATTCTCCAGAGTATAGTGCGCCCCAAAAATTGCTGTCCCAACATAGAAAACAATCAAATAAGTCTCCTCGCTAGGGAATCCCTGTACTTGTCTGGACAGGTGCTGTAGCTTGCTTAACAGCTCGCCAGCCGTTCTCACGCCCAGTATGGATTGCACGTGATTGCACAAAGGTTAGAAAGGGTACCGTATCCCTGGATAACATGTATGGATAGCGTACACATTCAAAATATATGTCTATACAGCATGAGGCAGGCTCAGACGGTGTTAGGCCCAGTATGGATTGCACGTCATTGCACAAAGGTTAGAAGGGGTACCGTATCCCCGGATAACATGTATGGATAGCGTACACATTCAAAATATATGTCTATACAGCATGAGGCAGGCTCAGACGGTGTTAGGCCCAGTATGGATTGCACGTGATTGCACAAAGGTTAGAAAGGGTACCGTATCCCTGGATAACATGTATGGATAGCGTACACATTCAAAATATATGTCTATACAGCATGAGGCAGGCTCAGACGGTGTTAGGGCCAGTATGGATTGCACGTCATTGCACAAAGGTTAGTAGGGGTACCGTATCCCCGGATAACATGTATGGATAGCGTACACATTCAAAATATATGTCTATACAGCATGAGGCAGGCTCAGACGGTGTTAGGCCCAGTATGGATTGCACGTCATTGCACAAAGGTTAGAAGGGGTACCGTATCCCCGGATAACATGTATGGATAGCGTACACATTCAAAATATATGTCTATACAGCATGAGGCAGGCTCAGACGGTGTTAGGCCCAGTATGGATTGCACGTCATTGCACAAAGGTTAGAAAGGGTACCGTATCCCCGGATAACATGTATGGATAGCGTACACATTCAAAATATATGTCTATACAGCATGAGGCAGGCTCAGATGGTGTTAGGCCCAGTATGGATTGCACGTCATTGCACAAAGGTTAGAAGGGGTACCGTATCCCCGGATAACATGTATGGATAGCGTACACATTCAAAATATATGTCTATACAGCATGAGGCAGGCTCAGACGGTGTTAGGCCCAGTATGGATTGCACGTCATTGCACAAAGGTTAGAAGGGGTACCGTATCCCCGGATAACATGTATGGATAGCGTACACATTCAAAATATATGTCTATACAGCATGAGGCAGGCTCAGACGGTGTTAGGCCCAGTATGGATTGCACGTCATTGCACAAAGGTTAGAAGGGGTACCGTATCCCCGGATAACATGTATGGATAGCGTACACATTCAAAATATATGTCTATACAGCATAAGGCAGGCTCAGACCGTGTTAGGCCCAGTATGGATTGCACGTCATTGCACAAAGGTTAGAAGGGGTACCGTATCCCCGGATAACATGTATGGATAGCGTACACATTCAAAATATATGTCTATACAGCATAAGGCAGGCTCAGACCGTGTTAGGCCCAGTATGGATTGCACGTCATTGCACAAAGGTTAGAAGGGGTACCGTATCCCCGGATAACATGTATGGATAGCGTACACATTCAAAATATATGTCTATACAGCATGAGGCAGGCTCAGACGGTGTTAGGCCCAGTATGGATTGCACGTCATTGCACAAAGGTTAGAAGGGGTACCGTATCCCCGGATAACATGTATGGATAGCGTACACATTCAAAATATATGTCTATACAGCATGAGGCAGGCTCAGACGGTGTTAGGCCCAGTATGGATTGCACGTGATTGCACAAAGGTTAGAAAGGGTACCGTATCCCTGGATAACATGTATGGATAGCGTACACATTCAAAATATATGTCTATACAGCATGAGGCAGGCTCAGACGGTGTTAGGCCCAGTATGGATTGCACGTCATTGCACAAAGGTTAGAAGGGGTACCTTATCCCCGGATAACATGTATGGATAGCGTACACATTCAAAATATATGTCTATACAGCATGAGGCAGGCTCAGACGGTGTTAGGCCCAGTATGGATTGCACGTCATTGGACGAAGGTTAGAAAGGGTACCGTATCCCTGGATAACAAGTATGGATAGCGTACACATTCAAAATATATGTCTCAGGAGGCAGGCTCAGACGGTGTCAGGCACAGTATGGATTTGACGGCCCAGATTACACAGCGGAGGAGCAGGGAGAGGTAAAGATTGCAAATGCTGGGGCCCTTGCCAAGCAAGGGGGGCCCACTCGTGGGCGTCGGTACTGGCACTGGGCCCCTCATAGTACAGCGGTGTGTCTGACGGCGGGTGTGCACCACCACCGTCAGAGACACTTGATTGCACTATGAGGGACCCTGTGCCAGTGCCCGCGCCCAAGAGTCGGCCTACCCACCTGTCCAGGGCAACGGCACTCGCACGGTGTCGTGCGCTAGGTGGTGACCCCAGCCATGGGGGGGAGGCAGCACAGTTAGGGAGTTTTAGAAAGTGGCATATGTTGATGTTGGACATTCAACTGATGCAAAAGGCGAAATAGGTGAAGTACCAGGAAGAGGTGGACCAAAGCAAGCCATTTTTCTGTCACCCTATGTGTCATCAGGGGAAGGTGGGACAAAATCCTTGGAAACCCATGCATGGTTCATGTTAATGCTGGCTAGATCATCCACATTTTGGATTGACAGACGGGTCCTTTTTTCTGTCAGGATTGATCCAGCTGCACTGAAGACTCTTTCCGATAGCACACTTGCAGCTGGGCAAGCGAGCTCCTGTAAGGCATATTGGGCCAATTCAGGCCAGGTGTCCAGTTTAGCGGCCCAATAGTCAAAGGGGAATGACCTGTGTGGGAGAACATCGATATGGGAGGAAAAGTAGTTTGTAACCATAGTTGACAACTGCTGTCTCCTGTCACTTTCCATCGATGCAGTATTACCAGTTGTGTGAACGGTATTTGAAAAATCAGTCCACAACATTGTCATGAAACCCCTGTCTCCAACGCCACTTTTGCTGTGTGCACCACGAACACCTCTGCCAAGCTGCCCCCGGCCTGTACGGCTCGTTTGAGAACCATCACCGCTGCTGTGTGCTGGGAATGCCTCAAGCAACCGATTTACCAGAGTTCCTTGTTTATTAGCCAATATTAGGTCAAGGTTCTCCTGTGGCATGATGTTTTGTAATTTGCCTTTATAGCGTGGATCCAGGATGCTGGCCAACCAGTAGTCGTCATCGTTCATCATTTTGGCAATGCGGGGGGTCCCTTTTTAGGATCCGCAAGGCATAATCTGACATGTGGGCCAATGTTCCCGGTGTCAATGATGCACTGCGAGTGCTGGGTGGAGGAGCACTTTCTGGCAAATCCACATCCCTCCAGTCACGCACAAACCCTGTACCAGACCTTGCCACGCCAACATTTTCACTTGCCCCACGAGATGCATCCTCCTCCCCTAAGTAATCATCCCCATCATCCTCCTCCTCCTCCTCCTCTTCTTCCTCCACCTCGTCCAGGAGAGGTCCCTGAGCAGACAATGGCTGAATGTCATCAAGGATTCCCTCCTCCTCTTCCTCCTCATCAACATTGGCTGCAGACGCCTGCTCCTTAAGGTGCATCAAAGTTTGCATGAGCAGACGCATAAGTGGGATGCTCATGCTTAGGATGGCGTCGTCTGCGCTTACCAGCCGTGTGCATTCCTCAAAACACTGAAGGACTTTACAAAGGTCTTTCAGCTTCGACCACTGCACGCCTGTCAACTCCATGTCTGCTCTCAAAGTGCCTGGCCGTGTATCCTCCCACAAATGCATTATGGCCTGCCTCTGCTCGCACAGCCACTCCACCATGTGCAGGGTGGAGTTCCACCTTGTTGCAATGTCGATAATGAGGCGGTGGTTGGGAAGGTGGAGCAATCGCTGCAGCTTCTGCATACGAACGGAGTGTACAGGCGACCGGCGGATGTGCGCGCACAGTCTTTGCACCTTCTGGAGCAGGGCTGTTAACTCCGGATAATTTTTGAGGAAGCACTGTACCACCAGGTTCAAGGTGTGAGCCAAGCAAGGTATGTGGCTGAGTTTTGAAAGGGCTATGGCTGCCACAAAATTACGGCCGTTATCAATAACTACCTTGCCTGCCTCAAGATGTACACTGCCCAGCCATGACTCAGTTTGTCGCTTCAAGTACTCGGCCAGCACCTCGGCGGTGTGTCTGTCGCCCAAACACATCATCTGCAACACAGCCTGCTGACGCTTTCCACTAGCTGCTCGATAGGGGGACACATCGTGTGCAACAGTGGCAGCTGCAGATGGAGTGCTCGTACGACTGCGCTCTGTGGACGAGCTTTCGCTTCTGGAGGAGGAGGAGGGTCGAACGCCTACAGCCAACTGTTTCCTATACCGTGGGCTAGGCAGCACTGTCCCACCACCGCTGTCCCCTGTGGACCCTGCATCCACCACATTAACCCAGTGCACAGTGATGGACACGTAACGGCCCTGGCCATGCCGACTGGACCATGCATCAGTTGTGAGGTGCACCTTTCCGCTCACTGACTGCTTGAGTGCATGGACAATGCGGTCTTTCACATGATGGTGGAGGGCTGGGATGGCTTTGCGAGAGAAGAAGTGGCGACTGGGTAGGTCATAGCGTGGTACTGCATAGGCCATGAGTTCGCGGAAAGCTGTGCTTTCCACCAACCGAAAGGGCATCATCTCAAACGAGATTAGTTTGGCAATGTGGGCGTTCAAACCCAGTGTACGCGGATGAGAGACTGAGTACTTTCTTGACCTACTCATAGTGTCTGGGAGGGTGAGCTGGACTTGAGAGCTGCATATGGTGGAAGTAGCGGTGGACAGGGCGGACTGAGAGAGGGTTGATGATGGTGATGGAGTTGGTGTTCTTTCTGATGGCCTAGAATCAGTCTTTCGTTGATATAACAGTGGGATTCCCTGACTGCTGTGGCCTTGCAACGACACCTCAACATTTGCTGCTGTGCTAACCGGTGGGCTTACAGGGGGGGAAACAATGTAGCGTTGCTGACTACCTTCGTTGTGATCAGTTGCACATGTGGCACTTGAGGTTTGGTGTTGTGTCCACGCTTGCAAGTGCATGCTGGTTAAATGTCTAAGCATGCAACTGGTATTCAAATTTTTCAGATTTTTCCCTCGGCTAAAGTTCTTTGCACACTTCTTACAGATAACCTTGGCCTGATCATGAGGATTTTGTTCAAAAAAGTGCCACACTGCACTCTTCCTACTTTGGCAGACATTTTGCGGCCTAGCACGCTGTGATCTTTTGACCCTCTGGACAAGCTGTCCAGCAACTCTTTTGATGTTTGGAACCTGTCTTTGGAGTGCTCCGGGCATGCCAGATAACAGCTGTTGCGATGTCGATGTCTGCTGTGGATGCTCCTCATCTGAGCTATTGGAAGCAGCACCCTCTTCCCCCAATGGATGCCAATCTGGGTCAACAACTGGGTCATCCATCACCTCCTCTTCTATGTCATGTGCACCTTTCTCTGTGTCACCGTGTATGGTGGTATAGTGTGCGGGAAGGGGCACCTGAGTCTCATCAGGGTCAAAATCTGGCTCTGTACACTGAGAGGACAATGTAGTGCTCTGAGTGAATGTACCAGCAGATTTATCCATCAGCGGCTGTGCATCAGTGCACTCCATGTCAGATTCATCTTGGCCTGGGTAATTCACCATTTGACTTGATAATCCAGGCATGGTATGTGAAAACAGCTCCATGGAGTAATCAGTAGTATGGCCTGCGTCATCCTTCAATCTTGGTTGGGGTGAAGGACACAAGGAAAGGTGTGGTTCATGAACATGAGCCTCCAATGACGACTCAGTGCTTTTACTTTTTACAACTGAAGAAGAGGAGGCGATAGAGCTGGAGGCTGAGTCAGCAATGTAAGACAAAACTTTTTCCTGATGCTCTGCCTTTAAAAGCGGTATGCCAACTCCTAGAAAACTAAGCGTTCGAGGCCTTATGTAGCCAGACGATGACGCAGGGTCAGCACCTCCTGCATTTGGTCCTATTTTGCTCTTGCCACTACCATCAGATCCATCACCAACACCATCATTACCAGCTGCCAACCCCCGCCCAATTCCACGGCCTCTTCCACCAGCCTTCCTCATTTTTGGTAGAAATGTAGACAAAGTCCAACAAACTATATAGTAATGTAAAACAAGGTACAAGGTGTCTATAGGACAGGGGAGATTTAGAATTTCTGCACACACTTGTGGACAGTGGACACTTGTGGATTGTGTGCGGCCCACTGATATCTGAGCGCAATGTCACAGGCTCGATGGCACAGCTGTGACCAAAGTGACGAGAGGATAATGGAGATTTTGAATCTCTGCGTACACTTTTGGACACTGGACACTTGTGGATTGTGTTAGGCCCACTGATATCTGAGCGCTATGTGACACGCTCGATGGCACAGCTGCCTGTGACCAAGGTGACGAGAGGATAATGGAGATTTTGAATCTCTGCGTACACTTTTGGACACTGGACACTTGTGGATTGTGTTAGGCCCACTGTTATCTGAGCACTATGTGACACGCTCGACGGCACAGCTGCCTGTGACCAAATTGACGAGAGGATAATGGAGATTTTGAATATCTGCGTACACTTGTGGACAGTGGACACTTGTGGATTGTGTGCGGCCCACTGATATCTGAGCGCTATGTGACACGCTCGATGGCACAGCTGCCTGTGACCAAAGTGACGAGAGGATAATGGAGATTTTGAATCTCTGCGTACACTTTTGGACACTGGACACTTGTGGATTGTGTGCGGCCCACTGATATCTGAGCGCTATGTGACACGCTCGATGGCACAGCTGCCTGTGACCAAAGTGACGAGAGGATAATGGAGATTTTGAATCTCTGCGTACACTTTTGGACACTGGACACTTGTGGATTGTGTGCGGCCCACTGATATCTGAGCGCTATGTGACACGCTCGATGGCACAGCTGCCTGTGACCAAAGTGACGAGAGGATAATGGAGATTTTGAATCTCTGCGTACACTTTTGGACACTGGACACTTGTGGATTGTGTTAGGCCCACTGATATCTGAGCGCTACGTGACACGCTCGATGGCACAGCTGCCTGTGACCAAAGTGACGAGAGGATAATGGAGATTTTGAATCTCTGCGTACACTTTTGGACACTGGACACTTGTGGATTGTGTGAGGCCCACTGATATCTGAGCGCTATGTGACACGCTCGATGGCACAGCTGCCTGTGACCAAAGTGACGAGAGGATAATGGAGATTTTGAATCTCTGCGTACACTTTTGGACACTGGACACTTGTGGATTATGTTAGGCCCACTGTTATCTGAGCGCTATGTGACATGCTCGATGGCACAGCTGCCTGTGACCAAAGTGACGAGAGAATAATGGAGATTTTGAATCTCTGCGTACACTTTTGGACACTGGACACTTGTGGATTGTGTGAGGCCCACTGATATCTGAGCGCTATGTGACACGCTCGATGGCACAGCTGCCTGTGACCAAAGTGACGAGAGGATAATGGAGATTTTGAATCTCTGCGTACACTTTTGGACACTGGACACTTGTGGATTGTGTGAGGCCCACTGATATCTGAGCGCTATGTGACACGCTCGATGGCACAGCTGCCTGTGACCAAAGTGACGAGAGGATAATGGAGATTTTGAATCTCTGCGTACACTTTTGGACACTGGACACTTGTGGATTGTGTTAGGCCCACTGTTATCTGAGCGCTATGTGACACGCTCGATGGCACAGCTGCCTGTGACCAAAGTGACGAGAGGATAATGGAGATTTTGAATCTCTGCGTACACTTTTGGACACTGGACACTTGTGGATTGTGTGCGGCCCACTGATATCTGAGCGCTATGTGACACGCTTGATGGCACAGCTGCCTGTGACCAAAGTGACGAGAGGATAATGGAGATTTTGAATCTCTGCGTACACTTTTGGACACTGGACACTTGTGGATTGTGTGAGGCCCACTGATATCTGAGCGCTATGTGGCACGCTCGATGGCACAGCTGCCTGTGACCAAAGTGACGAGAGGATAATGGAGATTTTGAATCTCTGCGTACACTTTTGGACACTGGACACTTGTGGATTGTGTGAGGCCCACTGATATCTGAGCGCTATGTGACACGCTCGATGGCACAGCTGCCTGTGACCAAAGTGACGAGAGGATAATGGAGATTTTGAATCTCTGCGTACACTTTTGGACACTGGACACTTGTGGATTGTGTGAGGCCCACTGATATCTGAGCGCTATGTGACACGCTCGATGGCACAGCTGCCTGTGACCAAAGTGACGAGAGGATAATGGAGATTTTGAATCTCTGCGTACACTTTTGGACACTGGACACTTGTGGATTGTGTTAGGCCCACTGATATCTGAGCGCTATGTGACACGCTCGATGGCACAGCTGCCTGTTACCAAAGTGACGAGAGGATAATGGAGATTTTGAATCTCTGCGTACACTTTTGGACACTGGACACTTGTGGATTGTGTGAGGCCCACTGATATCTGAGCGCTATGTGACACGCTCGATGGCACAGCTGCCTGTGACCAAAGTGACGAGAGGATAATGGAGATTTTGAATCTCTGCGTACACTTTTGGACACTGGACACTTGTGGATTGTGTGAGGCCCACTGATATCTGAGCGCTATGTGACACGCTCGATGGCACAGCTGTGACAAAAGTGACTAGAGGATAAGGGAGATTGGATTGCTTTTAAAAAAGCAGTTTGCGGAGCAGTGGGTAAACAGCAATGTCAGCGTGTCAGGAAGCCTTAAAAGGCAGCCCAACAACCAACACCACTGATGCACCACAATATAGCCTCCCCTTCCACTGCACACACAGTGACTTGTGTGTTGTGCAGGCCAAATCGCTAGCAGCAGAAGCAGTTTTTTTGTCTTCTTCCCTGCCTAACGCGCTCCCTACAGAATCAGCAGCAACCTCTCCATATACTAAGATCGGCAGAAGAAAGATGGCGGTCGGCGTGCACGCCCTTTTATACCCCCTGTGACGCCCACCAAAGCAAGCCAATCACTTGCATGCCCTTCTGAAAGATGGTGGTGACCCGTGCATAGGTCATCACGTTGCCCACAGTGTCCGTGGATCCTGATTGGCTGAAAAAGAGCGCAAAACAAACTTTTGAAACGCGACTTTGGCGCGTAAGTCGCCGACCTCGCGGCCGACCTCATCCTAGGGTCGGGTTTCGTTTCATGAAACCCGACTTTGCCAAAAGTCGGCGACTTTTGAATTTTTTCGACCCGTTTCGCTCAACTCTAGTGATAACGGCTACACTACAGAAACCGGATGCAAGGGCTTACTGTGGTGACAACAAGCAATCGAGATCAAGAACTGAAAGTCAAAAGCTTGGATACCAAAGAGTAACAGCGTGTTTCTGCCCAGTTTCGAACTGGGGACCTTTCGCGTGTTAGGCGAACGTGATAACCACTACACTACAGAATCCGGCTGCGGAAGGTTACTGTGGTCATGACGAGCCATCGAGAACAAAGACTCAACGTCAAAAGCTTTAATATCAACGCCTAATGTCATGCTTCGATCCAGTTTCGAACTGGGGACCGTTCGCGTGTGAGGTGAACGTGACAACAACTACACTTCAGAAACTCCATGCAAATCTAAAGATGTTTAAACATGCTGAAATGAACTTGAAAAAGAAAAAAACAGCCAGCCAAAGTCAAGAGGTCTTCCTCTATGTCTGAAGACAGGACAAAGTGCATTTTGCAACACAGGAACCTTTCATTTGTCAGGTTATTGGAGGAAAAGAACAAACAGGGAAACAAAACCATGCTCCACAAAACATTCTCATGCCTTTGTCCAAAAGCCAAAAAGAAAAAGCACCTAGATGCCTGCTTTCGCACCTTGATCCTATCAGGTGTTACTTGAATTAGGAACACTTAGACACTGTCAAAAACACACATGCTTGCCAAAAGCAAAAATGGGTAGAAATAATCACATTGGTAAAAGTAATGCTCATTAAACCAGCAATAGAATATGCTAACTAAGGCTAATTAAGCCAACAATATACGTTTGTGATCAAAATAAAGAAAAGCCACATGTTTCTGCCCGGGATCAAAACTGGGAACTTTCAGGAGGCTGGCAAACAGGACAATCACTCCACTACAGTAACCAGACAAGAGCGTTTACTGTGGTCATGGCAAGAATTAAAGATCAAGCACTCATTGTCAAAAGCGCTAGTTTGCAAAAGGCACGCTGTGTTTCTGCCCAGTTTCGAACTGAGGACTTTTCGCGTGTAAAGCGAACGTGATAACCACTACACTACAGAAACCACCAGATTCAAACAAACAAAAAATGCTGTGGTCATGGCAAGCAATAAAGAACAAGCACTGAAAGTCAAAAAGATTGTTTTCAAAGAGAAAAAGCTGTGTTTCTGCCCAGTTTCGAAATGGGGACCTTTCCCGTGTGAGGCGAACGTGATAACCGCTACACTACAGAAACCGGATGCAAGTGCTTACTGTGGTGACAACAAGCAATCGAGATCAAGAACTGAAAGTCAGAAGCTTGGATACCAAAGGGTAACAGCGTGTTTCTGCCCAGTTTCGAACTGGGGACCTTTCGCGTGTGAGGCGAACGTGATAACGCCTACACTACAGAAACCGGATGCAAGACCTTTCTGTGGTGACAACAAGCAATCGAGATCAATAACTGAAAGTCAAAAGCTTGGATACCAAAGGGTAACAGCGTGTTTCTGCCCAGTTTCGAACTGGGGACCTTTCGCGTGTTAGGCGAACATGATAAGCACTACACTACAGAAACCGGCTGCGAAAGGTTACTGTGGTCATGACGAGCCATCGAGAACAAAGACTCAACGTCAAAAGCTTTTATATCAACGCCTAATGTCATGCTTCTATCCTGTCTCAAACGGTGGACCGTTCGAGTGTGAGGTTAACGTGACAACTACTACACTTCAGAAACTCCATGCAAAGCTAAAGATGTTTAAACATGCTGAAATGAACTTGAAAAAGAAAAAAACAGCCAGCCAAAGTCAAGAGGTCTTCCTCTATGTCTGAAGACAGGACAAAGTGCAGTTTGCAACACAGGAACCTTTCATTTGTCAGGCTATTGGAGAAAAAGAACAAACAGGGAAACAAAACCATGCTCCACAAAACATTCTCATGCCTTTGTCCAAAAGCCAAAAAGAAAAAGCACCTAGATGCCTGCTTTCGCACCTTGATCCTATCAGGTGTTACTTGAATTAGGAACACTTAGACACTGTCAAAAACACACATGCTTGCCAATAGCAAAAACGGGTAGAAATAGTCACATTGGTAAAAGTAATGCTCATTAAACCAGCAATAGAATATGCTAACTAAGGCTAATTAAGCCAACAATATACGTTTGTGATCAAAATAAAGAAAAGCCACATGTTTCTGCCCGGGATCAAAACAGGGAACTTTCAGGAGGATGGCAAACAGGACAATCACTACACTACAGTAACCAGACAAGAGCGTTTACTGTGGTCATGGCAAGCATTAAAGATCAAGCACTCATTGTCAAAAGCGCTAGTTTGCAAGAGGAACGCTGTTTTTCTGCCCAGTTTCGAACTGCGGACCTTTCGCGTGTAAAGCGAACGTGATAACCGCTACACTACAGAAACCAACCGATTCAAACAAACAAAAAATGCTCTGGTCATGGCAAGCAATAAAGAACAAGCTCTGAAAGTCAAAAAGATGGTTTTCCAAGAGGAACGCTGTGTTTCTGCCCAGTTTCGAACTGAGGACCTTTCGCGTGTAAAGCGAACGTGATATCAGCTACACTACAGAAACCAACAAATTCAAACAAACAAAAAATGCTGTGGTCATGGCAAGCAATAAAGAACAAGCACTGAAAGTCAAAAAGATCGTTTTCAAAGAGAAAACGCTGTGTTTCTGCCCAGTTTCGAACTGGGGACCTTTCGCGTGTGAGGCGAACGTGATAACCGCTACACTACAGAAACCGGATGCAAGCGCTTACTGTGGTGACAACAAGCAATCGAGATCAAGAACTGAAAGTCAAAAGCTTGGATACCAAAGGGTAACAGCGTGTTTCGAACTGGGGACCTTTCGCGTGTTAGGCGAAAGTGATAACCACTACACTACAGAAACCTGCTGAGGAAGGTTACTGTGGTCATGATGAGCCATCGAGAACAAAGACTCAACGTCAAAAGCTTTAATATCAACACCTAATGTCATGCTTCTATCCAGTTTCGAACTGGGGACCGTTCGCGCGTGAGGTGAACGTGACAACCACTACACTTCAGAAACTCCATGCTAAGCTAAAGATGTTTAAACATGCTGAAATGAACTTGAAAAAGAAAAAAACAGCCTGCCAAAGTCAAGAGGTCTTCCTCTATGTCTGAAGACAGGACAAAGTGCATTTTGCAACACAGGAACCTTTCATTTGTCAGGCTATTGGAGAAAAAGAACAAACAGGGAAACAAAACCATGCTCCACAAAACATTCTCATGCCTTTGTCCAAAAGCCAAAAAGAAAAAGCACCTAGATGCCTGCTTTCGCACCTTGATCCTATCAGGTGTTACTGATTAGACAGATTAGACACTGTAAAAAACACACATGCTTGCCAAAAGCAAAAACGGGTAGAAATAATCACATTGGTAAAAGTAATGCTCATTAAACCAGCAATAGAATATGCTAACTAATGCTAATTAAGCCATCAATATACATTTGTGATCAAAATAAAGAAAAGCCACATGTTTCTGCCCGGGATCAAAACAGGGAACTTTCAGGAGGATGGTGATAGGAACTGAAGTAGTTAAATTGAGTTCTGTCTATGTTGCATTTTCTTGTTTAAAACTTATCTTTTCTGTTCCCTTGTGAACCAAGGTCAAATACTCCTGCTTTTTAGCCTACATGACTTTCTTTGTAGAAAACAAGTTGTGAAATCATTTTTTATACTGCGCATGTCTGTAAATGTTTAAATTCTTTGCTATAAAAGATGGAAGCCTAACTGATAAGCCAGAGGCGTCTTGGCTGGCATCCCGAGTGGTATTGTACAGCTTGTGTCTGTGTTATCCTTCTCGACGAAGCAATCAATTAGAGACATATGGTGCCTTACACCCAAGAACATCGGTCCTTCAGAAGAAAGAGGTATCTGAGGGATCCCGACAGTTTCCTGGCGCCCGAAACAGGGACCTGATATAGGCACCTCTCCAAGACTACCCGATCTACAGACCACTCCAGTTACTGATGAAATTGTGAACAGCAGACCTAAACACCTGGCCAGGTAAGAGATCAATTCTTCTCTTCTCTGCTCTTCATAATCTATAATTATAACTAAGGTCCGTATCAAGGGGAATCTAGTAGAGGAGGGGGCCGTAAAATCAGGTCCATATAAGAACTCTGAGGAAATCGGGTGTGACACGCATATGTAATTCCTGTCCGAATGAGAGGCTATTGCAGATTCTGCCTGTGTACTGCTATTTTTAGGAGAAGAACTGATGCAAATCATAACGGGTATGGTGATTGGACATTTGCAGGGACAACCCCAGACACAAACATAAAAAGTTTCATCACTTCAAGAAGGGAGAACAGTGGTGGGTATTGTTAGCATTGAATACACATGTCCCATTGAGTGACATGTTGAGAGGTCTGACATTACGGAATATAAGGCTGGGTGAACAGTTCATACTGCGCAGCCCGGACGGACAAGTTTTTCACAATAGACGGTTCCGCACTAGGAATAGAGGAGGTTGTTGAGTGACTGCCTTGATTTGAAGGACTGTGGAAAGTAGACAAATAAGCTGCACAGTAGGTATTCGTTCAAAGAGTGGTGATATTGCCTAACTGGGTCATGTGACAGCGTCCTTTCGGGGAGGTCACCGCCTAAGCTTAAATCAACACCCTTTACGAATAAACCTTGTGACAGATAAGAGTGTGACCGAATGAGCACAGGACCACGAAATAAGCCTGTGACAGGATATGACTGAAGAACCCCGATAAATGGATACTTTGTTTACAATCCTGTGTGTTGTGGGAGTGTTACTGTTCGGATGCTACCTAGCATATAAGTACACGAGACACGTAGTACAAGGAGGAACAGACACCCCGTTTAACCTGTTGGCACCTTAGGAAGAAGGTAACGAGGTATAGTAGAGCCTAGTCTTGAGCTTACCCAATACACCACCTAAGGCAGGGGACTAACAGGAAGAAACAAGAGAAACAGGATAGAAAGATGGGGAACAGTCAGGGAAAGACACCTGAAGAAGGAGACCGGTTATGTGATATAATTGAGGATAGATATGGAAGTAGTGCAGCAAAGAACCTGGAAAAAGTATTAATCAAATCCAAAGTGCAAGATAGGCAGGCTGTGTGAATCCTTGTATATATGTCTATGAGAACCTTTGAATAAGATGAGAGATGAGTAATTGAGTAAAAAAAAAATCAAAAAAAAAAAATCAGTGAATGAGCACGTATGAATGAATCATCACACATCATTTTTGTGTCAAGAGATTTGTGACCTTTCTAGTTGTGGTGGAATCCCGGACAGATGCGTTATAGATATTTCAAATCTACATCTGAGACTGAATGAATTGAGTAATGATATAGTTCGTGTTATATGTGGCATTACATTGTAAAGTTTCCTGAATGCATTTGGCCAGAAAAAGGGCAAGGCATGGTTAATCTCATTATACAGTTATCTGCCCTTACAGTGAAATCCCGTGATTTTGAGTTTCTTTGTAGAAATTGATTTTGATAAGTCTAAAGAACTACAGAATTCTGTGAAGGACGACGCTGCATTCTGACGGGAGGGAGGAAAGATGGCGCTGCGCAGTTTTTCTTCTCCCTTCGCTCTTATCTCTGCTGAGTGTGAGCTGTGCTCAAAATTCTCTGTAATTCTATCCGTAAGGTACGCGCTGAAAGATTTGTGCATTTTAAAGCAACAGTACTTAATTGAAGATTGGAAGTTAAAAGTAAGATATGGTGCCTAATTTAGAAGGGAATTGTAAGTGATTGCTTGGTCATTAATGTGTTTGAACCTGCTTCTAGTTGTGTGATTGATTTGTATAGCAAATTGTGTCAAATTACAAAAGACAGAGCAGGAAGGAAGCAGTAAAACAAGTGGGACAAATATTGAAAAAGGCAAAAATACCAGAGTGTGAATGTTTGGATGTACAAAAAGGCACAGACAAGGGAAGAAAATAGCAAGTGAATAAATGATGCTTGAGAATGTGCAGCAGTATGGAAGGTGTATTATGAATGTTTGATTGACAAAGTGTATCCAGAGACCCAGACAAAACAGATGGACTTGTAAACACTGTGGTCAGACTCAGACAAACCCAGACTGAATAGCTACTTGTGTGACCTGTGCTACTGACCTAAGCGAATTGCACTAAATCCTATCCAGACAAGATCATAAGAAGCTGACATAATAGTGTGGATAGTGGGTAGTGGGGACATTGGCCCTTGAGGAGTAAGCTGACAGTAGACATCAGACGACCAACCCCATCAGGACCTAGAAGTGTGACTAGAATAAGAAAGATGCAGGAGTATTGTCCCTGGAGCCCCTCTGACCAGCTAGCTTTGCTGAAGCAGCTGTCTGACCCTGAAGACCAACCATTCCTGTTTTACAGACACATAAAGGAAGTACAGCAGACATATAAGTGTACCTGGGCAGACCTAGAGAGGTTGGTGAGTTTAAAGGCAGGTGACGCACTAGGACATATAATTAAGACACACACAGATGTGACAAAGAATCAGGCTTGGGGCATGGATGATAAATCTGCACGATCTGGGGAGACGTACTGTGAGTCACTAAGACAATGGGCTGCAGTGGAACAATCAGAGCAGTCTGTACTCCTGACTAATGTGACACAGCAAAAAGGAGAGAGTGTAGAGATGTACTTTGGACGGTTACAGCTGAAATGGGCAGACATGGGGTACATTTGCATAAACCCACTTGATGTTAGAATACTGGTGAATGCATTCATTGACGGTATGAACAAAGACTTACGAGACACAGTACAGACAGCCAGACCTGAATGGAGACATGTAGATCTGAAAGACCTCCTTAAGGTAGCTAAAGAAATTGAGCAAACAAGGACAATAAAACGACCTGTCATGTATGCTGGAGCACAAGGAAAAAAGTGGAGACGTAATAGGGAAGGCATGTGAGATGACACTGACGTTTCTTTTGACAATCTATTCCCCACATGACATCCATGCCATACTCCTACAAGTTCAACCAAAACATCTGTCTATGGCCAGATAGCTCCAACTTGAGTGTGCTCTACTAATTCCTGAGTATGTCACTCCTCACAAGATGTAACGTTCTGAATCCAGCCACCCTCCTGCCTGTGGATTCAGAAAAGGGGGAATTGGTGACCGTATTAGCAAGTGAGGAAGGATACTTTGACATGACGCATGAACATGTCTGCATAGAACTGATGAGTCAGGAGACAGTTGGGTTTGCACACATTCATGAAAAACCTGTTCCTAATGCAGACTTTGAGTTTCCTTTTTGTAGATGGCCCCAGATACCACCAGGATGGACGATTCTACACTGGATATGCAGTAGTATCCTCACATGAGGTAATCCGAGCGGAACCACTCTCTCCTCACATGTCTGCGCAGGAGGCAGAGTTGAAGGCACTCACTGAGGCGTGTAGAGCCGCTGCAGGTAAAGTCGCTAATATTTTCACAGATTCGAAGCCCATTAAAAATGCAGAGCTGGTGAAACAATTGATGGAGGCATTGATGTTACCAGTCCAGGTTGGCATTGTCAAGGTAAAAGCACACACAAAGGTGACTCCGTGGAGGTAGAGGGCAATAGAAGGGCGAACGAGGCTGCTAAAATAGCACAAGGCGGCCTAGAGAGAGCAGTGGACGGTGGCGGGGAGTCAGCGTATTCCAGCCACATTGGGTCTAGATGTCCTGAAATCCCTCCAGCAAAAGGCTGCCCAAACAGAGAAGGTACACCAGGGGAGACTGGGAGCTGAGCTGAACTCAAATGGAGTATGGGAGAATAAGGATAAAATGTGCCCACCAAAGTCCCTGTTCCCAATCATGGCGCAAGCAGCACATGGCCCCAATCAAACCTCAAAAAGTCACATGTGTGCCATGGTAGATGCCTTCTGGATCGCTCCTGGTTTCAGTTACGCAGCCGCGAAACTTGTACAATCATGCCTCATCTGTGCACAGCACAACCCAGGTAAAACAGTAAAAGTCCCTAAGAAAGCGACACCTAGGCCTCTCTACCCGTTTCAGAGACGGCAGATTGACGACATACAGCTACCAAGGTAGGAGTGTATGCAAATATCCTAGTATGTGTAGATCTCTTCTCTGGATGGCCAGAGGCCTACCCGGTGAAAACGGCTACAGCTCGAGCCACTGCAAAGAAACTGGTGATGGAACTAGTACCACGATTCGGTGTCCCTGAAACAATTGAATCAGACAGAGGTACACACTTTACTGCTGAGGTAATGCAAAATGTAATGCAAATGATAGGTGTAGAACAAGCATTTCATACACCCTACCACCCACAGAGTTCAGGGAAGGTAGAAAGAATGAACGGGACACTAAAATTGAAAATACAGAAAACCATGGAGCAGACCCATAGACCATGGCCAGAGTGTCTCCCATTAGCATTATTCTCAGTAAGGCACACACCCACGGGGAAAGCTAAACTGTCACCCTTCGAGATACTGTTTGGAAGACCACCAAACACAGGGTTGTACTACCCACAGGTCTTAACACTCAATGTGGATAATTTGACAAGTTATGTAATCCAGTTGCAAAAGCATTTAACTCAAATGCATTCTCTAGTTTTCTCTTCCATTCCAGATCCAGATAGTGTGGAAGGAACTCACTGTCTGCAACCTGGTGATTACGTATATGTCAAGAAACACTCCAGAAAGACCCTTGAACCCCGATATCAGGGACCTTACCAAATACTCCTGACAACGCCTACTTCTGTTAAGTTGGAAGGACGACCAACCTGGATCCACGCATCGCATTGCAAACTAGCCACAGGAGTTAACAAAGCATAAGAGTGCATAATGTTTTGGTTTGGTTTTGTTGCATTATCTGTAATAATGGTAGCTGCGTGGGACAATCTAAATTTTCCAATGTCCTTGAATAATAAGTTTATACAACATCATGAAAAATTACTGAATGATTGGTCAAATGACACTCAGTCTCCAGCAGATTGCTGGATCTGCACACATTCACCAATATCGGCCACTAGTATTCCGTTCCTTGTTATTCCTGTGCCACCCGAGGAATTATTTGCCTGGACCAGTTGTTCTGATACACTCACTAATAATGCCACAAATAATGTGAAGTTATGGAACACAACTGTTGGAATACCTATTGTGGGATGGGTAGGATACACTTGGTGGCAGGGTAATCTTTCAGGAAGTAACACATACCTTCAATATCTGGCATATAAAGGGGGGGCTTGGGTACCCAGGAATAGAACTCGATTAACCTACCTGGGGCAAATTCCAATGTATGGCCTACAAGTTAGTTTTAATGTAACTTCCCACTCTACTGATGCCTTCAAACCAATACTGCTAGAAAGAAGGTTGCATAACACGTCCTGGGAGTATTCCAATTTATTTCCCCAGGGCAATAATGAAACTTGTTTTAATATTTCAGGTAATATACCTTGCAACGAGTCATCTGGATGTGAGAAAGGAATTCCCACCTGTGGAAATCCCGATGTAGGCTATTGTAGCCCTTTAGGACAACTTCCAAATTGGTGTATGCTTCAGAATGTATCTGCGTTCATAGATTTGGTTCATAGACTGGTATTACAACATTCAGCCCTATGGGACCTACCTAGTGACATGTACTGGATATGTGGAGACAATGCATATAAATGGTTACCAGTAGGGGTTTTAGGTTGACATCTCATTTCTGGCATGAAGGAGCGTACTCTTGTGATGACAGACGTGGCCTTAGTAACTGGGGGATGGAGAGGGTAAAAGAAGATACCTGTCTCCCTCGGGCAACCCGTCGGCCTGGGATAGTACCTGGTGAATAGGGCACTATCAGCTGTCTTTGCAGGATCCAGTGTTCCAGATTGTGAAGAATAAAGATGTCAAAGGGGGGAATGATAGGAACTGAAGTAGTTAAATTGAGTTCTGTCTATGTTGCATTTTCTTGTTTAAAACTTATCTTTTCTGTTCCCTTGTGAACCAAGGTCAAATACTCCTGCTTTTTAGCCTACATGACTTTCTTTGTAGAAAACAAGTTGTGAAATCATTTTTTATACTGCGCATGTCTGTAAATGTTTAAATTCTTTGCTATAAAAGATGGAAGCCTAACTGATAAGCCAGAGGCGTCTTGGCAGGCATCCAGAGTGGTATTATACAGCTTGTGTCTGTGTTATCCTTCTCGACGGAGCAATCAATTAGAGACATATGGTGCCTTACACCCAAGAACATCGGTCCTTCAGAAGAAAGAGATATCTGAGGGATCCCGACAATGGCAAACAGGACAATCACTACACTACAGTAACCAGACAAGAGCGTTTACTGTGGCCATGGCAAGCATTAAAGATCAAGCACTCATTGTCAAAAGCGCTAGTTTGCAAGAGAAACGCTGTGTTTCTGCCCATTTTCGAACTGGGGACCTGTCACGTGTGAGGCGAACGTGATAACCGCTACACTACAGAAACCAGAGGCAAGCGCTTACTGTGGTGACAACAAGCAATCGAGATCAAGAACTGAAAGTCAAAAGCTTGGATACCAAAGGGTAACAGCGTGTTTCTGCCCAGTTTCGAACAGGGGACCTGTCACGTGTGAGGCGAACGTGATAACCGCTACACTACAGAAACCAGAGGCAAGCGCTTACTGTGGTGACAACAAGCAATCGAGATCAAGAACTGAAAGTCAAAAGCTTGGATACCAAAGGGTAACAGCGTGTTTCTGCCCAGTTTCGAACAGGGGACCTGTCACGTGTGAGGCGAACGTGATAACCGCTACACTACAGAAACCAGAGGCAAGCGCTTACTGTGGTGACAACAAGCAATCGAGATCAAGAACTGAAAGTCAAAAGCTTCGATACCAAAGGGTAACACCGTGTTTCTGCCCAGTTTCTAACTGGGGACCTTTCGCGTGTAAGGAGAACGTGATAACCACTACACCCCAGAAACCGGATGCAAGCGCTTACTGTGGTGACAACAAGCAATCGAGATCAAGAACTGAAAGTCAAAAGCTTGGAAACCAAAGGGTAACAGCGTGTTTCTGCCCAGTTTCGAACAGGGGACCTTTCACGTGTTAGGCGAACGTGATAACCGCTACACTACAGAAACCAACCGATTCAAACAAACAAATAATGCTGTGGTCATGGCAAGCAATAAAGAACAAGCACTGAAAGTCAAAAAGATCGTTTTCCAAGAGAAAAAGCTGTGTTTCTGCCCAGTTTCGAACTGGGGACCTTTCGCGTGTGAGGCGAACGTGATAACCGCTACACTACAGAAACCAGATGCAAGCGCTTACTGTGGTCACAACAAGCAATCAAGATCAAGAACTGAAAGTCAAAAGCTTGGATACCAAAGGGTAACAGCGTGTTTCTGCCCAGTATCGAACTGGGGACCTTTCGCGTGTTAGGCGAACGTGATAACCACTACACTACAGAAACCGGATGCGGAAGGTTACTGTGGTCATGACGAGCCATCGAGAACAAAGACTCAACGTCAAAAGCTTTAATATCAACGCCTAATGTCATGCTTCTGTAGGGAAGGTGACCTGACGGATGGACGGACTAGTCAGAGTGAAGAAAGATAGGTTTGCACAGTGTAGGTAGGAGTCAGTGATTACAGTGGGGAAACAACTAGGAAAGTGTAGTGGACGTGCAGTACCTTGGGATGACCATTAGATGGCAGGGTGGAGTGTGAGCAAAGGACTTTACAGCAGCTTAGGGCTTTAGAAACCGTTGGTCATGGGGGGCGTGGTGACAGTTAGAGTGACAGTTTCAAGGAACCGGGGGAGTTATAAATACTGAGGGAGGGTTCCAGAAAGATCCAGTCCCCAGGGGGAGCCCAGGTGACAGGAGGACTACGCCAGTCTGTGTGCCCTGAGGAGAATCCAGACCAGGGGGACTGAGGAGAGAGGACGTCAGGGGGGTGGTCCTGACAGGAAAGGACCGCAGTTGAGACGAGGTACTGGGTGTAAGACACCGTATGTGACACGACGACTGAGCAGTAGAAGCGCTGTTGGTTAATGGGCCTAAGGCGGCCACAGTGACGGAACTGTCAGGAGCGTCGACAGTAAAGGAGGGGACGGTGTGTGCAGACACGTCTCCAGTGTACGGTGTGAGAAGCGGCTCTGGAAACGGAGGGCCGCGAGGTGTGCCGTCAGTCGGACGGCAAGTGAAGAAATAAACTTGGACCTGTTGCACCCAGAATCTGCCTCCATCGTGTCTCTGTTGTCATCTCTGCGCGGTATAAAAGTAGGACCACCCCCCCAGCTCGGCACCCCACCACCGACACTACATTTGGCGTAGTCAGCAGGATCGCCGCCGCTAATACCTCATCTTCTGCGGCAGACCTGCCTCAAAGAATGGAAAAGGACTTGGACTACTCTGTTTGGATTACAATTACCTGTGGATTACAAATGACTAGAGTTGAGCGATACCATCCGATACTTCAAAGTATCGTATCGGATGGTATCGGCCGATCTTTAAAAAAAGTATCGGTATCGCCGATTCCGATACCGGAAGTCCCATTCAAGTCTATGGGACTTCCGGTATCGGAATAAGAAAAACCCTTTCCTGCCCTTGTACAGCCTCTCTGGGGTCTGTACGGGCCTTTCGGGGGGCTGTGCCGGCCTGCCAGGGGGTCTGTGCAGGCTCCGGTGGTCTGTGCCGGCCTGCCGGTGGTCTGTGCAGGCTCCGGGGGGCTGTGCCGGCCTGCCGGGGGGCTGTGCCGGCCTGCCGGGGGGCTGTGCAGGCTCCGGGGGGCTGTGCCGGCCTGCCGGGGGACTGTGCAGGCTCCGGGGGGCTGTGCCGGCCTGCCGGGGGGCTGTGCCGGCCTGCCGGGGGGCTGTGCAGGCTCCGGGGGTCTGTGCAGGCATCGTCCGATGGGACTACAAGTCCCATCGGGCGATGCCTGCTACCATGACAGTGATTGACACATTAGCCAATGATGGGACAGTAGTAGTCCCATCATCCGGCTAATGTGTTAAATGTAAAAAAAAAAAAAAAAAAAAAAAATTACATGCTACATACATACAACATGCATACTACATACATGCTACATTCATACTACATACTACATACATGCTACATTCATACTACATGCAACATACATACTACATATATACTACATACATGCTACATACATACTGCATACTACATGCTACATACATACTACATATATACTACATGCATGCTACATACATACTACATGCTACATACATACCACATACATACTACATATATACTACATGCATGCTACATACATACTACATATATACTACATGCATGCTACATACATACTACATGCTACATACATACTACATACATACTACATATATACTACATACATGCTACATACATACTACATGCATGCTACATACATACTACATGCTACCTACATACCACATACATGCTACATATATACTACATGCATGCTACATACATACTACATATATACTACATGCATGCTACATACATACTGCATGCTACATGCATGCTACATACATACTACATACATACTACATGCTACATACATACCACATATATACTACATACATACAATACATTCATACAATACATACATAGACATACAATACATATAACATAGAGTAACATACTTACCAATACTTGTCACATTGTTCCCCGAAGCCATTGTCGTCTACGGAATAAATATTAACATAACAAACCACAAAAATACTCACCCACGATCCGAAGCAGTCCACGAGTGTGTCCCACGACGATCTTGGGTAGAGAACTGCAGCATCAGCTGTTGCTGCCGTTCTCTACGGGCTGCAGGAATCCAATGACGGAAGGTAGGTATCCTTCCGCACTGTATTCCTCCGCCACTTAAAAAAAAAAAAAGTCCCTAGTCTCACTTTATGCCATTGCTGTGTGGGAAATTCCCACACAGCAATGGCATAAAGTGAGACTAGGGACTTTTTTTTTTTTAAGTGGCGGAGGAATACAGTGCGGAAGGATACCTACCTTCCGTCATTGGATTCCTGCAGCCCGTAGAGAACGGCAGCATCATCTGATGCTGCAGTTCTCTACCCAAGATCGTCGTGGGACACACTCGTGGACTGCTTCGGATCGTGGGTGAGTATTTTTGTGGTTTGTTATGTTAATATTTATTCCGGAAAGACAATGGCTTCGGGGAACAATGTGACAAGTATTGGTAAGTATGTTACTCTATGTTATATGTACTGTATGTCTATGTATGTATTGTATGAATGTATTGTATGTATGTAGTATATATGTGGTATGTATGTAGCATGTAGTATGTATGTAGTATGTATGTAGCATGCATGTAGCATGTAGTATGTATGTAGCATGCATGTAGCATGTAGTATGTATGTAGCATGCATGTAGTATGTATGTAGTATATATGTGGTATGTATGTAGTATGTATGTAGTATATATGTAGTATGTATGTAGTATATATGTAGTATGTATGTAGCATGTAGTATGTATGTAGCATGTATGTAGCATGCATGTAGTATGTATGTAGTATGTATGTAGCATGCATGTAGTATGTATGTAGCATGTATGTAGTATGTATGTGGTATGTATGTAGCATGTAGTATATATGTAGCATGTATGTAGTATGTATGTGGTATGTATGTAGCATGTAGTATATATGTAGCATGCATGTAGTATGTATGTAGTATGTATGTAGTATGTATGTAGCATGCAGTATGTATGTAGTATGTATGTAGTATATATGTAGTATGTATGTAGCATGTATGTAGTATGTATGTAGCATGCATGTAGTATGTATGTAGTATTTTTTTTTTTTTTTTAACATTTAACACATTAGCCGGATGATGGGACTACTACTGTCCCATCATTGGCTAATGTGTCAATCACTGTCATGGTAGCAGGCATCGCCCGATGGGACTTGTAGTCCCATCGGACGATGCTTGCACAGACCCCCGGACATCAGCACAGCCCCCCGGCAGGCCGGCACAGCCCCCCGGCAGGCCGGTACAGACCCCCACAGGGTGCACAGACCACCGGCAGGCCGGCACAGACCCCCGGCAGGCCGGTACAGACCCCGGGCAGTCCACACAGCCCCCCGGCAGGCCGGCACAGCCCCCCGGCAGGCCGGCACAGTCCCCCGGCAGGCCGGCAGAGACCCCCGGAAGGCCCGAAATGACGGCGCATCATGATGCGCACACACCGCGCATCATGATGACGTCAGGCCGTCAATCAACTGAACTTCCGATTCCGATGCCGAATTCCGATATTGAAAAAATATCGGAAGTCGGTATCGGAATTCCGATACAGCAAGTATCGGCCGATACCCGATACTTGCGGTATCGGAATGCTCAACACTACAAATGACCTACCTGTGGAATACAAATGGGAAGCGCTGTGGCGGATCTGTGTGGCCAGCAGAGGATCCGGGGCGGTACCAGGTACTGTGCAGTATGGCGGTGTTGCTTCAGCGCAGAGGAGAGGTCCGGGTGTTTGCAGTCGTGTTGAATGGACTTGGACCCCCTCCAACGTACCCCAAAAGGAAGCAGTATGTGCCTGGAAATCGACGCTTCCATATATTGGACCCTGACAGGATGGTGGAGAGGCCTGCCGACACCTCACCTCACAGAGGGAGTGGCACAGAAGAAAAACTTGGCTGCGGCTGTCTGATGCCATTCGAGTGCTGCCCAACGGACGGTATGAGACTCTGCAGGTGTCGGGGCATCGGCCGCCTAGAGTGGCAGTGGCGGCAGGGGATGGAGCTGTGCCAGAAGTCGCCCTCAGAGCCACGGGAGAGCAGCGGGATGCTGAGCTGGGGAGCGGAGCCTGAGCGGAGTCAGCGAAAACGGCCGCCACCAATACCAGCAGAGGACTTCTCAGCGGAGCCCCCGAGTTTAGGGGAAAAACCCGCGGGACAGTGGAGCAAGGGACGGAGGCTGCGGGTGAAGCCACGTATTGATGTGATGGAGGCCGCAGCGCCGGGGAAGGTGAGAGTACCCCCGGCACCACTAGTGCCTCCGCCAGCGGCCCTCATCATTCCGCCGCAGCACGCTGCCCCCTGCGCACCGGAAGGCCTGGGTACATCGGGCCCAGTGGTGTATGCAGAGTTGTGCGAGGCCCCTGCTCAAGTCCCTGAGGTACCCCGCCTGGAGCCGCCAGTGCGGAAGTCATCCAAAGAAGACGCTGCTGCGTTCCCCCTGCTGATAGCAGCTGCGTCGTTGGAACCGGCCGTTACTCCGGCTCCATTGGAAGTAGTGGATGCGGCCTGTCCTGAGGCCGCGGTTATGCCGCTGCTGAAGTCGACTGCGGCCGACTTAGTGGGCCTTGTGATTCCAGCCTCCAAGGACCCGGTTGTCCCCATTTGCCACCTGGCCCCAGCGGCTGTTGAGCTGCAGGAATCATCGGCCGCCTCTGATCCACGTCCTTCCTCGGTTAAGTCCCGCCCACCGGACTCCAGGGCTCATGCCGGACCCTCTGTTTGGGTCGCAGGAGTTATAGAGAAGAAGAGGGCCAGGGGGCAGGAAGTCTGGAACCTGCTCCATGAGAGGGGAGAGGCTGGCATGGCGGCTGCACGACCCCCGGACGGCTCGTTTATACTATCTTGCAGAAAGGGACACTTCTTGCATCCTGGGAGCTCCACGGTTGTGGGGTTCCATACTACTGACCACCGAAAGGAGGATTGAACTGTCAGGAGTTCGTTGCACCGTTGTGCAGGTCAAAAGGACATTTCGCGGTCAGCTTTTAAAAAAAAAAAGAAATGTTTATCTGTGATTTTTATGTCTGTTTTTCTATGTTCCTCTTACAGGATAGATTGTGTTTACTTTTTAGACTGACAGAGCGCGGGATACTTAGAAAAGAGGGAGTGTCCATGTCCAAGGAAGGGAGGAGGAAAGGAGACTTGCAATGTTATGTTATATTTTGGTTTTAAAAGCAAGAAAAAAAAAAATTATAAAAATGGGTACTTGTGCTATTATAAAGTTGTTTAATGTATAATATGCCAAAGTAAATGCAACAGGTCCGGGTAAGGGAAGGTCTGCGGGACCAAAGGAAAGTGTGAGATCCGGTAGGGATCTAAGAGTTGAGGAGGTCTGGGAGACCGGGACGCCGACCATGACATGTAATTGAAAGAAGGAAAATGAGTTGGAAGACGTGAGAAAGACAGCCGTCCTAGGTCAGGTCCCCAACACCACGGACACCCCTGAAGAAGGAAAGGCGGGCGCCGGCAATGATCTGGTAGGTGAGTGGCCTCGATCATGGCGTACCGGATAGTGAAAGGTAACAGTAGGGGAGAGTAGGGGAAAGATACACGCTGTAGAGAGAATACGGGTGTACCTTGCCCAATTTGAAAGACATTGTCATGTGGCGTGCGCGCTGGTGAGTAGCAGTAGGCTGCTCAGAGCATAGTGCTCCCAGTATGGTTCGGCCCCCGCAGATAGTGGGTTTGGCTCAACTTCTGGTCCGACAACAGAATGTAGGTGTAGATTCAGAACGACGAAGGCAGGGATGACGATTGTCGAGGACGACAATGGACAAAGGAAGGGGGAGTGTAGGGAAGGTGACCTGACGGATGGACGGACTAGTCAGAGTGAAGAAAGATAGGTTTGCACAGTGTAGGTAGGAGTCAGTGATTACAGTGGGGAAACAACTAGGAAAGTGTAGTGGACGTGCAGTACCTTGGGATGACCATTAGATGGCAGGGTGGAGTGTGAGCAAAGGACTTTACAGCAGCTTAGGGCTTTAGAAACCGTTGGTCATGGGGGGCGTGGTGACAGTTAGAGTGACAGTTTCAAAGAACCGGGGGAGTTATAAATACTGAGGGAGGGTTCCAGAAAGATCCAGTCCCCAGGGGGAGCCCAGGTGACAGGAGGACTACGCCAGTCTGTGTGCCCTGAGGAGAATCCAGACCAGGGGGACTGAGGAGAGAGGACGTCAGGGGGGTGGTCCTGACAGGAAAGGACCGCAGTTGAGACGAGGTACTGGGTGTAAGACACCGTATGTGACACGACGACTGAGCAGTAGAAGCGCTGTTGGTTAATGGGCCAAAGGTGGCCACAGTGACGGAACTGTCAGGAGCGTCGACAGTAAAGGAGGGGACGGTGTGTGCAGACACGTCTCCAGTGTACGGTGTGAGAAGCGGCTCTGGAAACGGAGGGCCGCGAGGTGTGCCGTCAGTCGGACGGCAAGTGAAGAAATAAACTTGGACCTGTTGCACCCAGAATCTGCCTCCATCGTGTCTCTGTTGTCATCTCTGCGCGGTATAAAAGTAGGACCACCCCACCAGCTCGGCACCCCACCACCGACACTACACTTCTATCCAGTTTCGAACTGGGGACCGTTCGCGTGTGAGGTGAACGTGACAACCACTACACTTCAGAAACTCCATGCAAAGCTAAAGATGTTTAAACATGCTGAAATGAACTTGAAAAAGAAAAAAACAGCCAGCCAAAGTCAAGAGGTCTTCCTCTATGTCTGAAGACAGGACAAAGTGCATTTTGCAACACAGGAACCTTTCATTTGTCAGGCTATTGGAGAAAAAGAACAAACAGGGAAACAAAACCATGCTCCACAAAACATTCTCATGCATTTGTCCAAAAGCCAAAAAGAAAAAGCACCTAGATGCCTGCTTTCGCACCTTGATCCTATCAGGTGTTACTTGAATTAGGAACACTTAGACACTGTCAAAAACACACATGCTTGCCAAAAGCAAAAACGGGTAGAAATAATCACATTGGTAAAAGTAATGCTCATTAAACCAGCAATAGAAAATGTTAACTAAGGCTAATTTAGCCAACAATATACGTTTGTGATCAAAATAAAGAAAAGCCACATGTTTCTGCCCGGGATCAAAACAAGGAACTTTCAGGAGGATGGCAAACAGGACAATCACTACACTACAGTAACCAGACAAGAGCATTTACTGTGGTCATGGCAAGCATTAAATATCAAGAACTCATTGTCAAAAGCGCTAGTTTGCAAGAGGAACGCTGTGTTTCTTCCCAGTTTTGAACTGAGGACCTTTCGCGTGTAAAGCAAACGTGATAACCGCTACACTACAGAAACCAACCGATTCAAACAAACAAAAAATGCTGTGGTCATGGCAAGCAATAAAGTACAAGCACTGAAAGTCAAAAAGATCGTTTTCCAAGAGAAAAAGCTGCGTTTCTGCCCAGTTTCGAACTGGGGACCTTTCGCGTGTGAGGCGAACGTGATTACCACTACACTACAGAAACCGGATGCAAGCGTTTACTGTGGTGACAACAAGCAATCGAGATCAAGAACTGAAAGTCAAAAGCTTGGATACCAAAGGGTAACAGCGTGTTTCTGCCCAGTTTCAAACTGGGGACCGTTTTCGAACTGGGGACGGTTAGGTGAACGTGATAACCACTACACTAAAGAAACCGCCTGCGGAAGGTTTCTGTGGTCATGACGAGCCATCGAGAACAAAGACTCAACGTCAAAAGCTTTAATATCAACGCCTAATGTCATGCTTCTATTCAGTTTCGAACTGGGGACCTTTCGCGTGTGAGGCAAATGTGATAACCGCTACACTACCTAAACCGGATGCAAGTGCTTACTGTGGTGACAGCAAGCAATCGAGATCAAGAACTGAAAGTCAAAAGCTTGGTTACCAAAGGTTAACAGCGTGTTTCTGCCCAGTTTCGAACTGGGGACCTTTCGCGAGTTAGGCGAACGTGATAACCACTTCACTACAGAAACCGGCTGTGGAAGGTTACTGTGGTCATGACGAGCCATCGAGAACAAAGACTCAACGTCAAAAGCTTTAATATCAACGCCTAATGTCATGCTTCTACCCAGTTTCGAACTGGGGACCGTTCGCGTGTAAAGCGAATGTGATAACCGCTACACTCCAGAAACCAACCGATTCAAACAAACAAAAAATGCTGTGGTCATGGCAAGCAATAAAGAACAAGCACTGAAAGTCAAAAAGATCGTTTTCCAAGAGAAAAAGCTGTGTTTCTGCCCAGTTTCGAACTGAGGACCTTTCGCGTGTGAGGCGAACGTGATAACCGCTACACTACAGAAACCGGATGCAAGAGCTTACTGTGGTGACAACAAGCAATCGAGATCAAGAACTGAAAGTCAAAAGCTTGGATACCAAAGGGTAAGGCTAGTTTCACACTTGCTTTTTTTTGCAGCGCGTTTTTCCCACAAAAAAACGCATTTAAAAAACGCATAAAAAAGCATACAGATGCTGCATTTTTTTCAAGCATTTTTATGAGCATGCATGAAAAAAATGCAGCGTTTTTATGCGTTTGTATGGGTTTTTAGTGCGTTTTTACTGCGTTTGCGTTTTTTTCCAACATTAGGTGGCCTCTCACACTAACCCAAACCATGACTTTACTAACCCTAACCCTGACCCTAACCCTAACCCTAACCCTGACCGTGACCCTAACCCTAACCCTAACCCTGACCCTAACCCTGACCCTAACCCTAACCCTAACCCTAACCCTGACCCTAACCCTAACCCTAACTCTTAACCAAACCATACCCTGATCCTAACCCTAACCCTAACCCTGACCCTGACCCTAACCCTAACCCTTAACCAAACCATACCCTGATCCTAACCCTAACCCTGACCCTAACCCTAACCCTAACCCTGACCCTAACCCTAACCCTGACCCTAACCTTAACCCTGACCCTAACCCTAACCCTGACCCTGACCCTAACCCTAACCCTTAACCAAACCATACCCTGATCCTAACCCTAACCCTGACCCTGACCCTAGCCCTGACCCTAACCCTAACCCTAACCCTTAACCAAACCATACCCTGATCCTAACCCTAACCCTGACCCTGACCCTAACCCTAACCCTTAACCAAACCATACCCTGATCCTAACCCTGACCCTGACCCTAACCCTAACCCTAAACCCCCTTAACTAACCCTAACTCTAACCCAAACCCCTAAATTCCATTGTCTAAACTAATGGTAAAAAAAAAAAAATGCATGTGCAAAAAAACGCATACATAAGCATGCCAATGCGCACATATGCTCACCATAGACTTATAATGGGTGTCTTGCTGTAAAAAAATGCATTGCGCGTGCATGCATTGTTTTGAGGCAAGTCGGACGCTCAAAAAATGCAACAGGTTGCATTTTGTGCACCCGAGCGCATACCGCAAAAAAACGCATGCGCGGTAAAAAGAGTACAAACGCATGTGTATGCGCACATAAGCGCATCCCATGCAAAGTATAGGAGAAAAAAAATGCATGCGCTATTTAGCGCTAAAATACCGCGGAAAAAAAACACAAATGTGAAACCAGCCTATCAGCGTGTATCTGCCCAGTTTCGAACTGGGGACCTTTCGCGTGTTAGGCAAACGTGATAACCACTACACTACAGAATCGAGCTGCGGAAGGTTACTGTGGTCATGATGAGCCATCGAGAACAAAGACTCAACGTCAAAAGCTTTAATATCAACACCTAATGTCATGCTTCTATCCTGTTTCTAACTGAGGACCTTTCGCGTGTAAAGCAAACGTGATAACCGCTACACTACAGAAACCAACCGATTCAAACAAACAAAAAATGCTGTGGTCATGGCAAGCAATAAAGAACAAGCACTGAAAGTCAAAAAGATCGTTTTCCAAGAGAAAAAGCTGTGTTTCTACCCAGTTTCGAACTGGGAACCTTTCGCGTGTGAGGCGAAAGTAATAACCGCTACACTACAGAAACCGGATGCAAGCGCTTACTGTGGTGACAAAAAGCAATTGAGATCAAGACCTGAAAGTCAAAAGCTTGGATACCAAAGGGTAACAGCGTGTTTCTGCCCAGTTTCGAACTGGGGACCTTTCGCGTGTTAGGCGAACGTGATAACCACGACACTACAGAAACCGGCTGTGGAAGGTTACTGTGGTCATGACGAGCCATCGAGAACAAAGACTCAACGTCAAAAGCTTTAATATCAACACCTAATGTCATGCTTCTATCCTGTTTCTAACTGGGGACCGTTCGCGTGTGAGGTGAACGTGACAACCACTACACTTCAGAAACTCCATGCAAAGCTAAAGATGTTTAAACATGCTGAAATGAACTTGAAAAAGAAAAAAACAGCCAGCCAAAGTCAAGAGGTCTTCCTCTATGTCTGAAGACAGGACAAAGTGCATTTTGCAACACAGGAACCTTTCATTTGTCAGGCTATTGGAAAAAAGAACAAACAGGGAAACAAAACCATTTTCCACAAAACATTCTCATGCCTTTGTCCAAAAGCCAAAAAGAAAAAGCACCTAGATGCCTGCTTTCGCACCTTGATCCTATCAGGTGTTACTTGAATTAGAATCATAGAGTTGGAAGGGACCTCCTGGGGCATCTGGTCCAACCCCCTGCTCAAAGCAGGATTCGCTAAATCATTCCAGTCAGATATCTGTCCAGCCTCTGTTTGAAGACTTCCAATGAAGGAGAACTCACTACTTCTCGTGTCAGCCTGTTCCACTCATTGATCACTCTAACTGTCAACAAGTTTTTTCTAATATCTAATCTGTGTCTCCTCCCATTCAGTTTCATCCCATTGCTTCTAGTCTTTCCTTGTGCAAATGAGAATAAATTTGATCCTTCTACAATGTGACAGCCCTTTAGATATTTGTATACAGCTATTAAGTCTCCTCTCAGTCTTCTCTTTTGCAAACTAAACATTCCCAAATCCTGCAACCTTTCCTCATAAGACAGGGTTTGCAGACCGGTCACCATTCTGGTCGCTCTTTTCTGAACTTGCTCCAGTTTGTTGATGTCTTTTTTAAAATGTGGTGCCCAAAACTGGACACAATATTCCAGATGAGGTCTGACCAAAGAGGAGTAGAGGGAAATAATGACTTCACGTGATCTAGACTGTATGCTTCTGTTAATACATCCTAGAATTGCATTTGCCTTTTTTGCTGCTGCATCACACTGTTGACTCATATTCAGTCTGTGATCTATTAGTATACCCAAGTCTTTTTCACATGTGCTGTCACTTAGCCCTATTCCTCCCATTCTATATATGCATTTTTCATTTTTATTGCCCAGATGTAGTACTTTGCATTTCTCCCTGTTAAAAACCATTCTGTTAGTTGCTGCCCACTTCTCCAGTTTATTTAAATCTTTTTGAATCCTCTCTCTCTCCTCTCTAGTATTAGCTATCCCTCCTAGCTTTGTGTCATCAGCAAATTTAATCAGTTTACCCTCAATTCCTTCATCTAAATCATTGATAAAGATGTTGAACAATACAGGGCCCAGGACAGAGCCCTGTGGTACCCCACTTGAGACACTCTTCCAACTGGATGTTCAGCCATTTACGACCACTCTTTGGGTCCGATCACTAAGCCAGTTATGAATCCACCTAACAGTTGCCTTGTCCATTCCATACTTAGTCATTTTTTCAATAAGGATTGTATGAGAGACTTTGTCAAATGCTTTGCTGAAGTCAAGATATACTATATCTACAGCATTTCCTTGATCCACCCAATCAGTGATACCATCATAGAAGGAAATTAAATTAGTGTGACATGACTTATTAGTTACAAACCCATGCTGACTCTGTATAATCACTTCATTCTTATCCAGGTATTGACATACATGTTGTTTAATAATTTGTTCAAAGATCTTTCCTGGTATAGAAGTCAGACTCACCAGCCTATAGTTGCCTGGGTCCACCTTCTTCCCCTTTTTGAAGATAGGAACAACATTTGCTCTTCTCCAGTCTTCTGGCACTCTGGGGTGTAATTCATCTGGACCTGGAGACTTGAATTCATTTAGGTTAGCTAAGTGTTTTCTCACTATCTTTCTGTTTATAGATATCCTGGATTCTTCTATTCCTTTAATAGCACAGTGAATAACAGTTGATGTTACATTTCCTTTCTGAGAGAAAACAGATGCAAAATAGGAATTTAAAAGTTCAGCCTTCTCAACATCCTGTCTTACCATTTCATCATTTTCATCCTGTAAAAATCCTATAGCATCTTTGACTTTTCTTTTACTTTTGACATATCCCCAAAATCCTTTATTATTGCTTTTGACATCTCTTGCAAGCCTCAATTCATTTTCAGCTTTAGCTAATCTGATTTGTGCCCTGCAGGTTCTGCAGACAGAATTATATTCTTCTTTAGATATGCCTCCGTCTTTCCATTTTATAAACATTTTTTTCTTCCTTTTTAGCATGTGCTTAAGTTCTGTGTTCATCCATCCTGGTTTCCTTAAATGCTTCCTATTCTTCCCTCTTTTCGGAATTGTTAACAACTGTGCTTTGAGAATTTCATTTTTCAAGATTTCCCATCCTTCCTGGACATTTTTGTCTTTAAGGATATCCAGCCATTGGATCCCTCCAATTCTCTTTCTGAATCCCTTAAAATCTGCCTTTCTGAAATCTAACCTTGACGTCTGAGTCTTCACAGGTCTTCCGCCTCTAGTTATCCAAAATTCTAAAATAGCATGGTCGCTACCTCCTAGGGTCCCAGCCACTTTTACCTCCTCAACCATTTCCTCCCTGTTTATAAGGATTAGATCCAAGGTAGCAGTTCCCCTTGTTTTCTCCCTTACCTTTTGGAAGATAAAGTTGTCAGCAAGAGAGGATAAGAATTTCCTTGACCTGTTAGTTTTGCCTGAGAGAGATTCCCAACAAATGTCTGGATAGTTGAAATCTCCCATGACAACTATGTCATATTTTTTGGAGAACTTGGCCATTTGATGCATAAAGAGTTCATCCATATCTTCAGCTTGCACAGGCGGCCTGTAGTAAATGCCTACAATGGTGTCCTTTCCATTGTACTGTCCTTGTATTCTTACCCAAACAGTTTCCACAGAACTCCCAGTCTCTGAAGCTTCAATCTCTGTGCAGATATACGCGTTTCTAACATACAATGCAACACCCCCTCCTCGTTTATCAAGTCTGTTTCTTGCAAATAAGTTGTATCCTTCTAGTCTTGTATTCCAATCATGTGTATTGTCCCACCAAGTTTCGGTGATTCCAATGACATCATATTTCTTTTCCTGTGTTAGTAGTTCCAATTCTCCTTGTTTGTTGCCCATGCTTTGTGCATTAGTATAGAAACATTTTAGTTTGTGATTGGTTTCTCTTTCTCCAATATTTTTATTAATTAGATTCTTTCGTCTTTGTTCTTCCTTTCCACTTCTAATAGCAGAGTTCTCAATAGCATTTGTCAGGTGTATGGCTTTTTCTGGTCTTTTGCTTCCCTTCCCATGTTGTTCTAGTTTAAAGCTCTCCTTACAAGTGTAGCAAGGCGACTTCCAAATACCTGCTTTCCAGTCTTCGTAAGGTGCACCCCATCTCTAGCAAGTAGTCCATCGTATAAGTAGTTCACTCCGTGATCCAGAAATCCAAATCGTTGCTGACGGCACCATCGACGTAGCCAGTTGTTCACCTGCAGAATCTTATTCCACCTCCTTGTTCCATGGCCATCCACTGGGAGGATGGAAGAGAAGACCACCTGCGCTCCCAGTTCTTTCACTTTCTTGCCTAAGTCTTTAAAGTCTCTGCAGATGGTTTCCAGGTCGTTTCTTGTGGTGTCATTTGTTCCCACATGTAGTAGCAGGAATGGATAGTCATCTGTAGGTCTGAAGAGTCCTGATATCCTGTCAGACACATCTTTAATTTTTGCACCTGGAAGACAGCACATTTCTCTTGAAGTTATATCCGGTCTGCAGATAGCGGCCTCTGTTCCTCTCAACAGGGAATCCCCCATGACCACCACTCTCCGTTTCTTCTTCACAACATTTTTCTTTCTCCATCTAGGAGGACTCTGAAGGCGTACAAGGTTGCTGTTTGTTGGCAAAGTCTTATCCTGATGTATTTCGTCATCGTTTTCCTGCGTGAGAGCCTGGTACTGGTTTCTGAGCAGTATGGGTGCTGACTGCCTCCTGATCCTCCTGCTTCTCTGGGTCACATGTCTCCATTCCTCTGTTTATTCAGGTGCACTTCGAATTTCTTCTCTTTCTGTAACATGAAGAGATAATTCTGCCCTGTCCAAGAACTCTTCACCTTCCTTAATGATCTTCAACGTAGCTAACCTCTCTTCGAGATTTTGCAACTTTTCCTCCAACAGGGTCACAAGCTTGCATTTGTGGCAAGAGAAGTTTGGCTTTTCCACTGGTAAATCTGTAAACATGTAGCAAGAAATGCAGCTCACCAAATGGCTCCTGGCCTCTTCCATCTTGAGATTTCTTAAAAATGATGAAAGATGAGCAAAAATTTTTCCGATTTCCTCTTTTCAGCTGCAACGGCCAAAACCCAGTGATCGTTGAGCTCACGGAGACTCTTCACTTATCCCAGAAGGCACTGGGAATATGCAAATGATCTCCTCAAGACTCTTCCCCTGGAACACTTAGACACTGTCAAAAACACACATGCTTGCCAAAAGCAAAAAAGGGTAGAAATAATCACATTGGTAAAAGTAATGCTCATTAAACCAGCAATAGAATATGCTAACTAATGCTAATTAAGCCAACAATATACGTTTGTGATCAAAATAAAGAAAAGACACATGTTTCTGCCCGGGATCAAAACAGGGAACTTTCAGGAGGATGGCAAACAGGACAATCACTACACTACAGTAACCAGACAAGAGCGTTTACTGTGGTCATGGCAAGCATTAAAGATCAAGCACTCATTGTCAAAAGCGCTAGTTTGCAAGAGAAACGCTGTGTTTCTGCCCAGTTTCGAAGTGAGGACCTTCCGCGTGTAAAGCGAACATGATACCCGCTACACTACAGAAACCAACCGATTCTGAAAAACAAAAAGTGCTGTGGTCATGACAAGCAATAAAGAACAAGCACTGAAAGTCAAAAAGATCGTTTTCCAAGAGAAAAGCTGTGTTTCTGCCCAGTTTCGAACTGGGGACCTTTCGCGTGTGAGGTGAACGTGATAACCGCTACACTACAGAAACCAGAAGCAAGTGCTTACTGTGGTGACAACAAGCAATCGAGATCAAGAACTGAAAGACAAAAGCTTGGATACTAAAGGGTAACATCATGTTTCTGCCCAGTTTCGAACTGGGGACCTTTCGCGTGTTAGGCGAACGTGATAACCACTACACTACAGAAACCGGCTGCGGAAGGTTACTGTGGTCATGACGAGCCATCGAGAACAAAGACTCAACGTCAAAAGCTTTAGCATCAACGCCTAATGTCATGCTTCTATCCAGTTTCGAACTGAGGACCTTTTGTGTGTAAAGCAAACGTGATAACCGCTACACTACAGAAACCAACCGATTTAAAAAAAACAAAAAATGCTGTGGTCATGGCAAGCAATAAAGAACAAGCACTGAAAGTCAAAAAGATCGTTTTCCAAGAGAAAAAGCTGTGTTTCTGCCCAGTTTCGAACTGGGGACCTTTCGCGTGTGAGGCGAACGTGAGAACCGCTACACTACAGAAACCAGATGCAAGCGCTTTCTGTGGTGACAACAAGCAATCGAGATCAAGAACTGAAAGTCAAAAGCTTGGATACGAAAGGGTAACAGCGTGTTAGATGCCTGCTTTCGCACCTTGATCCTATCAGGTGTTACTTGAATTAGGAACACTTAGACACTGTTAAAAACACACATGCTTGCCAAAAGCAAAAACGGGTAGAAATAATCACATTGGTAAAAGTAATGCTCATTAAACCAGCAATAGAATATGCTAACTAAGGCTAATTAAGCCAACAATATACGTTTGTGATCAAAATAAAGAAAAGCCACATGTTTCTGCCCGGGATCAAAACAGGGAACTTTCAGGAGGATGGCAAACAGGACAATCACTACACTACAGTAACCAGACAAGAGCGTTTACTGTGGTCATGGCAAGCATTAAAGATCAAGCACTCATTGTCAAAAGCGCTAGTTTGCAAGAGGAACGCTGTGTTTCTGCCCAGTTTCGAACTGAGGACCTTTCGAGTGTAAAGCGAACGTGATAACCGCTACACTACAGAAACCAACCAATTCAAACAAACAAAAAATGCTGTGGTCATGGCAAGCAATAAAGAACAAGCACTGAAAGTCAAAAAGATCATTTTCCAAGAGAAAAAGCAGTGTTTCTGCCCAGTTTTGAACTGGGGACCTTTCGCGTGTGAGGCGAACGTGATAACCGCTACACTACATAAACCTGATGCAAGCATTTACTGTGGTGACAACAAGCAATCAAGATCAAGAACTGAAAGTCAAAAGCTTGGATACCAAAGGGTAACAGCGTGTTTCTGCCCAGTTTCGAACTGGGGACCTTTCACGTGTTAGGCGAACGTGATAACCACTACACTAGAGAAACCGGCTGCTGAAGGTTACTGTGGTCATGACGAGCCATCGAGAACAAAGACTCAACTCAAAAGCTTTAATATCAACGCCAAATGTCATGCTTCTATCCAGTTTCGAACTGGGGACCGTTTGTGTGTGAGGTGAACGTGACAACCACTACACTTCAGAAACTCCATGCAAAGCTAAAGATGTTTAAACATGCTGAAATGAACTTGAAAAAGAAAAAAACAGCCAGCCAAAGTCAAGAGGTCTTCCTCTATGTCTGAAGACAGGACAAAGTGCATTTTGCAACACAGGAACCTTTCATTTGTCAGGCTATTGGAGAAAAAGAACAAACAGGGAAACAAAACCATGCTCCACAAAACATTGTCATGCCTTTGTCCAAAAGCCAAAAAGAAAAAGCACCTAGATGCCTGCTTTCGCACCTTGATCCTATCAGGTGTTACTTGAATTAGGAACACTTAGACACTGTCAAAAACACACGTTTGCCAAAAGCAAAAACGGGTAGAAATAATCACATTGGTAAAAGTAATGCTCATTAAACCAGCAATAGAATATGCTAACTAAGGCTAATTAAGCCAACAATATACGTTTGTGATCAAAATAAAGAAAAGCCACATGTTTCTGCCCGGGATCAAAACAGGGAACTTTCAGGAGGATGGCAAACAGGACAATCACTACACTACAGTAACCAGACAAGAGCGTTTACTGTGGTCATGGTAAGCATTAAAGATGAAGCACTCATTGTCAAAAGCGCTAGTTTGCAAGAGGAACGCTGTGTTTCTGCCCAGTTTCGAACTGAGGACCTTTCGCGTGTAAAGCGAACGTGATAACCGCTACACTACAGAAACCAACCGAGTCAAACAAGCAAAAAATGCTGTGGTCATGGCAAGCAATAAAGAACAAGCACTGAAAGTCAAAAAGATCGTTTTCCAAGAGAAAAAGCTGTGTTTCTGCCCAGTTTCGAACTGGGGACCTTTCGCGTGTGAGGCCAACGTGATATCCGCTACACTACAGAAACCGGATGCAAGCGCTTACTGTGGTGACAGCAAGCAATCGAGATCAAGAACTGAAACTCAAAAGCTTGGATACCAAAGGGTAACAGCGTGTTTCTGCCCAGTTTCGAACTGGGGACCTTTCTCGTATTAGGCTACTTTCACACATCATGTTTTCGGCGTTAGGCGCGATCCGGCGTCGTGCCGGAATGCCGGATCCGGCAAATGTTTTGTAAAACCTGATGTGCCGGATCCGGTTTTCTGCCGGATCCGTCTTGTTCTTGACAGACAAAACCGGATCCGTCTCATCCGGTTCATCCGTTTTTCTATCTGTTTTTCGACGGATTACGATTATCCGGTTTTTAAAATTGACCCTCAAGGCAGAGTACACTGGCAGGATGACAGAGTGTGAAAGATTTTTGCCCTAACCAAACTTGTGTACCTTCTGGACCAACAGTATATACCTTTGCCAACCAAAGTTGGCTATCTTGTCATGGTCTACTATTTTTAGCTTTAAGCCACAGGTGTGTACCTGGTTGTGTTTTATGCAAAGTATTTCACCTTTTAACAAAAGTTGTGTACATTGTTAGGAAATCACCAACAATAAACACAACTTTTTAGGTGAAATAATTTGCTTCAAACACAACCAGGAACACAACTGTGGCAAAAAGCTAAAATTTACCCACAGTTATATACCTAGTTTTGAAAACCATTTCACCTTTTAAATATCCTGTATTTAACCTTTTTCGCCGCAGAAAGAAATGACAGACAACCAGTGTAAAATAATTTAACTTTTATTGAAAAATGTTTTTTTAGTAAACTTTTTTAAAATTTTAATAAACTTGTTTAATAAAACTTTGAAACTATAAAACTGAAACCATAAAACTGGTCATTTTTATTTAAATACACACATTATAAATCTGTGTAGTGTGTGGTGGAAATACTGCTGGAGGGGCTGCGGGACACTTCGACACTGGGAGTGTGGAGAGAGGACTGGGATCGTGGTGGGGAAGGAACAGTTAGAGGTGAAGGTGTGGAAAAAACTACAGAATGGGTGGACATGTGGGAAGCAGAAGAGGTGGTGGGTGGTGGAGTGGAGGGTTGGGCAGGGACTGTAGGAGCAGATGATGTTGATGGCAAGTTGTATGGGGAAGGAGTTTGGTACGGGGCAGGTTGCTGGAAGTGGGGAGATGTCTGGTACGGGGCAGGTTGCTGGAAGTGGGGAGATGTCTGGTACGGGGCAGGTTGCTGGAAGTGGGGAGATGTCTGGTATGGGGCAGGTTGCTGGAAGTGGGGAGATGTCTGGTACTGGGGAGGTTGCTGGTACTGGGGAGTTTGCAGGTACTGGGGAGGTTGCTGGTACTGGGGAGGTTGCTGGTACTGGGGAGGTTGCTGGTACTGGGGAGGTTGCTGGTGCTGGGGAGGTTGCTGGTGCTGGGGAGGTGGATGGTGCTGGGGAGGTGGATGGTATGTAATAGGAGGGGGAGGATGGAAAGTGGCTGGAGGGGGTGTAGATGTAATAGGAGGGGGAGGATGGAAAGTGGCTGGAGGGGGTGTAGATGTAATAGGAGGGGGAGGATGGAAAGTGGCTGGAGGGGGTGCAGGTGGAGGAACTACTGTGGTGGGAGGAGGAGGTTGGGAGGTAACTTGCTGGAGAGCAGCGTGGCATGAATGCATTACATGCATCTGCTGGGCAGTAGAGAGCGTTTCCATGCGCTCCACAACAGACCTGAAAAAGGTGTGGTTTGGCGAAGATCTTGCTTCTGAATGCATGGTTTGCAGAAGTGTCTTCACCTCCAGAATGCTGGAGTTGATCTGCTGATAGCCTGCGGAGATTTGCTCTGACAAGACTTTTAGACAGTTCTGGAAAGATGCATTCAGATGCAAGAACTCTGGCGCATAAGTCTTTTCCTGACCCCTCTGCCGCTGCCGCCCAGTACCCGCAGGTGTACTAGAGGTGGCAGGGGCAGAAGGGTGGGGTAAAGGGAAAGCGATCTCCTCACCAGCAGCTTCATGTAATGTAGGCGGCCACGATGCTCCTGTGCTGGTGGATGGGACAGATGGGTCGAATGTGTGGGAAGGCTGGGAAGGTGCAGATGTACCGGGGCGGTCGAAGTGTCCCTCGGTGCCGGTCTCCTCAGGGATCGCCTCAGAAGGGTCCAATCGTGCAGGCTCCCGAGTGCTGCTCACCGTGCTGTGGAATAAAGAGAAAAAAAAAAAACAATTAAAATACTGACATGGTATGGCCCTGGCTGAAAAAACAAATTTACATCTAACATTTTTTTTCACATGTGGTGTGTAATATTTACCTTCTAGTGACCATTGTTTCCCGGAGGAACGACAGGGCTTCTGCGTACTTGTACTTGCTCCTGTGTCCTCCAGATCCACTCGGGGCCCGCATCTCTTTATTGAACTCCTTCTTGAAACGATCCCTCACAGACCGCCACCGATTCACAATTCTGTTCCCTGAAACGAGAAAGGACAAAGTGGTTAGTATACAACATCAGTGTTTCCCAAACTCCAGTCCTCATGGTCCCCAGGGGTCATGTTTTCAGGATTTCCATAGTAAATAGAAATCCTGAACACATGATCCGTGGGGACCACGAGGACTGGAGTTCGGGAAACACTGGTTTACATCAAGCAACCGGTACTGTATATACTTACGCTCTATAATCTGGGCCCGAACATCGAGGTCCTCCCAGCGGCCCACAAGGAGCGAACAGATTTCCTCCCAGAGTCGTCGGGTAACGATAAGGTCAGCGTGGCGGCGGTCATCCATATTCTAGAGTGGCTCCCTTTCTCTGACGAGATCGATGAGGCGGTCCACATCGAGTCCTCCATCCTCACCGTCAGAGTCGGGAGCACGCTGTGAAGGCTGTTAAAGAAAAAGACAAAAATAACATAATTAGCCTCCACAAAAGAAATGAAATAAAAAGTGCAAAAAAAACAAAGCAAAAATATTTATACTTACACGCTGGTGACCGCCGCGTTGCTGTAGCCGACGACCCTGGGAGGCACTGCGAGGACCTCTTGGCCGAGCACCAGATTGGGAAGACTAGAGAAGAAAACAAAAAATGTTATGTCTTTGGATGTAGGCATTTGTTTGCTGTGTGTGGTCTGCAGAACATTGTTTTCTATGTGTTGTGTGTAGTGTGATGTTGTGTTTCTGCGTTTGATGCAAAAAACTTACCAATTGTGAGCCCACTCCAGGTGTCTGTCCACCCCTTCCTTCTTCTTCTGGGAGCTCCTCTTCATCTTGAGAATCCTGTTTTGAAATAAAAGGCAATGAATAGACATATATTACAGAGATGATGGATTTTGGAAATAAAAACTTACCGTCAAACGCTGACAATGCGAGGGAGGGCTCCCAGAAGATGATGTGCTGTCTTCCTGGTGGCCACACTCCATGCCTGTGGGTGGTGTTCCAGCTGCTGCCATTGCTGCTGCTGCTGCATCTATTGGGCGGCTGTTGAATAAAGAGAAACAAAGGGCCAATGAATATCTTGATATTCAATAGCACTAGTTTGGAGGAATGGGGGATTTGATAATTACCGTCATTCATCTGCTGCTGACCTCCCCTCCTCAGCATGTTCCATTTGCTGCTCCATTTGGGGTGGTGGTGGTACTGATGGTGCTGCAGTGGTCTCCTGCCTTCTCCTGCTGCGCTTGGTTGCTTTCTTGGGTGGCATGTTGGGTGTGGCTGTGGGTCCAACTGTCTTGCTTTTATATATGTCTTGTGGGCAGAGCTACTGAGCATGCTCAGACCAAAAAAACCGGATCCGGCTTTCGCCGGATCAGGCGTATTGCGGCGCTCATAGGCTTTCATTGTGTGAAAAAGCATTAAAGATCAAGCACTCATTGTCAAAAGCGCTAGTTTGCAAGAGGAACGCTGTGTTTCTGCCCAGTTTCAAACTGAGGACCTTCCACGTGTAAAGCAAACGTGATAACCGCTACACTACAGAATCCAACCCATTCAAACAAACAAAAAATGCTGTGGTCATGGCAAGCAATAAAGAACAAGCACTGAAAGTCAAAAAGATCGTTTTCCAAGAGAAAAAGCTGTGTTTCTGCCCAGTTTCAAACTGGGGACCTTTCGCGTGTGAGGCACTACACTACAGAAACCGGATGCAAGT
This sequence comes from Dendrobates tinctorius, assembly GCF_039654945.1. Lineage (NCBI taxonomy): Eukaryota > Metazoa > Chordata > Amphibia > Anura > Dendrobatidae > Dendrobates > Dendrobates tinctorius. The sequence continues at coordinate 12,900,371 of NW_027361918.1, read as the reverse complement.
GCTTACTGTGGTGACTACAAGCAATCGAGATCAAGAACTGAAAGTCAAAAGCTTGGATACCGAAGGGTAACAGCATGGTTCTGCCCAGTTTCGAACTGGGGACCATTCGCGTGTTAGGCGAACTTGATAACCACTACACTACAGAAACACCATGCAAAGCTAAAGATGTTTAAACATGCTGAAATGAACTTGAAAAAGAAAAAAACAGCCAGCCAAAGTCAAGAGGTCTTCCTCTATGTCTGAAGACAGGACAAAGTGCATTTTGCAACACAGGAACCTTTCATTTGTCAGGCTATTGGAGAAAAAGAACAAACAGGGAAACAAAACCATGCTCCACAAAACATTCTCATGCCTTTGTCCAAAAGCCAAAAAGAAAAAGCACCTAGATGCCTGCTTTCGCACCTTGATCCTATCAGGTGTTACTTGAATTAGGAACACTTAGACACTGTCAAAAACACACATGCTTGCCAAAAGCAAAAACGGGTAGAAATAATCACATTGGTAAAAGTAATGCTCATTAAACCAGCAATAGAATATGCTAACTAAGGCTAATTAAGCCAACAATATACATTTGTGATCAAAAGAAAGAAAAGCCACATGTTTCTGCCCGGGATCAAAACAGGGAACTTTCAAGAGGATGGCAAACAGGACAATCACTACACTACAGTAACCAGACAAGAGCGTTTACTGTGGTCATGGCAAGCATTAAAGATCAAGCACTCACTGTCAAAAGCGCTAGTTTGCAAGAGAAACGCTGTGTTTCTGCCCAGTTTCGAACTGAGGACCTTTCGCGAGTAAAGCAAACGTGATAACTGCTACACTACAGAAACCAACCGATTCAAAAAAAACAAAAAATGCTGTGGTCATGGCAAGCAATAAAGAACAAGCACTGAAAGTCAAAAAGATCGTTTTCCAAGAGAAAAGCTGTGTTTCTGCCCAGTTTCGAACTGGGGACCTTTCGCGTGTTAAACAAACGTGATAACCGCTACACTACAGAAACCGGCTGCGGAAGGTTACTGTGGTCATGACGAGCCATCGAGAACAAAGACTCAACGTCAAAAGCTTTAGTATCAACGCCTAATGTCATGCTTCTATCTAGTTTCGAACTGGGGATCGTTCGCGTGTGAGGTGAACGTGACAACCACTACACCTCAGAAACTCCATGCAAAACTAAAGATGTTTAAACATGCTGAAATGAACTTGAAAAAGAAAAAAACAGCCAGCCAAAATCAAGAGGTCTTCCTCTATGTCTGAAGACAGGACAAAGTGCATTTTGCAACACAGGAACCTTTCATTTGTCAGGCTATTGGAGAAAAAGAACAAACAGGGAAACAAAACCATGCTCCACAAAACATTCTCATGCCTTTGTCCAAAAGCCAAAAAGAAAAAGCACCTAGATGCCTGCTTTCGCACCTTAATCCTATCAGGTGTTACTTGAATTAGGAACACTTAGACACTGTCAAAAACACACATGCTTGCCAAAAGCAAAAACGGGTAGAAATAATCACATTGGTAAAAGTAATACTCATTAAACCAGCAATAGAATATGCTAACTAAGGCTAATTAAGCCAACAATATACGTTTGTGATCAAAATAAAGAAAAGCCACATATTTCTGCCCGGGATCAAAACAGGGAACTTTCAAGAGGATGGCAAACAGGACAATCACTACACTACAGTAACCAGACAAGAGCGTTTACTGTGGTCATGGCAAGCATTAAAGATCAAGCACTCATTGTCAAAAGCGCTAGTTTGCAAGAGGAACGCTGTGTTTCTGCACAGTTTCGAACTGAGGACCTTTCGCATGTAAAGCGAACGTGATAACCGCTACACTACAGAAACCAACCGATTCAAACAAACAAAAAATGCTGTGGTCATGGCAAGCAATAAAGAACAAGCACTGAAAGTCAAAAAGATCGTTTTCCAAGAGAAAAAGCAGGGTTTCTGCCCAGTTTTGAACTGGGGACCTTTCGCGTGTGAGGCGAACGTGATAACCGCTACACTACAGAAACCGGATGCAAGCGCTTACTGTGGTGACAACAAGCAATCGAGATCAAGAACTGAAAGTCAAAAGCTTGGATACCAAAGGGTGAGGCTGGTTTCACATTTGCGTTTTTTAGTGCTGGAAAAAAACGCATACGTGCGCATGCGATTTTGCGCGCTGGTATGCGCACGTATGCGATTTTCATGCGCTGCGTTTTTTTGGGGTGTGCGTTGGTATTTTCCAGACGCAGCATGTTGCATTTTTTGGCCCTGGAAAAAAGCGCATGCGCACGTATGTGCACGTTTTGCGCTAAAAATGGCCATTATAGCCTATGGATGCGCATACGTGCGCACTGGCATGCGCATGTATGCTTTTTTTTAGCGCTGCGTTTTTTTGGTGGTGTCCACTTGTTGTCCTAGTTATAATCTTCTAAAGTAAAAAAAAAAAAGTCTATATAAAGGAGGTGCCTGCCAAAACTCTGCCACTACTACACTGACAGATTGAAGAGCAGACAGTCAACCAAGAACCCATTATATCAGCGAAGAATGTGAGTATATTACATTATATGAATGTTCTTTTAAATTATGTATGTACTAATGATTTTTATTATTTTTACATGCAGTATGTCTTCAGAATCCGAGTATTCCCCATCGCGGCAGGAATTGGCCCAAGCAGACCGTGAGGTGATTATTTTCGTGCATCTGGTAAGTATATCTGCTGCTTCTCCAAATCTCTTACGTTTTTTTCAACTTTTTTAAGACATCGTCATCATCATCTGCGGACGGGACTAGTGAGGGCGAAGAGCAGGAGCAGCGAAGCCAAGTCCCGGTGGTGATACGGAATGTAAGTATCAAATGATTTGTAATGTTCTTTATTTTTTATCTTCTATTTTTACTCTTTTTTATGTTTCTTTTTTTGTAACTTTTTATTCAATTTAAATTTGATTATTCTAATGAATGTGTTTTGTCTAGGTTCCACAACGGGATGAAGACATCTACCTGGATAATGAGCAGCTCATAAGCCTGGTCCAGGAGCGTTCGCCGTTGTGGGACAGCCGTGACCGGCTGCACAAGGACATTGTGGTGACCCGGCGGCTATGGAATGAGGTGGCCGCAGCGTTGATGGATGGCTGGGACAGCGCCACAGCATCCTCCAAAAAGGCGTTTAGTGAGTATTTCCCTGCTCTGTATTGTGCCGCAGTGACTGTTGTCCTTGACAGCACTGTTGGGTTTCGTGCTAGGCATATTCTAGCAGGAAACCCAACAGTGTCATCGGGGTCTACAGTGACTGCTTTGAGTATTGTATTGCTACATTGTGCCGCAGTGACTGTTGTCCTTGACGGCACTGTTTTTTTTTTTATCAACAGTGGACAAAGTCCGAACACGTTGGCGTTCGATCAAGGACCGCTTCAACAGTGATGTTCGTGCTGAGGGCCAGGTTCGCAGTGGATCTGCGTCAAGGACCAGAACTAGATACCGTCACTATCACGCGTTGCAGTTCCTAAGACCGGTCCTTGCCACGAGATCGTAAGTATTATAAATTTTGGGTTTTTATTTTTATTAATCTGTGTTTTTCTAATCCACAGCTGATGCTTCTTGTAAAGGCATGGTAGTAATGATTTTCCTTTCTTCCACAGCACCTGGAGCAGCACCCTGCAACCTGGCCCTGGAGCGGTCCTTCCTCGGATGTCCTCTGACCCGTCCCAGCCATCCGACAGCCAGGAAGCACCTTGCAGGTCAACCACACACACAGCTGGTGACCAGGAAGCTGGGCCATCAGGTGTTCCCCTGTCCCAGGTCTCTGCCACTGGTTATGCGGGCACTACCCGCCAGCGGCAGAGGGCCTTGGACAGGAATGTCTTGCCCGAGTTTATGCATTTGAGCGAGACATTTAATTCCAGCCTCAAGTCACTGTCCGACAGAGTTGAAAGCGGTTTTGCACTCATGGAACGTGGTTTTAACCACTTTGAACACCGCTTCAATTCTGTAGAACAGCGCCTTGACCGTCTGGAGGCCGACCTCAACAGACCAGCACACCATTTTTTTAGTAAGATTGAAAAGGGCATGGCGGAACACCTTAGTCCTGATCAACAGCTGAATGTGCTGCAGGCCTGCAACAATGCTTTCTTGCAGGCTATGCAGCATAATCGGTACGGTCAGCAGTCAGTGGTGTCCTTTCCACCTGTGCCACCATTGACTCGCTTCACCTCACTACCGACTTGTGCTGCATACCACTGCACGGACACCTCTATTCAAAGCCAGGACACCCACCGTTACACCACCACAAGTCTGAGTGCAGCTGGTCACTTCACCGACACCACCATGGCAAGCGCTGCTCCTGTCTGGAGCACCACCGCCACTCCCATGCATGCGTGGAGCTCAGCCACCACTAGGCAAACATGGAACAGCCCTGCCGCTACAACAACATGTAGTAGCCCTGCCACCACCACTCTGCAAACCTGGACCATCACTGCCGCCACCAGTCCTCCTGCAAGGACGAGCACTGACAACGAAGAGCAGCAGCAGCAGCCACCTCAGCAGCAGCAGCCACCTCAGCAGCAGCCACCTTAGCAGCAGCAGCAGCCACCTCAGCAGCAGCAGCAGCCACCTCAGCAGCAGCAGCAACCACCTCAGCAGCAGCAACCACCTCAGCAGCAGCAGCCACCTCAGCAGCAGCCGCCACCTCAGCAGCAGCCGCCACCTCAGCAGCAGCAGCCGCCACCTCAGCAGCAGCAGCAGCCATACCAGCAGACGGGGGACCTACATTCCATATTTGCCCCTAGTTCAAGGCGAAATCTATCAAGGCGGGCATTGGGCCAAAGTCGGTCCAGGCACACAAGCCTACGGCGACATGCCATTACAACTAATGTACCTGAACAGATTTCCTCTCCTCCAAGTGTTCCTAGTTTAATTCCCTTAACTGGACTACCTTCCCCCACAAGTTTTGTTGCCCCTTCCCCTCAAACACCGTCTTCAACTGCAAGTGTTGCATATTCCCTGCACACCCCCAAATTGAAACCATCTGCCCCCAAACGCCGGAAAAAATAATTTTTTGGTTTATTTTTGTGATAAAAAATAAATTTACATTTGTGGTTCACCATTACTAAGTTTCATTAATGTTGTCTGCGCCGCTAACACACACTGATGGGTAAATACATGTTAAAAACCAACCCAAGGCCTAGTATAGTCATATGTGAAATAACACGGACTAGTATAGTCATACCAAGGCCTAGTGTAATAACTCGAGTTTTACCAACTTGGATCTGGTTTCATGAAAAACAAACTGTTGAAACTTGTCTAAAAAATAAGTTTCTTTCTAGTTTCACCAGTTTGTTTTTTGTGAAACAAGATGCTAGTTGTTAAAAATCGAGTTATTACAGTAGGCCTTGTTATGACTATACTAGGCCGTGGTATTTCACATATGACTATACTAGTAGGCCCAAGGCCTACTATACTCATATTTGAAATACCACGGCCTAGTATAGTCATTCCAAGGCCTAGTGTAATAACTCTAGTTTTACCAACTAGAATCTGGTTTCATGAAAAAAAAACTGTTGAAACTTATAAGTTTCTTTCTAGTTTCACCAGTTTGTTTTTTGTGAAACAAGATGCTAGTTGTTAAAAATCGAGTTATTACAGTAGGCCTTGTTATGACTATACTAGGCCGTGGTATTTCACATATGACTATACTAGTAGGCCCAAGGCCTACTATACTCATATTTGAAATACCACGGCCTAGTATAGTCATTCCAAGGCCTAGTGTAATAACTCTAGTTTTACCAACTAGAATCTGGTTTCATGAAAAAAAAACTGTTGAAACTTATAAGTTTCTTTCTAGTTTCACCAGTTTGTTTTTTGTGAAACAAGATGCTAGTTGTTAAAAATCGAGTTATTACAGTAGGCCTTGGTATGACTATACTAGGCCGTGGTTTTTCACATATGACTATACTAGTAGGCCCAAGGCCTACTATACTCATATTTGAAATACCACGGCCTAGTGTAGTCATTCCAAGGCCTAGTGTAATAACTCTAGTTTTACCAACTAGAATCTGGTTTCATGAAAAACAAACTGTTGAAACTTGTCAAGTTTCACCCGTTTGTTTTCCGTGAAACAAGATCCTAGTTGGCAAAAATCGAGTAGGCCTTGTTATGACTATACTAGGCCGTGGTATTTCACATATGACTATACTAGTAGGCCCAAGGCCTACTATACTCATATTTGAAATACCACGGCCTAGTATAGTCATTCCAAGGCCTAGTGTAATAACTCTAGTTTTACCAACTAGAATCTGGTTTCATGAAAAACAAACTGTTGAAACTTGTCAAGTTTCACCCGTTTGTTTTTCGTGAAACAAGATCCTAGTTGGCAAAAATCGAGTAGGCCTTGTTATGACTATACTAGGCCATGGTATTTCACATATGACTATACTAGTAGGCCCAAGGCCTACTATACTCATATTTGAAATACCATGGCCTAGTATAGTCATTCCAAGGCCTATTGTAATAACTTGTAATGGAGCAGATTACATTCATCCACTCAATGCTGACTTGTATTCCCCATGGACTTTCATTGGGGTTGGGTTTTGAGGGTTGTGTTTTGAGAAAATCACATACTTTGTTTTAAACTAGTTGCACAATTTTCTCTTGAAAAAAAATGGTTTCATGATTCATGGCCTGCAGCTTTGCTCGTTCCAATATATTTCACGCAGACTAGCAATGCTGCATTTTAACTCATATGTGTATTTACCTGCCCAGGTGTGTGAACATAAAAAAATTCAGTTATACATGGGAAGTTTTTTATTTAATTGGAGTTTAAAAAATATAGTGCACTCAGTAATGGTGTCAAATAAGGATTTTTATTACCATAAACAAACAAAAACATTACACCATTTCATCTTGCCAGTGCACCCGTCCTACATCAGAAATAAAGTAGGCCGCAAATTGGTCCCTCATTTGGCCAACTTCAACGGATGACCTGAGAGTGTGCTGAGTGAATTGAGGCAATGGGTTAGGAGCATCATCGTCCAGTTCAAAGGTCGGGTGCTCTTTAGCCATCACAAAGTTATGTAGAACCACACAGGCCTTCACCACCTCATCGACTGTTTCAAGTTTAAGATTAATGGCCGTGCCCAGAATTCGCCATCTGGAAACAAGAATCCCAAAAACACACTCGACAGTTCTTCTGGCCCTGGTCAGCCTGTAATTAAATATTTTTTTGGTGTGGTCCAAGTCCCGGCTGGAGTAGGGTTTCAGTAAGTTTCCGCACATTTGAAAAGCCTCATCGCCAACCATTACAAAGGGCAGTGGCGGAGCTTCGGTGTGAGGAAGAGGCCGTGGCATAGGGAAATTAAATTGGTTGCCATACAACCTCCGGCCCATGTCTGAGTTTTTAAAAGCCTGTGAGTCATTACCACGGCCAAATGCTCCAATGTCCACTGCTACAAACATACATCCGGCATCCGCAATCGCAATGAGTACTATTGAAAAGTACTTTTTGTAATTATAGTACTCAGATCCCGTTCTTTGGGGTTTGATGATCCGTATGTGTTTCCCATCAACAGCTCCCAAACAGTTGGGAAAATTGCATACTGTCCAGAATATGTCAGCAATTTCCATCCACTTTTCAGCGGTGGGCAGGGGCATAAATTCTGGGCAAAGAACATTCCAGAGAGCCCGGCAGGTGTCAGCAACAATTCCAGACAAGGTAGAGATTCCAATACGGTACTGGAAGTGTAGTGAAGATAGGGTTTCTCCAGTCGCCAGGAATCTGTGAACAGACAAAGAAGTAAAATTAATATTTATGTATATTATTTTAAAAAACTATAAAATAAAATATTAGTACATTCACGAAAACTAATTACCCAAGGTTTTGAATACTAAATTTAAAAAAAAAACATCAGACCGCACCCCTTGGTTTTTAAAACATACCGTAATGTCACCAGTAGCCGTTCCTCAGGAGGAATCGCACGACGGAGCTGTGTGTCCTGTCTCCGGATGGATTGTTGGACACGAGCAAGCAAATCCATGAAACTTTCGTGGGACATCCTGATATAATCTGTAAATTTCTCCGGGTTTGCCTGTAGCTCGCTGTAGAGGGTGTGGTATGCCCCACGGCTCTCCTGGAGTTCAACAATCGGATGTATCCACATACGCCGCCGTCTTCGCTGCCTCTCTCTCTTCCTTTGTTCATGGCAAGCAACTGCATACGCCTGAGCCATCGCGATGTCTAAATCCAAGTTGAAGTGAAAACTCTTCCAGCGCAGATCCATGGTCACGAGAAGAATCAAGCAAATGTGAAGAATACTGTAGACAGGGTCTATATATTAACATACCACACCCACAATGCAGTCCCATTGGTCTTGTGTGTTGTTGAATGGTTGTTTTTTCATTTTTGTGGGGTTTTTCCAAAATCTGTAAAAAAACGCTAACGCACAAAAAACGCATACAAATGCGCAAAAACGCTGCGTTTTTTTCCTGCATGCGCATAAAAATGCTTGAAAAAAACGCAGCGTTTGTATGCATTTGTATGCGTTTTTTTAATGCGTTTTTTTGCGGGAAAAACGCGCTGCAAAAAAAAGAAGTGTGAAACTAGCCTTACAGCGTGTTTCTGCCCAGTTTCGAACTGCTGACCTTTCGCGTGTTAGGCAAACGTGATAACCACGACACTACAGAAACCGGCTGGGGAAGGTTACTGTGGTCATGACGAGCCATCGAGAACAAAGACTCAACGTCAAAAGCTTTAATATCAACGCCTACTGTCATGCTTCTATCCAGTTTTGAACTGGGGACCATTCGCGTGTGAGGTGACCGTGACAACCACTACACTTCAGAAACTCCATGCAAAGCTAAAGATGTTTAAACATGATGAAATGAACTTGAAAAAGAAAAAAACAGCCAGCCAAAGTCAAGAGGTCTTCCTCTATGTCTGAAGACAGGACAAAGTGCATTTTGCAACACAGGAACCTTTCATTTGTCAGGCTATTGGAAAAAAGAACAAACAGGGAAACAAAACCATGCTCCACAAAACATTCTCATGCCTTTGTCCAAAAGCCAAAAAGAAAAAGCACCTAGATGCCTGCTTTCGCACCTTGATCCTATCAGGTGTTACTTGAATTAGGAACACTTAGACACTGTCAAAAACACACATGCTTGCCAAAAGCAAAAACGGGTAGAAATAATCACATTGGTAAAAGTAATGCTCATTAAACCAGCAATAGAATATGCTAACTAAGGCTAATTAAGCCAACAATATACGTTTGTGATCAAAATAAAGAAAAGCCACATGTTTCTGCCCGGGATCAAAACAGGGAACTTTCAGGAGGATGGCAAACAGGACAATCACTACACTATAGTAACCAGACAAGAGCGTTTACTGTGGTCATGGCAAGCATTAAAGATCAAGCACTCATTGTCAAAAGCGCAAGTTTGCAAGAGGAACGCTGTGTTTCTGCCCAGTTTCGAACTGAGGACCTTTCACATGTAAAGCTAACGTGCTAACCACTACACTACAGAAACCAACCGATACAAACAAACAAAAAATGCTGTGGTCATGGCAAGCAATAAAGAACAAGCACTGAAAGTCAAAAAGATCGTTTTCCAAGAGAAAAAGGTTTGTTTCTGCCCAGTTTTGAACTGGGGACCTTTCGCTTGTGAGGCGAACGTGATAACCGCTACACTACAGAAACCGGATGCAAGTGCTTACTGTGGTGACAACAAGCAATCGAGATCAAGAACTGAAAGTCAAAAGCTTGGATACCAAAGGGTAACAGCGTGTTTCTGCCCAGTTTCAAACTGGGGACTTTTCGTGTGTTAGGCAAACGTGATAACCACTACACTACAGAAACCGGCTGCGGAAGGTTACTGTAGTCATTACGAGCCATCGAGAACAAAGACTCAATGTCAAAAGCTTTAATATCAATGCCTAACGTCATGCTTGTATCCAGTTTCGAACTGGGGACCGTTCACGTGTGAGGTGAACGTGACAACCACTACACTTTAGAAACTCCATGCAAAGATAAAGATGTTTAAACATGCTGAAATGAACTTGAAAAAGAAAAAAACATCCAGCCAAAGTCAAGAGATCTTCCTCTATGTCTGAAGACAGGACAAAGTGCATTTTGAAACACAGGAACCTTTCATTTGTCAGGATATTGGAGAAAAAGAACAAACAGGGAAACAAAACCATGCTCCACAAAACATTGTCATGCCTTTGTCCAAAAGCCAAAAAGAAAAAGCACCTAAATGCCTGCTTTCGCACCTTGATCCTATCAGGTGTTACTTGAATTAGGAACACTTAGACACTGTCAAAAACACACATGCTTGCCAAAAGCAAAAACGGGTAGAAATAATCACATTGGTAAAAGTAATGCTCATTTAACCAGCAATAGAATATGCTAACTAAGGCTAATTAAGGCTACTTTCACACATCAGGTTTTCGGCGTCAGGCGCGATCTGGCGTCGTGCCGGAATGCCTGATCCGGCAAATGTTTTGTAAAATCTGAAGTACCGGATCCGGTTTTCTGCCGGATCCGTCTTGTTCTTGACAGACAAAACCGGATCCGTCTCATCCGGTTCATCCATTTTTCTATCCGTTTTTTCGCCGGATCCGGTTTTTAAAATTGACCATTGTGGCCTTCCGAACGGGATTGGCTACTGGAAAACTAGATATACTGTAGCATGTTCCTACAGCCCTTCTTTGACAGGTTGTAGAGAAGAAAGTGCAGGTTGGAGAGAAGAGCAAGTTACTGGCGAAGATGGATGTTGTCATTGGAAATATTACCACTAGAAGTTCTGTCACGGTTTCAGGGACAATTTTCCACTATACTTTATGTCACCTCAAGGCAGAGTACACTGGGATGACAGAGTGTGAAAGATTTGTGCCCTAAACTTGTGTACCTTCTGGACCAACAGTATATACCTTTGCCAACCAAAGTTGGCTATCTTGTCATGGTCTTACTATTTTTACCTTTAGGCCACAGGTGTGTACCTGGTTGTGTTTTATGCAAAGTATTTCACCTTTTAACAAAAGTTGTGTACATTGGTAGGAAATCACCAACAATAAACACAACTTTTTAGGTGAAATACTTTGCTTCAAACACAACCAGGAACACAACTGTGGCAAAAAGCTAAAATTTACCCACAGTTATATACCTGGTTTTGAATACCTTTTTACCTTTGAAATACCCTGTATGTAACCTTTTTTTAAAACATAGTTCGCCACAGAAAGAAATGACAGACAACCATTGTGAAACGATAATTTAACTTTTATTTAAATTTTTTTTTTTTTTGTTTTTAAAGTGCAAAAAACTTTTTTAATAAAGGTTTTAAACCCAATGGGCATTTTTATTACAAAAAAAAAACATTACAAATCGGTATACTGTGGGGTGGAAATACTGCTGGAGGGGCTGCGGGACACTTCGACACTGGGTGTGTGGAGAGAGGACTGGGATCGTGGTGGGGAAGGAACAGTTAGAGGTGAAGGTGTGGAAAAAGCTACAGAAAGGGTGGACATGTGGGAGGCAGAAGAGGTGGTGGGCGGTGGAGTGGAGGGTTGGGCAGGGACTGTAGGAGCAGATGATGTTGATGGAAAGTTGTATGGGGAAGGAGTTTGGTACGGGGAAGGAGTTTGGTATGGAGAAGGAGTTTGGTACGGGGCAGGTTGCTGGAAGTGGGGAGATGTCTGGTACTGGTGAGGTTGCTGGTATGTAATAGGAGGGGGAAGATGGAAAGTGGCTGGAGGGGGTGCAGATGTAATAGGAGGGGGAGGATGGAAAGTGGCTGGAGGGGGTGCAGATGTAATAGGAGGGGGAGGATGGAAAGTGGCTGGAGGGGGTGCAGGTGGAGGAACTACAGTGGTGGGAGGTGGAGGTTGGGAGGTAACCTGCTGTAGAGCACCGTGGCACGAATGCATTACATGCATCTGCTGGGTAGGAGATAGTGTTGCCATGCGCTCCACAACAGACCTGAAAAAGGTGTGGTTTGGCGAAGATCTTGCTTCTGAATGCATGGTTTGCAGAAGTGTCTTCACCTCCAGAATGCTGGAGTTGATCTGCTGAAAGCCTGCGGAGATTTGCTCTGACAAGACTTTGAGACAGTTCTGGAAAGATGCATTCAGATGCAAGAACTCTTGCGCATAACTCTTTTCCTGACCCCTCTGCCGCTGCCGCCTAGTAACCGCAGGTGTACTAGAGGTGGCAGGGGCAGAAGGGTGGGGTAAAGGGAAAGCGATCTCCTCACCAGCAGCTTCATGTAATGTAGGCGGCCACGATGCTCCTGTGCTGGTGGATGGGACAGATGGGTTGAATGTGTGGGAAGGCTGGGAAGGTGCAGATGTACCGGGGCGGTCGAAGTGTCCCTCGGTGCCGGTCTCCTCAGGGATCGCCTCAGAAGGGTCCAATCGTGCAGGCTCCCGAGTGCTGCTCACCGTGCTGTGTAATAAAGAGAAAAAAAAACAATTAAAATACTGACATGGTATGGCCCTGGCTGAAAAAAAAAGTTACATCTAACATTTTTTTCACATGTGGTGTGTAATATTTACCTTCTGGTGAGCATTGTTTCCCGGAGGAACGACAGGGCTTCTGCGTACTTGTACTTGCTCCTGCGTCCTCCAGATCCACTCGGGGCCCGCATCTCTTTATTGAACTCCTTCTTGAAACGATCCCTCACAGACCGCCACCGATTCACAATTCTGTTCCCTGAAACGAGAAAGGAGTGGTTAGTATACAACATCAGTGTTTCCCAAACTCCAGTCCTCATGGTCCCCAGGGGTCATGTTTTCAGGATTTCCATAGTAAATAGAAATCCTGAACACATGATCCGTGGGGACCACGAGGACTGGAGTTCGGGAAACACTGGTTTACATCAAGCAACCGGTACTGTATATACTTACGCTCTTTAATCTGGGCCCGAGCTTCGAGGTCCTCCCAGCGGCCCACAAGGAGAGAACAGATTTTCTCCCAGAGTCGTCGGGTAACAATCAGGTCTGCGTGGCGGCGGTCAGCCATATTCCAGAGCGGCTCCCTTTCTCTGACGAGATCGATGAGGCGGTCCACATCAATCCCTCCATCCTCACCGTCAGAGTCGGGAGCACGCTGTGAAGGCTGTTAAAGAAAAAGACAAAAATAACATAATTAGCCTCCACAAAAGAAATGAAATAAAAAGTGCAAAAAAACAAAGCAAAAATATTTATACTTACACGCTGGTGACCGCCGCGTTGCTGTCGCCGACGACCCTGGGAGGCACTGCGAGGACCTCTTGGCCGAGCACCAGATTGGGAAGACTAGAGAAGAAAACAAAAAATGTTATGTGTTTGGATGTAGGCATTTGTTTGCTGTGTGTGGTCTGCAGAACATTGTTTTCTATGTGTTGTGTGTAGTGTGATGTTGTGTTTCTGCGTTTGATGCAAAAAACTTACGAATTGTGAGCCCATTCCAGGTGTCTGTCCACCCCTTCCTTCTTCTTCTGGGAGCTCCTCTTCATCTTGTGCTTCCTGTTTTGAAATAAAAGGCAATGAATAGACATATATTACAGAGATGATGGATTTTGGAAATAAAAACTTACCGTCAAACGCTGACGATGCGAGGGAGGGCTCCCAGAAGAAGATGTGCTGTCCTGTTGATGGCCAGACTCCATGGCTATGGGTATTGCTGCTGCCAGTGATGCCATTTCTGCTGCTGCTGCATCTCTTTGGCGGATGTTGAATAAAGAGAAACAAAGGGCCTATGAATATCTTGATATTCCATGGCCCTAGTTTGGAGGAATGGGGGATTTGATAATTACCATCTCTCATCTGCTTCTGGACTCCCCTCCCGTTGTTCAGCATGCTGCTCCATTTGGGGTGGTGCTGCTGCAGATGTCTGCTGCATTCTCCTGCTCCTGATTCTTGGCTTGGGTGGCATGTTGGGTGTGGCTGAGGGTCCCATTGTCTTGCTTTTATATATCTCCTGTGGGCAGAGCTACTGAGCATGCTCAGACAAAAAAACCGGATCCGGCCGCCGGATCAGGCTTTCGCCGAATCCGGCGCATTGCGGCGCTCATAGGCTTTCATTGTGTGAAAAAGCCGGACGCGTCGGATCCGGCGGGTACGGCTTTTTCGCCGGAGACAAAAAACGTTACAGTAGACGTTTTTTCCAGACGCCGGATCGCGACACATTGCGACACATTGCCGAATCCGGCGAAAACCGGATGAAACGCATGGCCATCCGGCGCGATCCGGCGCAAAGGCAAGTCAATGGGGGGGAAACCGGATCCGGCATTGCATTTCGCCGGATCCGGTTTCTGTCAAAAGCGACGGATCGCGCCTGACGGCGAAAACCTGATGTGTGAAAGAGGCCTAAGCCAACAATATACATTTGTGATCAAAATAAAGAAAAGCCACATGTTTCTGCCCGGGATCAAAACAGGGAACTTTCAGGAGGATGGCAAACAGGACAATCACTACACTACAGTAACCAGACAAGAGCGTTTACTGTGGTCATGGCAAGCATTAAAGATCAAGCACTCAATGTCAAAAGCACTAGTTTGCAAGAGTAACGCTGTGTTTCTGCCCAGTTTCGAACTGAGGACCTATCACGTGTAAAGCTAACGTGATAACCGCTACACTACTGAAACCAACCGATTCAAACAAACAAAAAATGCTGTGGTCATGGAAAGCAATAAAGAACAAGCACTGAAAGTCAAAAAGATCGTTTTCCAAGAGAAAAAGCTGTGTTTCTGCACAGTTTCGAACTGGGGACCTTTCGCGTGTGAGTCGAACGTGATAACCGCTACACTACAGAAACCGGAAGCAAGCGCTTACTGTGGTGACAACAAGCAATCAAGATCAAGAACTGAAAGTCAAAAGCTTGGATACCAAAGGGTAACAGCGTGTTTCTGCCCAGTTTCGAACTGGTGACCTTTCGCGTGTTAGGCAAACGTGATAACCACTACCCTACAGAAACCGGATGCGGAAGGTTACTGTGGTCATGACGAGCCATCGAGAACAAAGACTCAACGTCAAAAGCTTTAATATCAATGCCTAATGTCATGCTTCTATCCAGTTTCGAACTGAGGACCTTTTGCATGTTAGGCGAACGTGATAACCACTACACTACAGAAACCAGCTGCGGAAGGTTACTGTGGTCATGACGAGCCATCGAGAACAAAGACTCAACGTCAAAAGATTTTATATCAACGCCTAATGTCATGCTTCTATCCAGTTTCGAACTGGGGACCGTTCGCGCGTGAGGTGAACGTGACAACCACTACACTTCAGAAACTCCATGCAAAGCTAAAGATGTTTAAACATGCTGAAATGAACTTGAAAAAGAAAAAAACAGCCAGCCAAAGTCAAGAGGTCTTCCTCTATGTCTGAAGACATGACAAAGTGCATTTTGCAACACAGGAACCTTTCATTTGTCAGGCTATTGGAGAAAAAGAACAAACAGGGAAACAAAACCATGCTCCACAAAACATTCTCATGCCTTTGTCCAAAAGCCAAAAAGAAAAAGCACCTAGATGCCTGCTTTCGCACCTTGATCCTATCAGGTGTTACTTGAATTAGGAACACTTAGACACTGTCAAAAACACACATGCTTGCCAAAAGCAAAAACGGGTAGAAATAATCACATTGGTAAAAGTAATGCTCATTAAACCAGCAATAGAATATGCTAACTAAGGCTAATTAAGCCAACAATATACGTTTGTGATCAAAATAAAGAAAAGCCACATGTTTCTGCCCGGAATCAAAACAGGGAACTTTCAGGAGGATGGCAAACAGGACAATCACTACACTACAGAAACCAGACAAGAGCGTTTACTGTGGTCATGGCAAGCATTAAAAATCAAGCACTCATTGTTAAAAGCGCTAGTTTGCAAGAAGAACGCTGTGTTTCTGCCAAGTTTCGAACTGAGGACCTTTCACATGTAAAGCTAACGTGATAACCGCTACACTACAGAAACCAACCGATTCAAACAAACAAAAAATGCTGTGGTCATGGCAAGCAATAAAGAACAAGCACTGAAAGTCAAAAAGATCGTTTTCCAAGAGAAAAAGCTGTGTTTCTGCCCAGTTTCGAACTGGGGACCTTTCACTTGTGAGGAGAACGTGATAACCGCTACACTACAGAAACCAGATGCAAGAGCTTACTGTGGTGACAACAAGCAATCGAGATCAAGAACTGAAAGTCAAAAGCTTGGATACCAAAGGGTAACAGCGTGTTTCTTCCCAGTTTCGAACTGGGGACCCTTCGCGTGTTAGGCGAACGTGATAACCACTACACTACAGAAACCGGCTGCTGAAGGTTACTGTGGTCATGACGAGCCATCGAGAACAAAGACTCAACGTCAAAAGCTTTAATATCAACGCCTAATGTTGTCGGGGTCGTAAACGACAATGAATCCTCATTCACCAGTCATTCCAAATCATTGTGCGAGCGCAAAACATCTGGTACCGATTAAGAATGACTCAGACACGCAGCTGATTCAGTCTTAGCTAATGTCCTGCATCCACACCTGTCAGGGGCAGTACAACAACTGGCTTTATTTACAAATACACAATACTATATTGAGTGTTAGGGGAAGGCGTGCATTAGGCGGGGTTTATGCAGTATACATCTAGTGTCCAGTCTCTCTCTGATTCGTCAAAACGTCTCCCGATGGTTACTCCTTCTTCACATTCCTGAGTTATCTTTTTTAGGAGAAATGAAACTTAACTTAACTCTTTAGACACTGAATTTAAGTGAAAGTGAACACTGGCAGCCATCTTTAATACAGTTACATTTGCATTAGCAAGCAATTAGGAAAAACTTATTGTTTCACAGTATAAAAATATAAAAGTTATATAAGAAAATATATTTTCACCTTGACAATCCCCCCTAAACACTAAGTTTTTCCCTTAATGAAAGATCCTTCGAGACTGTCCATGTGATGGGAAAAGGGGAGGTGGATTTCTTCATCCAGACACCTCAGAAGCTCTCCCCTAGCGAGAGGCCTCCAGGCAGCTGAACCCTTCACTAACCTCACATGGAGTTCTCCCGCTGTCCCTAAACTAAGTCTCTTAACATCATCTGAGAATGGGGGTTTTGTCTACTCTCTTGAGGGGAATATACTTAGGGATCTCCCCTAGATCAGTACCATCGTACTCTGGTGGGTCTACTTCTTGATTGAGGAAGGTGCCAGTCGGAGTTGCTTTGGCAATAACCTTTTTATACAAGGGAATAACACAACAAAGAGTTATCGATCCAATTACAAGGAGGGCAATCAGTACTATACAAGCTTGTTGAAGGAATCCCTTGAGTCCACCCAACCAGCCGGAAAAGAAAGATGTGTCTACTCCAGCATTAGTTTTCAATTCTGCTGCTAACCCAGTTATCTTTTTAAGGGCTATCATGGTTTTTCCATTCACTCCAGAGTTCTGAGGGATATAGGTACAACACTCCTCTCCCACCATCCCACAAACTCCTCCTTTCTCAGCTAATATCATATCAAGGGCTAGTCGATTTTGGAGTGTCATCCTAGTGTTAGGGCCCAATTCTTCAACTATACCTTGGAAGGCATCTTGGCTGAAATTGACAAACCTTTGTTCACTGTAATATATGTAATTGATCCATTCAACATTTTTATTAATCTGCACCTGTGGGATTATAGAAGCAAAGCCAGCATAGATCTGGTTCTGGGCTTTAAATTGGTCAGGCACCCCCCTTGGCACTCCAATAGCATCAATATATACTAGTGGATCTTCTTCATAACTCATATGGAGCTGATCGAGGCTTCTCCTTTTCCTGGTAGGTTCATCAGGTATCTTTGGATCCCAGGGTAGAATCTTGAACTGCATAGCTAGTTTAACAAGGGTGCATTGGCCTGTCCAGGCATTTGGCAACCTAGGACGGAGCTTACCATCTCCACATAACCAATAAATGTCATACATATATTGTGTATGTTTGATTAACAAGTCAGTATCTAGAGAACTATTCTCTTTGCAGAAACCTGTCTCGAAGATCCCTACTGGTGTACCTGTGGTGTCGTGGGAATTATAGCAGGTGTAATTGTCAGCTAATACAGTTACTTCTCCTGGGACCTTTAGTTTGGGTTCCTTATGAATTAGTGGGACGTAATCTGGGCAATCAGTGGGCTTCAAACCTTTCAACAAATTCATGACACAGGCAGTGGTGTTTAGGTATGCTCTGAGTATTCAACTGGTCATTCGGAATAACAAAGGTAGCTGGAGTCAAACGACCCAGAGTACAAGCACCTTTTACCCCTACTGGCAACCATTTATATGCATTGTCTCCACATACCCAGAACATGTCACTAGGTAGGTCCCATAGGGCTGAATGTTGTAATACCAGTCTATGAACTAAATCTATGAACGCAGATACATTCTGAAGCATACACCAATTTGGAAGTTGTCCTAAAGGGCTACAATACCCTACATCGGGATTTCTACAGGTGGGAGTTCCTTTCTCATATCCAGATGACTCGTTGCAAGGTATATTACCTGAAATATTAAAACAAGTTTCATTATTGCCCTGGGGAAATAAATTGGAATACTCCCAGGACGTGTTATGCAACCTTCTTTCTAGCAGTATTGGTTTGAAGGCATCAGTAGAGTGGGAAGTTACATTAAAACTAACTTGTAGGCCATACATTGGAATTTGCCCCAGGTAGGTTAATCGAGTTCTATTCCTGGGTACCCAAGGCCCCCCTTTATATGCCAGATATTGAAGGTATGTGTTACTTCCTGAAAGATTACCCTGCCACCAAGGGTATCCTACCCATCCCACAATAGGTATTCCAACAGTTGTGTTCCATAACTTCACATTATTTGTGGCATTATTAGCGAGTAGTGTTGAGCATTCCGATACCGCAAGTATCGGGTATCGGCCGATACTTGCTGTATCGGAATTCCGATACCGACTTCCGATATTTTTTCAATATCGGAATTCGGCATCGGAATCGGAAGTTCAGTTGATTGACGGCCTGACGTCATCATGATGCGCGGTGTGTGCGCATCATGATGCGCCGTCATTTCGGGCCTTCCGGGGGTCTCTGCCGGCCTGCCGGGGGGCTGTGCCGGCCTGCCGGGGGGCTGTGTGGACTGCCCGGGGTCTGTACCGGCCTGCCGGGGGGCTGTGCCGGCCTGCCGGTGGTCTGTGGCATAAAGTGAGACTAGGGACTTTTTTTTTTTTTAAGTGGCGGAGGAATACAGTGCGGAAGGATACCTACCTTCCGTCATTGGATTCCTGCAGCCCGTAGAGAACGGCAGCAACAGCTGATGCTGCAGTTCTCTACCCAAGATCGTCGTGGGACACACTCGTGGACTGCTTCGGATCGTGGGTGAGTATTTTTGTGGTTTGTTATGTTAATATTTATCCCGGAAAAGACAATGGCTTCGGGGAACAATGTGACAAGTATTGGTAAGTATGTTACTCTATGTTATATGTACTGTATGTCTATGTATGTATTGTATGAATGTATTGTATGTATGTAGTATATATGTGGTATGTATGTAGCATGTAGTATGTATGTAGTATGTATGTAGCATGTAGTATGCAGCATGCATGTAGTATATATGTAGTATGTATGTAGCATGTAGTATGTATGTAGCATGCATGTAGTATATATGTAGTATGTATGTAGCATGTAGTATGTATGTAGCATGCATGTAGTATGTATGTAGCATGCATGTAGTATGTATATGGTATGTATGTAGCATGTAGTATGTATGTAGCATGCATGTAGTATATATGTGTTATGTATGTGGTATGTATGTAGCATGCATGTAGTATGTATGTAGTATGTATGTAGCATGTAGTATGTAGCATGCATGTAGTATATATGTAGTATGTATGTAGCATGTAGTATGTATGTAGCATGCATGTAGTATATATGTAGTATGTATGTAGCATGTAGTATGTATGTAGCATGCATGTAGTATGTATGTAGCATGCATGTAGTATGTATATGGTATGTATGTAGCATGTAGTATGTATGTAGCATGCATGTAGTATATATGTGTTATGTATGTGGTATGTATGTAGCATGCATGTAGTATGTATGTAGTATGTATGTAGTATATATGTAGTATGTATGTAGCATGTAGTATGTATGTAGTATGTATGTAGCATGCATGTAGCATGCAGTATGTATGTAGCATGCATGTAGTATATATGTAGTATGTATGTAGCATGTAGCATGCATGTAGTATATATGTAGTATGTAGCATGTAGTATGTATGTGTTATGTATGTAGCATGTAGCATGCATGTAGCATGCATGTAGTATGTATGTAGTATATATGTGGTATGTATGTAGCATGCAGTATGTATGTAGCATGCATGTAGTATATATGTAGTATGTATGTTGCATGTAGTATTTATGTAGTATGAATGTAGCATGTATGTAGTATGTAGTATGAATGTAGCATGTATGTAGTATGCATGTTGTATGTATGTAGCATGTAATTTTTTTTTTTTTTTTACATTTAACACATTAGCCGGATGATGGGACTACTACTGTCCCATCATTGGCTAATGTGTCAATCACTGTCATGGTAGCAGGCATCGCCCGATGGGACTTGTAGTCCCATCGGACGATGCCTGCACAGACCCCCGGAGCCTGCACAGCCCCCCGGCAGGCCGGCACAGCCCCCCGGCAGGCCGGCACAGCCCCCCGGAGCCTGCACAGCCCCCCGGCAGGCCGGCACAGCCCCCCGGCAGGCCGGCACAGCCCCCCGGAGCCTGCACAGACCACCGGCAGGCCGGCACAGACCACCGGAGCCTGCACAGACCCCCTGGCAGGCCGGCACAGCCCCCCGAAAGGCCCGTACAGACCCCAGAGAGGCTGTACAAGGGCAGGAAAGGGTTTTTCTTATTCCGATACTGGAAGTCCCATAGACTTGAATGGGACTTCCGGTATCGGAATCGGCGATACCAATACTTTTTTTAAAGATCGTCCGATACCATCCGATACGATACTTTGAAGTATCGGACGGTATCGCTCAACTCTAGTGACAACAAGCAATCGAGATCAAGAACTGAAAGTAAATAGCTTGGATACCAAAGGGTAAGGCTAGTTTCACACTTGCTTTTTTTTTTGCAGCGCGTTTTTCCCGCAAAAAAACGCATTGAAAAAACGCATACAAACGCATACAGATGCTGCGTTTTTTTCAAGCATTTTTATGAGCATGCATGAAAAAAATGCAGCGTTTTTATGCGTTTGTTTGCGTTTTTAGTGCGTTTTTACCGCGTTTGCGTTTTTTTCCAACATTAGGTGGCCCCTCACACTAACCCAAACCATGACTTTACTAATCCTAACCCTGACCCTAACCCTAACCCTAACCCTAACCCTGACCCTAACCCTAACCCTAACCCTAACCCTGACCCTAACCCTAACCCTAACCATAACCATAACCCTAACCCTGACCCTAACCCTAACCCTTAACCAAACCATACCCTGATCCTAACCCTAACCCTAACCCTGACCCTGACCCTAACCCTAACCCTTAACCAAACCATACCCTGATCCTAACCCTAACCCTGACCCTAACCCTAACCCTAACCCTGACCCTAACTCTAACCCTGACCCTAACCCTGACCCTAACCCTAACCCTAACCCTAACCCTGACCCTAACCCTAACCATAACCATAACCCTAACCCTGACCCTAACCCTAACCCTTAACCAAACCATACCCTGATCCTAACCCTAACCCTGACCCTGACCCTAACCCTGACGCTAACCCTAACCCTTAACCAAACCATACCCTGATCCTAACCCTAACCCTGACCCTGACCCTAACCCTAACCCTTAACCAAACCATACCCTGATCCTAACCATAACCCTGACCCTAACCCTAACCCTAAACCCCCTTAACTAACCCTAACTCTAACCCAAACCCCTAAATTCCATTGTCTAAACTAATGGTAAAAAAAAAAACGCATGTACAAAAAACACATACATAAGCATGCCAATGCGCACATATGCTCACCATAGACTTATAATGGGTGTCTTGCTGTAAAAAAACGCATTGCGCGCGCATGCGTTGTTTTGAGGCAAGTCGGACGCTCAAAAAATGCAACAGATTGCATTTTGTGCACCCGAGCGCATACCGCAAAAAAAAAAATGCGCAGTAAAATGCGTACAAACGCATGTGTATGCGCACATAAGCGCATCCCATGCAAAGTATAGGGAAAAAAAACGCATTCGTTATTTAGCGCTAAAATACCGCGAAAAAAAACACAAATGTGAAACCAGCCTATCAGCATGTTTCTGCCCAGTTTCGAACTGGGGACCTTTCGTATGTTAGGCGAACGTGATAACCACTACACTACAGAAACCGGCTGCGGAATGTTACTGTGGTCATGACGAGCCATCGAGAACAAAGACTCAACGTCAAAAGCTATAATATCAACGCCTAATGTCATGTTTTCATCCAGTTTCGAACTGGGAACCGTTCATGTGTAAGGTGAAGGTGACAACCACTACACTTCAGAAACTCCATGCAAAGATAAAGATGTTTAAACATGCTGGAATGAACTTGAAAAAGAAAAAAACATCCAGCCAAAGTCAAGAGGTCTTCCTCTATGTCTGAAGACAGGACAAAGTGCATTTTGCAACACAGGAACCTTTCATTTGTCAGGCTATTGGAGAAAAAGAACAAACAGGGAAACAAAACCATGCTCCACAAAACATTCTCATGCCTTTGTCCAAAAGCCAAAAAGAAAAAGCACCTAGATGCCTGCTTTTGCACCTTGATCCTATCAGGTGTTACTTGAATTAGGAACACTTAGACACTGTCAAAAACACACATGCTTGCCAAAAGCAAAAACGGGTAGAAATAATCACATTGGTAAAAGTAATGCTCATTAAACCAGCAATAGAATATGCTAACTAATGGAAATTAAGCCAACAATATACGTTTGTGATCAAAAAAAAGAAAAGCCACATGTTTCTGCCCTGGATCAAAACATGGAACTTTCAGGAGGATGGCAAACAGGACAATCACTACACTACAGTAACCAGACAAGAGCGTTTACTGTGGTCATGGCAAGCATTAAAGATCAAGCACTCATTGCCAAAAGCTCTAGTTTGGAAGAGAAACGCTGTGTTTCTGCCCAGTTTCAAACTGAGGACCTTTCGCGTGTAAAGCGAACGTGATAACCGCTACACTACAGAAACCAACCGATTCAAAAAATACAAAAAATGCTGTGGTCATGGCAAGCAATAAAGAACAAGCACTGAAAGTCAAAAAGATCGTTTTCCAAGAGAAAAGCTGTGTTTCTGCCCAGTTTCGAACTGACGACCTTTCGCGTGTGAGGCGAATGTGATAACCGCTACACTACAGAAACCGGATGCAAGCGCTTACTGTGGTGACAACAAGCAATCGAGATCAAGAACTGAAAGTCAAAAGCTTGGATACCAAACGGTAACAGCGTGTTTCTGCCCAGTTTCGAACTGGGGACCTTTCGCGTGTTAGGCGAATGTGATAACCACTACACTAAAGAAACCGGCTGCAGAAGGTTACTGTGGTCATGACGAGCCATCGAGAACAAAGACTCAACGTCAAAAGCTTTAATATCAACGCCTAATGTCATGCTTCTGTCCAGTTTCGAACTGGGGACCGTTCATGTGTGAGGTGAACGTGACAACAACTACACTTCAGAAACTCCATGCAAAGCTAAAGATGTTTAAACATGCTGAAATGAACTTGAAAAAGAAAAAAACATCCAGCCAAAATCAAGAGGTCTTCCTCTATGTCTGAAGACAGGACAAAGTGCATTTTGCAACACAGGAACCTTTCATTTGTCAGGCTATTGGAAAAAAGAACAAACAGGGAAACAAAACCATGCTCCACAAAACATTCTCATGCCTTTGTCCAAAAGCCAAAAAGAAAAGCACCTAGATGCCTGCTTTCGCACCTTGATCCTATCAGGTGTTACTTGAATTAGGAACACTTAGACACTGTCAAAAACACACATGCTTGCCAAAAGCAAAAAGGGGTAGAAATAATCACATTGGTAAAAGTAATGCTCATTAAACCAGCAATAGAATATGCTAACTAAGGCTAATTAAGCCAACAATATACGTTTGTGATCAAAATAAAGAAAAGCCACATGTTTCTGCCCGGGATCAAAACAGGGAACTTTCAGGAGGATGGCAAACATGACAATTACTACACTACAGTAACCAGACAAGAGCGTTTACTGTGGTCATGGCAAGCATTAAAGATCAAGCACTCATTGTCAAAAGCGCAAGTTTGCAAGAGAAACTCTGTGTTTCTGCCCAGTTTCGAACTGAGGAACTTTCGCGTGTAAAGCAAATGTGATAACCGTTACACTACAGAAACCAACCGATTCAAATAATCAAAAAATGCTGTGGACATGGCAAGCAATAAAGAACAAGCACTGAAAGTCAAAAGGATCGTTTTCCAAGAGAAAAGCTGTGTTTCTACCCAGTTTCGAACTGGGGACCTTTCGCGTGTGAGGCGAACGTGATAACCGCTACACTACAGAAACCAGAAGCAAGAACTTACTGTGGTGACAACAAGCAATCGAGATCAAGAACTGAAAGTCAAAAGCTTGGATACCAAAGGGTAACAGCGTGTTTCTGCCCAGTTTCAAACTGGGGACCCTTCGCGTGTTAGGCGAACGTGATAACCACTACACTAAACCAGGGGAAGAGTCTTGAGGAGATCATTTGCATATTCCCAGTGCCTTCTGGGATAAGTGAAGAGTCTCCGCGAGCTCAACGATCACTGGGTTTTGACCATTGCAGCTGAAAAGAGTTAATCGGAAAACCAGGGGAAGAGTCTTGAGGAGATCATTTGCATATTCCCAGTGCCTTCTGGGATGAGTGAAGAGTCTCCGCGAGCTCAACGCTCACTGGGTTTTGGCCGTTGCAGCTGAAAAGAGGAAATCGGAAAACCAGGGGAAGAGTCTTGAGGAGATCATTTGCATATTCCCAGTGCCTTCTGGGATAAGTGAAGAGTCTCCGCGAGCTCAACGATCACTGGGTTTTGGCCGTTGCAGCTGAAAAGACGAAATTGGAAAAACCGGGCGCCTATCGGCGCGCGAAATTTGGCTCATCTTTCATCGTTTTTAAGAAATCCCAAGATGGAAGAGGCCAGGAGCCATTTGGTGAGCTGCATTTCTTGCTACATGTTCACAGATTTACCAGTGGAAAAGCCAAACTTCACATGCCACAAATGCAAGCTTGTGTCCCTGTTGGAGGAAAAGTTGCAAAATCTCGAAGAGAGGTTAGCTACGTTGAAGATCATTAAGGAAGGTGAAGAGTTCTTGGACAGAGCAGAATTATCTCTTCATGTTACAGAAAGAGAAGAAATTCGAAGTGCACCTGAAGAAAAAGAGGAATGGAGACATGTGACCCAGAGAAGCAGGAGGATCAGGAGGCAGTCAGAACCCATACTGCTCAGGAACCAGTACCAGGCTCTCACGCAGGAAAACGATGAAGAAATACATCAGGATAAGACTTTGCCAACAAACAGCAACCTTGTACGCCCTCAGAGTCCTCCTGGATGGAGAAAGAAAAATGTTGTGAAGAAGAAACGGAGAGTGGTGGTCATGGGGGATTCCCTGCTGAGAGGAACAGAGGCCGCTATCTGCAGACCGGATATAACTACAAGAGAAATGTGCTGTCTTCCAGGTGCAAAAATTAAAGATGTGTCTGACAGGATATCAGGACTCTTCAGACCTACAGATGACTACCCATTCCTGCTACTACATGTGGGGACAAATGACACCGCAAGAAACGACCTGGAAATCATCTGCAGAGACTTTGAAGACTTAGGCAAGAAAGTGAAAGAACTGGGAGCGCAGGTGGTCTTCTCTTCCATCCTCCCAGTGGATGGCCATGGAACAAGGAGGTGGAATAAGATTCTGCAGGTGAACAACTGGCTACGTCGATGGTGCCGTCAGCAACGATTTGGATTTCTGGATCACGGAGTGAACTACTTATACGATGGACTACTTGCTAGAGATGGGGTGCACCTTACGAAGACTGGAAAGCATGTATTTGGAAGTCGCCTTGCTACACTTGTAAGGAGAGCTTTAAACTAGAACAACATGGGAAGGGAAGCAAAAGACCAGAAAAAGCCATACACCTGACAAATGCTATTGAGAACTCTGCTATTAGAAGTGGAAAGGAAGAACAAAGACGAAAGAATCTAATTAATAAAAATATTGGAGAAAGAGAAACCAATCACAAACTAAAATGTTTCTATACTAATGCACAAAGCATGGGCAACAAACAAGGAGAATTGGAACTACTAACACAGGAACAGAAATATGATGTCATTGGAATCACTGAAACTTGGTGGGACAATACACATGATTGGAATACAAGACTAGAAGGATACAACTTATTTGCAAGAAACAGACTTGATAAACGAGGAGGGGGTGTCGCATTGTATGTTCGAAACGCGTATATCTGCACAGAGATTGAAGCTTCAGAGACTGGGAGTTCTGTGGAAACTGTTTGGGTAAGAATACAAGGACAGAACAATGGAAAGGACACCATTGTAGGCATTTACTACAGGCCGCCTGTGCAAGCCGAAGATATAGATGAACTCTTTATGCATCAGATGGCCAAGTTCTCCAAAAAATATGACATAGTTGTCATGGGAGATTTCAACTATCCAGACATTTGTTGGGAATCTCTCTCAGGCAAAACTAACAGGTCAAGGAAATTCTTATCCTCTCTTGCTGACAACTTTATCTTCCAAAAGGTAAAGGAGAAAACAAGGGGAACTGCTACCTTGGATCTAATCCTTATAAACAGGGAGGAAATGGTTGAGGAGGTAAAAGTGGCTGGGACCCTAGGAGGTAGCGACAATGCTATTTTAGAATTTTGGATTACTAGAGGTGGAAGACCTGTGAAGACTCAGACGTCAAGGTTAGATTTCAGAAAGGCAGATTTTAAGGGATTCAGAAAGAGAATTGGAGGGATCCAATGGCTGGATATCCTTAAAGACAAAAATGTCCAGGAAGGATGGGAAATCTTGAAAAATGAAATTCTCAAAGCACAGTTGTTAACAATTCCGAAAAGAGGGAAGAATACGAAGCATTTAAGGAAACCAGGATGGATGAACACAGAACTTAAGCACATGCTAAAAAGGAAGAAAAAAATGTTTATAAAATGGAAAGAGGGAGGCATATCTAAAGAAGAATATAATGCTGTCTGCAGAACCTGCAGGGCGCAAATCAGATTATCTAAAGCTGAAAATGAACTGAGGCTTGCAAGAGATGTCAAAAGCAATAATAAAGGATTTTGGGGATATGTCAAAAGTAAAAGAAAAGTCAAAGATGCTATAGGATTTTTACAGGATGAAAATGATGAAATGGTAAGACAGGATGTTGAGAAGGCTGAACTTTTAAATTCCTATTTTGCATCTGTTTTCTCTCAGAAAGGAAATGCAACATCAACTGTTATTCACTGTCCTATTAAGGGAATAGAAGAATCCAGGATATCTATAAACAGAAAGATAGTGAGGAAACACTTAGCTAACCTAAATGAATTCAAGTCTCCAGGTCCAGATGAATTACACCCCAGAGTACTGAAGGAGATAGCAGAAGAAATTTTTGAACCCCTCTCCATAATCTTTGAAAATTCTTGGAGAACAGGAGAAGTGCCAGAAGACTGGAGAAGAGCAAATGTTGTTCCTATCTTCAAAAAGGGGAAGAAGGTGGACCCAGGCAACTATAGGCCGGTGAGTCTGACTTCTATACCAGGAAAGATCTTTGAACAAATTATTAAACAACATGTATGTCAGTACCTGGATAAGAATGAAGTGATTAAACAGAGTCAGCATGGGTTTCTAACTAATAAGTCATGTCAGACTAACTTAATTTCCTTCTATGACGGTATCACTGATTGGGTGGATCAAGGAAATGCTGTAGATATAGTATATCTTGACTTCAGCAAAGCATTTGACAAAGTCTCTCATACAATCCTTATTGAAAAAATGACTAAGTATGGAATGGACAGGGCAACTGTTAGGTGGATTCATAACTGGCTTAGTGATCGGACCCAAAGAGTGGTCGTAAATGGCTGCACATCCAGTTGGAAGAATGTCTCAAGTGGGGTACCACAGGGCTCTGTCCTGGGCCCTGTATTGTTCAACATCTTTATCAACGATTTAGATGAAGGAATTGAGGGTAAACTGATTAAATTTGCTGATGACATAAAGCTAGGAGGGATAGCTAATACTAGAGAAGAGAGAGAGAGGATTCAAAAAGATTTAAATAAACTGGAGAAGTGGGCAGCAACTAACAGAATGGTTTTTATCAGGGAGAAATGCAAAGTACTACATCTGGGCAATAAAAATGAAAAAAGCATATATAGAATGGGAGGAATAGGGCTAAGTGACAGCACATGTGAAAAAGACTTGGGTATACTAATAGATCACAGACTGAATATGAGTCAACAGTGTGATGCAGCAGCAAAAAAGGCAACTGCAATTCTAGGATGTATTAACAGAAGCATACAGTCTAGATCACGTGAAGTCATTATTTCCCTCTACTCCTCTTTGGTCAGACCTCATCTGGAATATTGTGTCCAGTTTTGGGCACCACATTTTAAAAAAGACATCAACAAACTGGAGCAAGTTCAGAAAAGAGCGACCAGAATGGTGACCGGTCTGCAAACCCTGTCTTATGAGGAAAGGTTGCAGGATTTGGGAATGTTTAGTTTGCAAAAGAGAAGACTTAGAGGAGACTTAATAGCTGTCTACAAATATCTAAAGGGCTGTCACATTGTAGAAGGATCAACTTTATTCTCATTTGCACAAGGAAAGACTAGAAGCAATGGGATGAAACTGAATGGGAAGAGACACAGATTAGATATTAGAAAAAACTTTTTGACAGAGTGATCAATGAGTGGAACAGGCTGCCACGAGAAGTGGTGAGTTCTCCTTCAATGGAAGTCTTCAAACAGAGGCTGGACAGACATCTGACTGGGATGATTTAGCGAATCCTGCTTTGAGCAGGGGGTTGGACCAGATGGCCCAGGAGGTCCCTTCCAACTCTACGATTCTATGATTCTATACACTATAGAAACCGGCTGCGGAAGGTTACTGTGGTCATGACGAGCCATCGAGAACAAAGACTCAACGTCAAAAGCTTTAATATCAACGCCTAATGTCATGCTTTTATCCAGTTTCGAACTAGGGACCGTTCACGCGTGAGGTGAACGTGACAACCACTACACTTCAGAAACTCCATGCAAAGCTTAAGATGTTTAAACATGCTGAAATGAACTTGAAAAAGAAAAAACATCCAGCCAAAGTCAAGAGGTCTTCCTCTATGTCTGAAGACAGGACTAAGTGCATTTTGCAACACAGGAACCTTTCATTTGTCAGGCTATTGGAGAAAAAGAACAAACAGGGAAACAAAACCATGCTCCACAAAACATTCTCATGCCTTTGTCCAAAAGCCAAAAAGAAAAAGCACCTAGATGCCTGCTTTCGCACCTTGATCCTATCAGGTGTTACTTGAATTAGGAACACTTAGACACTGTCAAAAACACACATGCTTGCCAAAAGCAAAAACGGGTAGAAATAATCACATTGGTAAAAGTAATGCTCATTAAACCAGCAATAGAATATGCTAACTAAGGCTAATTAAGCCAACAAGATACGTTTGTGATCAAAATAAAGAAAAGCCACATGTTTCTGCCCGGGATCAAAACAGGGAACTTTCAGAAGGATGGCAAACAGGACAATCACTACACTACAGTAACCAGACAAGAGCGTTTACTGTGGTCATGGCAAGCATTAAAGATCAAGCACTCATTGTCAAAAGCACTAGTTTGCAAGAGGAACGCTGTGTTTCTGCCCAGTTTCAAACTGAGGACCTTTCACGTGTAAAGCAAACGTGATAACCGCTACACTACAGAAACCAACCGAAACGAAAAACAAAAAATGCTGTGGTCATGGCAAGCAATAAAGAACAAGCACTGAGAGTCAAAAAGATCGTTTTTCAAGAGAAAAAAAGCTGTGTTTCTGCCCAGTTTCGAACTGGGGATCTTTCGCGTGTGAGGCGAACGTGATAACCGCTACACTACAGAAACCAGAAGCAAGCGCTTACTGTGGTGACAACAAGCAATCGAGATCAAGAACTGAAAGTCAAAAGCTTGGATACCAAAGGGTAACAGCGTGTTTCTGCCCAGTTTCGAACTGGGGACCTTTCGCGTGTTAGGCGAATGTGATAACCACTACACTACAGAAACCGGCTGCGGAAGGTAACTGTGGTCATGACGAGCCATCGAGAACAAAGACTCAACGTCAAAAGCTTTAATATCAACACCTAATGTCATGCTTCCATCCAGTTTCGAACTGGGGACTGTTCGCGTGTGAGGTGAACGTGAGAACCACTACACTTCAGAAACTCCATGCAAAGCTAAAGATGTTTAAACATGCTTAAATGAACTTGAAAAAGAAAAAAACATCCAGCCAAAGTCAAGAGGTCTTCCTCTATGTCTGAAGACAGGACAAAGTGCATTTTGCAACACAGGAACCTTTCATTTGTCAGGCTATTGGAGAAAAAGAACAAACAGGGAAACAAAACCATGCTCCACAAAACATTCTCATGCCTATGTCCAAAAGCCAAAAAGAAAAAGCACCTAGATGCCTGCTTTCGCACCTTGATCCTATCAGGTGTTACTTGAATTAGGAACACTTAGACACTGTCAAAAACACACATGCTTGCCAAAAGCAAAAACGGGTAGAAATAATCACATTGGTAAAAGTAATGCTCATTAAACCAGCAATAGAATATGCTAACTATGGCTAATTAAGCCAACAATATACGTTTGTGATCAAAATAAAGAAAAGCCACATGTTTCTGCCCGGGATCAAAACAGGGAACTTTCAGGAGGATGGCAAACAGGACAATCACTACACTACAGTAACCAGACAAGAGCGTTTACTGTGGTCATGGCAAGCATTAAAGATCAAGCACTCATTGTCAAAAGCGCTAGTTTGCAAGAGGAACGCTGTATTTCTTCCCAGTTTCGAACTGAGGACCTTTTGCGTGTAAAACGAACGTGATAACCGCTACACTACAGAAACCAACCGATTCAAACAAACAAAAAATGCTGTGGTCATGGCAAGCAATAAAGAACAAGCACTGAAAGTCAAAAAGATCGTTTTCCAAGAGAAAAAGCCGTGTTTCTGCCCAGTTTCGAACTGGGGACCTTTCACGTGTGAGGAGAACGTGATAACCACTACACTACAGAAACCAGATGCAAGAGGTTACTGTGGTGACAACAAGCAATCGAGATCAAGAACTGAAAGTCAAAAGCTTGGATACCAAAGGGTAAGAGCGTGTTTCTTCCCAGTTTCGAACTGGGGACCCTTCGCGTGTTAGGCGAACGTGATAACCACTACACTACAGAAACCGGCTGCGGAAGGTTACTGTGGTCATGACGAGCCATCGAGAACAAAGACTCAACGTCAAAAGCTTTAATATCAACGCCTAATGTTGTCGGGGTCGTAAACGACAATGAATCCTCATTCACCAGTCATTCCAAATCATTGTGCGAGCGCAAAACATCTGGTACCGATTAAGAATGACTCAGACACGCAGCTGATTCAGTCTTAGCTAATGTCCCGCATCCACACCTGTCAGGAGCAGTACAACAACTGGCTTTATTTACAAATACACAATACTATATTGAGTGTTAGGGGAAGGCGTGCATTAGGCGGGGTTTATGCAGTATACATCTAGTGTCCAGTCTCTCTCTGATTCGTCAAAACGTCTCCCGATGGTTACTCCTTCTTCACATTCCTGAGTTATCTTTTTTAGGAGAAATGAAACTTAACTTAACTCTTTAGACACTGAATTTAAGTGAAAGTGAACACTGGCAGCCATCTTTAATACAGTTACATTTGCATTAGCAAGCAATTAGGAAAAACTTATTGTTTCACAGTATAAAAATATAAAAGTTATATAAGAAAATATATTTTCACCTTGACAATCCCCCCTAAACACTAAGTTTTTCCCTTAATGAAAGATCCTTCGAGACTGTCCATGTGATGGGAAAAGGGGAGGTGGATTTCTTCATCCAGACACCTCAGAAGCTCTCCCCTAGCGAGAGGCCTCCAGGCAGCTGAACCCTTCACTAACCTCACATGGAGTTCTCCCGCTGTCCCTAAACTAAGTCTCTTAACATCATCTTAGAATGGGGGTTTTGTCTACTCTCTTGAGGGGAATATACTTAGGGATCTCCCCTAGATCAGTACCATCGTACTCTGGTGGGTCTACTTCTTGATTAAGGAAGGTGCCAGTCGGAGTTGCTTTGGCAATAACCTTTTTATACAAGGGAATAACACAACAAAGAGTTATCGATCCAATTACAAGGAGGGCAATCAGTACTATACAAGCTTGTTGAAGGAATCCCTTGAGTCCACCCAACCAGCCGGAAAAGAAAGATGTGTCTACTCCAGCATTAGTTTTCAATTCTGCTGCTAACCCAGTTATCTTTTTAAGGGCTATCATGGTTTTTCCATTCACTCCAGAGTTCTGAGGGATATAGGTACAACACTCCTCTCCCACCATCCCACAAACTCCTCCTTTCTCAGCTAATATCATATCAAGGGCTAGTCGATTTTGGATTGTCATCCTAGTGTTAGGGCCCAATTCTTCAACTATACCTTGGAAGGCATCTTGGCTGAAATTGACAAACCTTTGTTCACTGTAATATATGTAATTGATCCATTCAACATTTTTATTAATCTGCACCTGTGGGATTATAGAAGCAAAGCCAGCATAGATCTGGTTCTGGGCTTTAAATTGGTCAGGCACCCCCCTTGGCACTCCAATAGCATCAATATATACTAGTGGATCTTCTTCATAACTCATATGGAGCTGATCGAGGCTTCTCCTTTTCCTGGTAGGTTCATCAGGTATCTTTGGATCCCAGGGTAGAATCTTGAACTGCATAGCTAGTTTAACAAGGGTGCATTGGCCTGTCCAGGCATTTGGCAACCTAGGACGGAGCTTACCATCTCCACATAACCAATAAATGTCATACATATATTGTGTATGTTTGATTAACAAGTCAGTATCTAGAGAACTATTCTCTTTGCAGAAACCTGTCTCGAAGATCCCTACTGGTGTACCTGTGGTGTCGTGGGAATTATAGCAGGTGTAATTGTCAGCTAATACAGTTACTTCTCCTGGGACCTTTAGTTTGGGTTCCTTATGAATTAGTGGGACGTAATCTGGGCAATCAGTGGGCTTCAAACCTTTCAACAAATTCATGACACAGGCAGTGGTGTTTAGGTATGCTCTGAGTATTCAACTGGTCATTCGGAATAACAAAGGTAGCTGGAGTCAAACGACCCAGAGTACAAGCACCTTTTACCCCTACTGGCAACCATTTATATGCATTGTCTCCACATACCCAGAACATGTCACTAGGTAGGTCCCATAGGGCTGAATGTTGTAATACCAGTCTATGAACTAAATCTATGAACGCAGATACATTCTGAAGCATACACCAATTTGGAAGTTGTCCTAAAGGGCTACAATACCCTACATCGGGATTTCTACAGGTGGGAGTTCCTTTCTCATATCCAGATGACTCGTTGCAAGGTATATTACCTGAAATATTAAAACAAGTTTCATTATTGCCCTGGGGAAATAAATTGGAATACTCCCAGGACGTGTTATGCAACCTTCTTTCTAGCAGTATTGGTTTGAAGGCATCAGTAGAGTGGGAAGTTACATTAAAACTAACTTGTAGGCCATACATTGGAATTTGCCCCAGGTAGGTTAATCGAGTTCTATTCCTGGGTACCCAAGCCCCCCCTTTATATGCCAGATATTGAAGGTATGTGTTACTTCCTGAAAGATTACCCTGCCACCAAGGGTATCCTACCCATCCCACAATAGGTATTCCAACAGTTGTGTTCCATAACTTCACATTATTTGTGGCATTATTAGCGAGTAGTGTTGAGCATTCCGATACCGCAAGTATCGGGTATCGGCCGATACTTGCTGTATCGGAATTCCGATACCGACTTCCGATATTTTTTCAATATCGGAATTCGGCATCGGAATCGGAAGTTCAGTTGATTGACGGCCTGACGTCATCATGATGCGCGGTGTGTGCGCATCATGATGCGCCGTCATTTCGGGCCTTCCGGGGGTCTCTGCCGGCCTGCCGGGGGGCTGTGCCGGCCTGCCGGGGGGCTGTGTGGACTGCCCGGGGTCTGTACCGGCCTGCCGGGGGGCTGTGCCGGCCTGCCGGTGGTCTGTGCACCCTGTGGGGGTCTGTACCGGCCTGCCGGGGGGCTGTGCCGGCCTGCCGGGGGGCTGTGCCGGCCTGCCGGGGGGCTGTGCTGATGTCCGGGGGTCTGTGCAAGCATCGTCCGATGGGACTACAAGTCCCATCGGGCGATGCCTGCTACCATGACAGTGATTGACACATTAGCCAATGATGGGACAGTAGTAGTCCCATCATCCGGCTAATGTGTTAAAAAAAAAAAAAAAAAAATACTACATACATACTACATGCATGCTACATACATAATGCATGCTACATACATACTACATGCTACATACATACTACATACATACTACATACATGCTACATGCATGCTACATACATACTACATGCTACATACATACTACATACATGCTACATACATACTGCATGCTACATACATACTACATACATACTACATACATACTACATACATACTACATGCATGCTACATACATACTACATATATACTACATGCATGCTACATACATACTACATGCTACATACATACTACATATATACTACATGCATGCTACATACTACATGCTACATACATACTACATACATACTACATGCTACATACATACCACATATATACTACATACATACAATACATTCATACAATACATACATAGACATACAGTACATATAACATAGAGTAACATACTTACCAATACTTGTCACATTGTTCCCCGAAGCCATTGTCTTTTCCGGGATAAATATTAACATAACAAACCACAAAAATACTCACCCACGATCCGAAGCAGTCCACGAGTGTGTCCCACGACGATCTTGGGTAGAGAACTGCAGCATCAGATGATGCTGCCGTTCTCTACGGGCTGCAGGAATCCAATGACGGAAGGTAGGTATCCTTCCGCACTGTATTCCTCCGCCACTTAAAAAAAAAAAGTCCCTAGTCTCACTTTATGCCATTGCTGCATGGGAATTTTGGTTTGTTATGTTAATATTTATCCCGGAAAAGACAATGGCTTCGGGGAACAATGTGACAAGTATTGGTAAGTATGTTACTCTATGTTATATGTACTGTATGTCTATGTATGTATTGTATGAATGTATTGTATGTATGTAGTATATATGTGGTATGTATGTAGCATGTAGTATGTATGTATGTAGTATGTATGTAGCATGTAGTATGTATGTAGCATGCATGTAGTATGTATGTAGCATGCATGTAGTATGTATATGGTATGTATGTAGCATGTAGTATGTATGTAGCATGCATGTAGTATATATGTGTTATGTATGTGGTATGTATGTAGCATGCATGTAGTATGTATGTAGTATGTATGTAGCATGTAGTATGTAGCATGCATGTAGTATATATGTAGTATGTATGTAGCATGTAGTATG
Source organism: Dendrobates tinctorius (assembly GCF_039654945.1). Taxonomy (NCBI): domain Eukaryota; kingdom Metazoa; phylum Chordata; class Amphibia; order Anura; family Dendrobatidae; genus Dendrobates; species Dendrobates tinctorius. The sequence continues at coordinate 12,864,759 of NW_027361918.1, read as the reverse complement.
TATGTAGCATGCATGTAGTATATATGTAGTATGTATGTAGCATGTAGTATGTATGTAGCATGCATGTAGTATGTATGTAGCATGCATGTAGTATGTATATGGTATGTATGTAGCATGTAGTATGTATGTAGCATGCATGTAGTATATATGTGTTATGTATGTGGTATGTATGTAGCATGCATGTAGTATGTATGTAGTATGTATGTAGTATATATGTAGTATGTATGTAGCATGTAGTATGTATGTAGTATGTATGTAGCATGCATGTAGCATGCAGTATGTATGTAGCATGCATGTAGTATATATGTAGTATGTATGTAGCATGTAGTATGTAGAATGCATGTAGTATATATGTAGTATGTAGCATGTAGTATGTATGTGTTATGTATGTAGCATGTAGCATGCATGTAGCATGCATGTAGTATATATGTAGTATATATGTGGTATGTATGTAGCATGCAGTATGTATGTAGCATGCATGTAGTATATATGTAGTATGTATGTTGCATGTAGTATTTATGTAGTATGAATGTAGCATGTATGTAGTATGTAGTATGAATGTAGCATGTATGTAGTATGCATGTTGTATGTATGTAGCATGTAATTTTTTTTTTTTTTTTACATTTAACACATTAGCCGGATGATGGGACTACTACTGTCCCATCATTGGCTAATGTGTCAATCACTGTCATGGTAGCAGGCATCGCCCGATGGGACTTGTAGTCCCATCGGACGATGCCTGCACAGACCCCCGGAGCCTGCACAGACCACCGGCAGGCCGGCACAGCCCCCCGGCAGGCCGGCACAGCCCCCCGGGGCAGGCCGGCACAGCCCCCCGGAGCCTGCACAGACCACCGGCAGGCCGGCACAGACCACCGGAGCCTGCACAGACCCCCTGGCAGGCCGGCACAGCCCCCCGAAAGGCCCGTACAGACCCCAGAGAGGCTGTACAAGGGCAGGAAAGGGTTTTTCTTATTCCGATACCAGAAGTCCCATAGACTTGAATGGGACTTCCGGTATCGGAATCGGCGATACCGATACTTTTTTTAAAGATCGGCCGATACCATCCGATACGATACTTTGAAGTATCGGACGGTATCGCTCAACTCTATTAGCGAGTGTATCAGAACAACTGGTCCAGGCAAATAATTCCTCGGGTGGCACAGGAATAACAAGGAACGGAATACTAGTGGCTGATACTGGTGAATGTGTGCAGATCCAGCAATCTGCTGGAGACTGAGTGTCTTTTGACCAATCATTTAGTAATTTTTCATGATGTTGTATAAACTTATTATTCAAGGACATTGGAAAATTTAGATTGTCCCACGCAGCTACCATTATTACAGATAATGCAACAAAACCAAACCAAAACATTATGCACTCTTATGCTTTGTTAATTCCTGTGGCTAGTTTGCAATGCGATGCGTGGATCCAGGTTGGTCGTCCTTCCAACTTATCAGAAGTAGGCGTTGTCAGGAGTACTTGGTAAGGTCCTTGATATCAGGGTTCAAGGGTCTTTCTGGAGTGTTTCTTGACATATACGTAATCACCAGGTTGTAGACAGTGATTCCTTCCACACTATCTGGATCTGGAATGGAAGAGAAAACTAGAGAATGCATTTGAGTTAAATGCTTTTGCAACTGGATTACATAACTTGTCAAATTATCCACATTGAGTGTTAAGACCTGTGGGTAGTACAACCCTGTGTTCGGTGGTCTTCCAAACAGTATCTCGAAGGGTGACAGTTTAGTTTTCCCCGTGGGTGTGTACCTTACTGAGAATAATGCTAATGGGAGACACTCTGGCCATGGTCTATGGGTTTGTTCCATGGTTTTCTGTATTTTCAATTTTAGTGTCCCGTTCATTCTCTCTACCTTCCCTGAACTCTGTGGGTGGTAGGGTGTATGAAATGCTTGTTCTACACCTATCATTTGCATTACATTTTGCATTACCTCAGCAGTGAAATGTGTGCCTCTGTCTGATTCAATTGTTTCAGGGACACCGAATCGTGGTACTAGTTCCATCACCAGTTTCTTTGCAGTGGCTCGAGCTGTAGCCGTTTTCACCGGGTAGGCCTCTGGCCATCCAGAGAAGAGATCTACACATACTAGGATATTTGCATACACTCCTACCTTGGTAGCTGTATGTCGTCAATCTGCCGTCTCTGAAACGGGTAGAGAGGCCTAGGTGTCGCTTTCTTAGGGACTTTTACTGTTTTACCTGGGTTGTGCTGTGCACAGATGAGGCATGATTGTACAAGTTTCGCGGCTGCGCAACTGAAGCCAGGAGCGATCCAGAAGGCATCTACCATGGCACACATGTGACTTTTTGAGGTGTGATTGGGGCCATGTGCTGCTTGCGCCATGATTGGGAACAGGGACTTTGGTGGGCACATTTTATCCTTATTCTCCCATACTCCATTTGAGTTCAGCTCAGCTCCCAGTCTCCCTCGGTGTACCTTCTCTGTTTGGGCAGCCTTTTGCTGGAGGGATTTCAGGACATCTAGACCCAATGTGGCTGGAATACGCTGACTCCCCGCCACCGTCCACTGCTCTCTCTAGGCCGCCTTGTGCTATTTTAGCAGCCTCGTTCGCCCTTCTATTGCCCTCTACCTCCACGGAGTCACCTTTGTGTGTGCTTTTACCTTGACAATGCCAACCTGGACTGGTAACATCAATGCCTCCATCAATTGTTTCACCAGCTCTGCATTTTTAATGGGCTTCGAATCTGTGAAAATATTAGCGACTTTACCTGCAGCGGCTCTACACGCCTCAGTGAGTGCCTTCAACTCTGCCTCCTGCGCAGACATGTGAGGAGAGAGTGGTTCCGCTCGGATTACCTCATGTGAGGATACTACTGCATATCCAGTGTAGAATCGTCCATCCTGGTGGTATCTGGGGCCATCTACAAAAAAGAAACTCAAAGTCTGCATTAGGAACAGGTTTTTCATGAATGTGTGCAAACCCAACTGTCTCCTGACTCATCAGTTCTATGCAGACATGTTCATGCGTCATGTCAAAGTATCCTTCCTCACTTGCCAATACGGTCACCAATTCCCCCTTTTCTGAATCCACAGGCAGGAGGGTGGCTGGATTCAGAACGTTACATCTTGTGAGGAGTGACATACTCAGGAATTAGTAGAGCACACTCAAGTCAGAGCTGTCTGGCCATAGACAGATGTTTTGGTTGAACTTGTAGGAGTATGGCATGGATGTCATGTGGGGAATAGATTGTCAAAAGAAACGTCAGTGTCATCTCACATGCCTTCCCTATTACGTCTCCACTTTTTTCCTTGTGCTCCAGCATACATGACAGGTCGTTTTATTGTCCTTGTTTGCTTAATTTCTTTAGCTACCTTAAGGAGGTCTTTCGGATCTACATGTCTCCATTCAGGTCTGGCTGTCTGTACTGCGTCTCGTAAGTCTTTGTTCATACCGTCAATGAATGCATCCACCAGTATTCTAACATCAAGTGGATTTATGCAAATGTACCCCATGTCTGCCCATTTCAGCTGTAACCGTCCAAGGTATATCTCTACTCTCTCTCCTCTTTGCTGTGTCACATTAGTCAGGAGTACAGACTGCTCTGATTGTTCCACTGCAGCCCATTGTCTTAGTGACTCACAGTACGTCTCCCCAGATCGTGCAGATTTATCATCCATGCCCCAAGCCTGATTCTTTGTCACATCTGTGTGTCTGTAAAACGGGAATGGTTGGTCTTCAGGGGCAGGCAGCTGCTTCAGCAAAGCTAGCTGGTCAGAGGGGCTCCAGGGATAATACACCTGTATCTTTCTTATTCTAGTCACACTTCTAGGTCCTGATGGGGTTGGTCGTCTGATGTCTACTGTCAGCTTACTCCTCAAGGGCCAATGTCCCCACTACCCACTATCCACACTATTATGTCAGCTTCTTATGATCTTGTCTGGATAGGATTTAGTGCAATTCGCTTAGGTCAGTAGCACAGGTCACACAAGTAGCTATTCAGTCTGGGTTTGTCTGAGTCTGACCACAGTGTTTACAAGTCCATCTGTTTTGTCTGGGTCTCTGATTACACTTTGTCAATCAAACATTCATAATACACCTTCCACACTGCTGCACATTCTCAAGCATCATTTATTCACTTGCTATTTTCTTCCCTTGTCTGTGCCTTTTTGTACATCCAAACATTCACACTCTGGTATTTTTGCCTTTTTCAATGTTTGTCCCACTTGTTTTACTGCTTCCTTCCTTCTCTGTCTTTTGTAATTTGACACAATTTGCTATACAAATCAATCACACAACTAGAAGCAGGTTCAAACACATTAATGACCAAGCAATCACTTACAATTCCCTTCTAATTTAGGCACCATATCTTACTTTTAACTTCCAATCTTCAATTAAGTACTGTTGCTTTAAAATGCACAAATCTTTCAGCGCGTACCTTACGGATAGAATTACAGAGAATTTTGAGCACAGCTCACACTCAGCAGAGATAAGAGCGAAGGGAGAAGAAACTACGCAGCGCCATCCTTCACCCCTCCCGTCAGAATGCAGTGTCGTCCTTCACAGAATTCTGTAGTTCTTTAGACTTATCAAAATCAATTTCTACAAAGAAACTCAAAATCACGGGATTTCACTGTAAGGGCAGATAACTGTATAATGAGATTAACCATGCCTTGCCCTTTTTCTGGCCAAATGCATTCAGTAAACTTTACAATGTAATGCCACATATACCACGAACTATATCATTACTCAATTCATTCAGTCTCAGATGTAGATTTGAAATATCTATAACGCATCTGTCCGGGATTCCACCACAACTAGAAAGGTCACAAATCTCTTGACACAAAAATGATGTGTGATGATTCATTCATACGTGCTCATTCACTGATTTTTTTTTTTTTTTTTTTTTTTACTCATCTCTCATCTTATTCAGAGGTTCTCATAGACATATATACAAGGATTCACACAGCCTGCCTATCTTGCACTTTGGATTTGATTAATACTTTTTCCAGGTTCTTTGCTGCACTACTTCCATATCTATCCTCAATTATATCACATAACCGGTCTCCTTCTTCAGGTATCTTTCCCTGACTGTTCCCCATCAATCTCTTTCCATCCTTCATTCTTCAAGCCTCGCGCAACTCGCAGATGAGCTTGTGCTTGTTCTAACAATCCTTTATCTTTCAACATGCCTCGTTTGTTCTCTATGAGATTATGCCACATAGCCGGCTGTAATCTCCCTGACGAGGGCAATCCTACATGCTTATACAATCTCTCAACATTCTTGACTGCCTTCTTGCCTTCCCGTGACGCTACTATTGCCTTGACCTCCACAGCATCCTCATCTAACTTGTGGGGCACAGACTTCTTCTGCTTTAAGATACGCAGCATGACTCTTACAGAATACTATGGTTCTCTGCAGAAAAACCACTGGTAGCGATATCAACACTGATGTTCCACAGTACGGAGCCTCACGTTCGACGTACTAGGAAAAGAGCCTCGCGCTCAATATTTCCTTTCCCTAACCTTGAACAGCAGTGATTAACAGATTATCCTGCCACGATATTCCAACAGTCGGGAGGCGGTCTCCTAGTGAGAGCCCTCCACAGAAATACAGGTGGTCCCTTCTCGGGACGTCTTAATTACCTAGCTGGTACAATATCACAGAGGCTGCGTCTCCTATCCCTTCCTCTAGGTTGCCCCACAATCTGCAACTAGCTCAATTTATCAGTCCACTTCACTACTAGACAATAGTCACGGGTAGGGTGGTTGAATGGAGTACAATGACCGGTGGAGGAGGTGTGGTGTACACGAGGACGCGCAGAATGCAACGTCTCTCAGTTGCTGGTTCAGAGCGTGGCACAGGATCGCACTCGGTCTCACCACTCGACCGGTCACCCCTCAGACCCAAGGAGACCACAGACAAACCAATAACGGCTGAGACACTAGCAAGTGTGACACATACAGTGTATATGATCTCACTTACCGTGTTTTGGAGGGTGATCAGTCCTCGAGGTCAGCCACTACAGGTATCATCCACAGACATCCAAGCATGGGTCCAGAGGAGCCTCAGATCACTGTCCACGCCCCCCGTTGGGTTCCAAATTGTCGGGGTCGTAAACGACAATGAATCCTCATTCACCAGTCATTCCAAATCATTGTGCGAGCGCAAAACATCTGGTACCGATTAAGAATGACTCAGACACGCAGCTGATTCAGTCTTAGCTAATGTCCTGCATCCACACCTGTCAGGGGCAGTACAACAACTGGCTTTATTTACAAATACACAATACTATATTGAGTGTTAGGGGAAGGCGTGCACTAGGCGGGGTTTATGCAGTATACATCTAGTGTCCAGTCTCTCTCTGATTCGTCAAAACGTCTCCCGATGGTTACTCCTTCTTCACATTCCTGAGTTATCTTTTTTAGGAGAAATGAAACTTAACTTAACTCTTTAGACACTGAATTTAAGTGAAAGTGAACACTGGCAGCCATCTTTAATACAGTTACATTTGCATTAGCAAGCAATTAGGAAAAACTTATTGTTTCACAGTATAAAAATATAAAAGTTATATAAGAAAAAATATTTTCACCTTGACAATGTCATGCTTCTATCCAGTTTCGAACTGGGGACCGTTCGCGTGTGAGGTGAACGTGACAACCACTACACTTCAGAAACTTCATGCAAAGCTAAAGATGTTTAAACATGCTGAAATGAACTTGAAAAAGAAAAAAACAGCCAGCCAAAGTCAAGAGGTCTTCCTCTATGTCTGAAGACAGGACAAAGTGCATTTTGCAACACAGGAACCTTTTATTTGTCAGGCTATTGGAGAAAAGGAACAAACAGGGAAACAAAACCATGCTCCACAAAACATTCTCATGCCTTTGTCCAAAAGCCAAAAAGAAAAAGCACCTAGATGCCTGCTTTCGCACATTGATCCTATCAGGTGTTACTTGAATTAGGAACACTTAGACACTGTCAAAAACACACATGCTTGCCAAAAGCAAAAACAGGTAGAAATAATCACATTGGTAAAAGTAATGCTCATTAAACCAGCAATAGAATATGCTAACTAAGGCTAATTAAGCCAACAATATAAGTTTGTGATCAAAATAAAGAAAAGCCACATGTTTCTGCCCGGGATCAAAACAGGGAACTTTCAGGTGGATGGCAAAATGGACAATCACTACACTACAGTAACCAGACAAGAGCGTTTACTGTGGTCATGGCAAGCATTAAAGATCAAGCACTCATTGTCAAAAGCGCTAGTTTGCAAGAGGAACGCTGTGTTTCTGCCCAGTTTCGAACTGAGGACCTTTCGCGTATAAAGCGAACGTGATAACCGCTACACTACAGAAACCAACCAATTCAAGCAATCAAAAAATGCTGTGGTCATGGCAAGCAATAAAGAACAAGCACTGAAAGTCAAAAAGATCGTTTTCCAAGAGAAAAAATACTGTGTTTCTGCCCAGTTTCGAACTGGGGACCTTTCGCGTGTGAGGCGAGCGTGATAACCGCTACACTAAAGAAACCGGATGCAAGCACTTACTGTGGTGACAACAAGCAATCGAGATCAAGAACTGAAAGTCAAAAGCTTGGATACCAAAGGGTAACAGCGTGTTTCTGCCCAGTTTCGAACTGGGTACCCTTTGCGAGTTAGGCGAACGTGATAACCACTACACTACAGAAACCGGCTGCGGAAAGTTACTGTGGTCATGACGAGCCATCGAGAACAAAGACTCAATGTCAAAAGCTTTAATATCAACGCCTAATGTCATGCTTCTATCCAGTTTCGAACTGGGGACCATTCGCGAGTGAGGTGAACGTGACAACCACTACACTTCAGAAACTCCATGCAAAGATAAAGATGTTTAAACATGCTGAAATGAACTTGAAAAAGAAAAAAACATCCAGCCAAAGTCAAGAGGTCTTCCTCTATGTCTGAAGACAGGACAAAGTGCATTTTGCAACACAGGAACCTTTCATTTGTCAGGCTATTGGAGAAAAAGAACAAACAGGGAAACAAAACCATGCTCCACAAATCATTCTCATGCCTTTGTCCAAAAGCCAAAAAAAAAAAGCACCTAGATGCCTGCTTTCGCACTTTGATCCTATCAGGTGTTACGTGAATTAGGAACACTTAGACACTGTCAAAAACACAAATGCTTGCCAAAAGCAAAAACGGGTAGAAATAATCACATTGGTAAAAGTAATGCTCATTAAACCAGCAATAGAATATGCTAACTAAGGCTAATTAAGCCAACAATATACGTTTGTGATCAAAATAAATAAAATCCACATGTTTCTGCCCGGGATCAAAACAGGGAACTTTCAGGAGGATGGCAAACAGGACAATCACTACACTACAGTAACCAGAGAAGAGCGTTAACTGTGGTCATGGCAAGCATTAAAGATCAAGCACTCATTGTCAAAAGCGCAAGTTTGCAAGAGAAACACAGTGTTTCTGCCCAGTTTCAAACTGAGGACCTTTCGCGTGTAAAGCAAACGTGATAACCGCTACACTACAGAAACCAAACGATTAAAAAAAAACAAAAAATGCTGTGGTCATGGCAAGCAATAAAGAACAAGTACTGAAAGTCAAAAAGATCATTTTCCAAGAGAAAAGCTGTGTTTCTGCCCAGTTTCGAACTGGTGACCTTTCGCGTGTGAGGAAAACATGATAACTGCTACACTACAGAAACCGGATGGAAGCGCTTACTGTGGTGACAACAAGCAATATAGATCTAGAACTGAAACTCAAAAGCTTGGATACCAAAGGGTAACATCGTGTTTCTGCCCAGTTTCGAACTGGGGACTTTTCGCGTGTGAGGCGAACAAGATAACCGCTACACTACAGAAAACGGATGCAAGCGCTTACTGTGGTGACTAGAGTTGAGCGAAATGGGTCGAAAAAAATTCAAAAGTCGCCAACTTTTGGCAAAGTCAGGTTTCATGAAACGAAACCCGACCCTAGGATGAGGTCGGCCACGAGGTCGGCGACTTAAGCGCCAAAGTCGCGCTTCAAAAGTTTGTTTTGCGCTCTTTTTCAGCCAATCAGGATCCACGGACACTGTGGGCAACGTGATGACATAGGCACGGGTCACCACCATCTTTCAGAAGGGCATGCAAGTGATTGGCTTGCTTTGGTGGGCGTCACAGGGGGTATAAAAGGGCGTGCACGCCGACCGCCATCTTACTTCTGCCGATCTTAGTATAGGGAGAGGTTGCTGCTGATTCTGTAGGGAGAGCGTTAGGCAGGGAAGAAGACAAAAAAACTGCTTCTGCTGCTAGCAATTTGGCCTGCACAACACACCAGTCACTGTGTGTGCAGTGCAAAGGGGAGGCTATATAGTGGTGTATCAGTGGTGTTGGTTGTTGGGCTGCCTTATAAGGCTTCCTGACAGGCTGGCATTGCTGTTTACCCACTGCTCCGCAAACTGCTTTTTTAAAAGCAATCCAATCTCCCTTATCCTCTAGTCACTTTTGTCACAGCTGTGCCATCGAGCCTGTCACATAGCACTCAGATATTCATTGGGCCTCACACAATCCAAAAGTGTCCAGTGTCCAAAAGTGTGTGCAGAGATTCAAAATTTCCCTTATCCTTTAGTCACTTTTGTCACAGCTGTGCCATCGAGACTGTCACATAGCGCTCAGATATCAGTGGGCCTCACACAATCCAAAAGTGTCCACTGTCCACAAGTGTGTGCAGAAATTCAAAATCTCCCTTATCCTCTAGTCACTTTTGTCACAGCTGTGCCATCGAGCCTGTCACATAGCGCTCAGATATCAGTGGGCCTCACACAATCCAAAAGTGTCCACTGTCCACAAGTGTGTGCAGAAATTCAAAATCTCCCTTATCCTCTAGTCACTTTTGTCACAGCTGTGCCATCGAGCCTGTCACATATCGCTCAGATATCTGTGGGCCTCACACAATCCAAAAGTGTCCACTATCCACAAGTGTGTGCAGAAATTCAAAATCTCCCTTATCCTCTAGTCACTTTTGTCACAGCAGTGCCATCGAGCCTGTCACATAGCGCTCAGATATCAGTGGGCCTCACACAATCCAAAAGTGTCCACTGTCCACAAGTGTGTGCAGAAATTCAAAATCTCCCTTATCCTCTAGTCACTTTTGTCACAGCTGTGCCATCGAGCCTGTCACATAGCGCTCAGATATCAGTGGGCCTCACACAATCCAAAAGTGTCCACTGTCCACAAGTGTGTGCAGAAATTCAAAATCTCCCTTATCCTCTAGTCACTTTTGTCACAGCTGTGCCATCGAGCCTGTCACATATCGCTCAGATATCTGTGGGCCTCACACAATCCAAAAGTGTCCACTATCCACAAGTGTGTGCAGAAATTCAAAATCTCCCTTATCCTCTAGTCACTTTTGTCACAGCAGTGCCATCGAGCCTGTCACATAGCGCTCAGATATCAGTGGGCCTCACACAATCCAAAAGTGTCCAGTGTCCAAAAGTGTGTGCAGATATTCAAAATCTCCCTTATCCTCTAGTCACTTTTGTCACAGCTGTGCCATCGAGCCTGTCACATAGCGCTCAGATATCAGTGGGCCTCACACAATCCAAAAGTGTCCAGTGTCCAAAAGTCTGTGCAGATATTCAAAATCTCCCTTATCCTCTAGTCACTTTTGTCACAGCTGTGCCATCGAGCCTGTCACATAGCGCTCAGATATCAGTGGGCCTCACACAATCCAAAAGTGTCCAGTGTCCAAAAGTGTGTGCAGATATTCAAAATCTCCCTTATCCTCTAGTCACTTTTGTCACAGCAGTGCCATCGAGCCTGTCACATAGCGCTCAGATATCAGTGGGCCTCACACAATCCAAAAGTGTCCACTGTCCACAAGTGTGTGCAGAAATTCAAAATCTCCCCTGTCCTATAGACACCTTGTACCTTGTTTTACATTACTATATAGTTTGTTGGATTTTGTCTACATTTCTACCAAAAATGAGGAAGGCTGGTGGAAGAGGCCGTGGAATTGGGCGGGGGTTGGCAGCTGGTAATGATGGTGTTGGTGGTGGATCTGATGGTAGTGGCAAGAGCAAAATAGGACCGAATGCAGGAGGTGCTGACCCTGCGTCATCGTCTGGCTACATAAGGCCTCAAACGCTTAGTTTTCTAGGAGTTGGCAAACCGCTTTTAAAGCCAGAGCATCAGGAAAAAGTTTTGTCTTACATTGCTGACTCAGCCTCCAGCTCTATCGCCTCCTCTTCTTCAGTTGTAAAAAGTAAAAGCACTGAGTCGTCATTGGAGGCTCATGTTCATGAACCACACCTTTCCTTGTGTCCTTCACCCCAACCAAGATTGAAGGATGACGCAGGCCATACTACTGATTACTCCATGGAGCTGTTTTCACATACCATGCCTGGATTATCAAGTCAAATGGTGAATTACCCAGGCCAAGATGAATCTGACATAGAGTGCACTGATGCACAGCCACTGATGGATGATTCTGCTGGTACATTCACTCAGAGCACTAAATTGTCCTCGCAGTGTACAGAGCCAGATTCTGACCCTGATGAGACTCAGGTGCCCCTTCCCGCACATTATACCACCATACACGGTGACACAGAGGAAGGTGCACATGACATAGAAGAGGAGGTGATGGATGACCCAGTTGTTGACCCAGATTGGCATCCATTGGGGGAAGAGGGTGCTGCTTCCAATAGCTCAGATGAGGAGCATCCACAGCAGACATCGACATCGCAACAGCTGTTATCTGGCAGGCCCGGAGCACTCCAAAGACAGGATCCACACATCAAAAGAGTTGCTGGACAGCTTGTCCAGAGGGTCAAAAGATCACAGCGTGCTAGGCCGCAAAATGTCTGCCAAAGTAGGAAGACTGCAGTGTGGCACTTTTTTGAACAAAATCCTCATGATCAGGCCAAGGTTATCTGTAAGAAGTGCGCAAAGACCTTTAGCCGAGGGAAAAACCTGAAAAATTTGAATACCAGTTGCATGCTTAGACATTTAACCAGCATGCACTTGCAAGCGTGGACACAACACCAAACCTCAAGTGCCACATGTGCAACTGATCACAACGAAGGTAGTCAGCAACGCTACATTGTTTCCCCCACTGTAAGCCCACCGGTTAGCACAGCAGCAAATGTTGAGGTGTCGTTGCAAGGCCACAGCAGTCAGGGAATCCCACTGTTATATCAACGAAAGACTGATTCTAGGCCATCAGAAAGAACACCAACTCCATCACCATCATCAACCCTCTCTCAGTCCGCCCTGTCCACCGCTACTTCCACCATATGCAGCTCTCAAGTCCAGCTCACCCTCCCAGACACTATGAGTAGGTCAAGAAAGTACTCAGTCTCTCATCCGCGTACACTGGGTTTGAACGCCCACATTGCCAAACTAATCTCGTTTGAGATGATGCCCTTTCAGTTGGTGGAAAGCACAGCTTTCCGCGAACTCATGGCCTATGCAGTACCACGCTATGACCTACCCAGTCGCCACTTCTTCTCTCGCAAAGCCATCCCAGCCCTCCACCATCATGTGAAAGACCGCATTGTCCATGCACTCAAGCAGTCAGTGAGCGGAAAGGTGCACCTCACAACTGATGCATGGTCCAGTCGGCATGGCCAGGGCCGTTACGTGTCCATCACTGCGCACTGGGTTAATGTGGTGGATGCAGGGTCCACAGGGGACAGCGGTGGTGGGACAGTGCTGCCTAGCCCACGGTATAGGAAACAGTTGGCTGTAGGCGTTCGACCCTCCTCCTCCTCCACCTCCTCCAGAAGCGAAAGCTCGTCCACAGAGCGCAGTTGTACGAGCACTCCATCTGCAGCTGCCACTGTTGCCCACGATGTGTCCCCCTATCGAGCAGCTAGTTTAAAGCGTCAGCAGGCTGTGTTGCAGATGATGTGTTTGGGCGACAGACACACCGCCGAGGTGCTGGCCGAGTACTTGAAGCGACAAACTGAGTCATGGCTGGGCAGTGTACATCTTGAGGCAGGCAAGGTAGTTAGTGATAACGGCCGTAATTTTGTGGCAGCCATAGCCCTTTCAAAACTCAGCCACATACCTTGTTTGGCTCACACCTTGAACCTGGTGGTGCAGTGCTTCCTCAAAAATTATCCGGAGTTAACAGCCCTGCTCCAGAAGGTGCGAAGACTGTGCGCGCACATCCGCCGGTCGCCTGTACACTCCGTTCGTATGCAGAAGCTGCAGCGATTGCTCCACCTTCCCAACCACCGCCTCATTATCGACATTGCAACAAGGTGGAACTCCACCCTGCACATGGTGGAGCGGCTGTGCGAGCAGAGGCAGGCCATAATGCATTTGTGGGAGGATACACGGCCAGGCACTTTGAGAGCAGACATGGAGTTGACAGGTGTGCAGTGGTCGAAGCTGAAAGACCTTTGTAAAGTCCTTCAGTGTTTTGAGGAATGCACACGGCTGGTAAGCGCAGACGACGCCATCCTAAGCATGAGCATCCCACTTATGCATCTGCTCATGCAAACTTTGACGCACCTTAAGGAGCAGTCGTCTGCAGCCAATGTTGATGAGGAGGAAGAGGAGGAGGGAATCCTTGATGACATTCAGCCATTGTCTGCTCAGGGACCTCTCCTGGATGAGGTGGAGGAAGAAGAGGGGGAGGAGGAGGATGATGGGGATGATTACTTAGGGGAGGAGGATGCATCTCGTGGGGCAAGTGAAAATGTTGGCGTGGCAAGGTCTGGTACAGGGTTTGTGCGTGACTGGAGGGATGTGGATTTGCCAGAAAGTGCTCCTCCACCCAGCACTCGCAGTGCATCATTGACACCGGGAACATTGGCCCACATGTCAGATTATGCCTTGCGGATCCTAAAAAGGGACCCCCGCATTGCCAAAATGATGAACGATGACGACTACTGGTTGGCCAGCATCCTGGATCCACGCTATAAAGGCAAATTACAAAACATCATGCCACAGGAGAACCTTGACCTAATATTAGCTAATAAACAAGCAACTCTGGTAAATCGGTTGCTTGAGGCATTCCCAGCACACAGCAGCGGTGATGGTTCTCACACGAGCCGTACGGACCGGGGGCAGCTTGGCAGAGGTATTCGTGGTGCACACAGCAGAAGTGGCGTTGGAGACAGGGGTTTCATGACAATGTTGTGGACTGATTTTTCAAATACCGCTCACACAACTGGTAATACTGCATCGATGGAAAGTGACAGGAGACAGCAGTTGTCAACTATGGTAACAAACTACTTTTCCTCCCATATCGATGTTCTCCCACACAGGTCATTCCCCTTTGACTATTGGGCCGCTAAACTGGACACCTGGCCTGAATTGGCCCAATATGCCTTACAGGAGCTCGCTTGCCCAGCTGCAAGTGTGCTATCGGAAAGAGTCTTCAGTGCAGCTGGATCAATCCTGACAGAAAAAAGGACCCATCTGTCAACCCAAAATGTGGATGATCTAACCTTCATTAAAATGAACCACGCATGGGTTTCCAAGAATTTTGTCCCACCTTCCCCTGATGACACATAGGGTGACAGAAAAATGGCTTGCTTTGGTCCACCTCTTCCTGGTACTTCACCTATTTCACCTTTTGCATCAGCTGAATGTCCAACATCAACATATGCCACTTTCTAAAACTCCCTAACTGTGCTGCCTCCCCCCCCATGGCCGGGGTCACCACCTACCGCACAACACCGTGCGAGTGCCGTTGCCCTGGACAGGTGGGTAGGCCGACTCTTGGGCGCGGGCACTGGCACAGGGTCCCTCATAGTGCAATCAAGTGTCTCTGACGGTGGTGGTGCACACCCGCCGTCAGACACACCGCTGTACTATGAGGGGCCCAGTGCCAGTACCGACGCCCACGAGTGGGCCCCCCTTGCTTGGGCAGGGCCCCAGCATTTGCAATCTTTACCTCTCCCTGCTCCTCCGCTGTGTAATCTGGGCCGTCAAATCCATACTGTGCCTGACACCGTCTTTGCCTGCCTCCTGAGACATATATTTTGAATGTGTACGCTATCCATACATGTTATCCAGGGATACGGTACCCCTTTCTAACCTTTGTGCAATCACGTGCAATCCATACTGGGCCTAACACCGTCTGAGCCTGCCTCATGCTGTATAGACATATATTTTGAATGTGTACGCTATCCATACATGTTATCCAGGGATACGGTACCCTTTCTAACCTTTGTGCAATCACGTGCAATCCATACTGAGCCTAACACCGTCTGAGCCTGCCTCATGCTGTATAGACATATATTTTGAATGTGTACGCTATCCATACATGTTATCCAGGGATACGGTACCCTTTCTAACCTTTGTGCAATCACGTGCAATCCATACTGGGCCTAAAACCGTCTGAGCCTGCCTCATGCTGTATAGACATATATTTTGAATGTGTACGCTATCCATACATGTTATCCAGGGATATGGTACCCTTTCTAACCTTTGTGCAATCACGTGCAATCCATACTGGGCCTAACACCGTCTGAGCCTGCCTCATGCTGTATAGACATATATTTTGAATGTGTACGCTATCCATACATGTTATCCAGGGATACGGTACCTTTCTAACCTTTGTGCAATCACGTGCAATCCATACTGGGCCTAACACCGTCTGAGCCTGCCTCATGCTGTATAGACATATATTTTGAATGTGTACGCTATCCATACATGTTATCCAGGGATACGGTACCCTTTCTAACCTTTGTGCAATCACGTGCAATCCATACTGGGCCTAACACCGTCTGAGCCTGCCTCATGCTGTATAGACATATATTTTGAATGTGTACGCTATCCATACATGTTATCCAGGGATATGGTACCCTTTCTAACCTTTGTGCAATCATGTGCAATCCATACTGGGCCTAACACCGTCTGAGCCTGCCTCATGCTGTATAGACATATATTTTGAATGTGTACGCTATCCATACATGTTATCCAGGGATACGGTACCTTTCTAACCTTTGTGCAATCACGTGCAATCCATACTGGGCCTAACACCGTCTGAGCCTGCCTCATGCTGTATAGACATATATTTTGAATGTGTACGCTATCCATACATGTTATCCGGGGATACGGTACCCTTTCTAACCTTTGTGCAATCACGTGCAATCCATACTGGGCCTAACACCATCTGAGCCTGCCTCATGCTGTATAGACATATATTTTGAATGTGTACGCTATCCATACATGTTATCCGGGGATACGGTACCCTTTCTAACCTTTGTGCAATCACGTGCAATCCACACTGGGCCTAACACCGTCTGAGCCTGCCTCCTGATGTATAGACATATATTTTGAATGTGTACGCTATCCATACATGTTATCCGGGGATACGGTACCCTTTCTAACCTTTGTGCAATCACGTGCAATCCATACTGGGCCTAACACCGTCTGAGCCTGCCTCATGCTGTATAGACATATATTTTGAATGTGTACGCTATCCATACATGTTATCTGGGGATACGGTACCCTTTCTCACCTTTGTGCAATCACGTGTAATCCATACTGGGCGTGAGAACGGCTGGCGAGCTGTTAAGCAAGCTACAGCACCTGTCCAGACAAGTACAGGGATTCCCTAGAGAGGAGACTTATTTGATTGTTTTCAATGTTGGGACAGCAATTTTTGGGGAGCACTATACTCTGGAGAATGATAGATAGGGCCCACCATACACTGGAACTTTCCAAGGGTGGACATCAGACACTGGAGCAGCATGTACAGGGCCCATTATACACTAGAGCATTAGAAATGGGGCCCATTGTGTTTGGAGCATTATTTGGGCCCATAAGACAGTGGAGCTTCATCCATGGGGACCAACATATACTGTAGCATTATGTGGAGCTCATCATATACTGTTTCAAACATTATATGGGACCAATGATTCTGTATGGAGAAATAGATGGGCCTCGTCATGAGATGTAAAAAGTGAGGTATTTTTCATTGTACTATACCGCTATTTCTCTGCCGTATCGGAGCATGATGAGTTGTGGTATGTGTTAAAGGGGCGCTCTTTCGCCCAGGGCACATGAAAACCTGGAGCCAGCCCCCCCCCACAGTTTGTAGCCAAATAACCCCCATTTTTCAGTGTGTAACTTGTATTATGAAGTTAATTAAGGTTGACAAGCTTAAGAAAGAAGAATTGATGCTTTTGGCATTCAAATGGGCACTGTAGGTGTGTTTCCTGTCCTCCTCTGCCGACTTTTATTCTCCATTGACTTACATTGGGTTTCGTGTTTCGGGACGACCCCGAATTTTCCCTATAATCGGACGATGTTGCTCGACCCGACTTTTGGAAAAGTCGGGTTTCACGAAACGAAACGCGACCCTAAAAAACCAAAAGTCGCTCAACTCTAGTTGTGACAACAAGCAATCGAGATCAAGAACTGAATGTCAAAAGCTTAGATACCAAAGTGTAACAGCGTGTTTCTGCCCAGTTTTCGAACTGGGGACCTTTCGTGTGTTAGGCGAACGTGATAACCACTACACTACAGAAACCGGCTGCGGAAGGTTACTGTGGTCATGATGAGCCATCGAGAACAAAGACTCAACGTCAAAAGCTTTAATATCAACACCTAATGTCATGCTTCTATCCAGTTTCGAACTGGGGACCGTTCGCGTGTGAGGTGAACGTGACAACCACTACACTTCAGAAACTCCCTGCAAAGCTAAAGATGTTTAAACATGCTGAAATGAACTTGAAAAAGAAAAAACATTCAGCCAAAGTCAAGAGGTCTTCCTCTATGTCTAAAGACAGGACAAAGTGCATTTTGCAACACAGGAACCTTTCATTTGTCAGGCTATTGGAGAAAAAGAACAAACAGGGAAACAAAACCATGCTTCACAAAACATTCTCATGCCTTTGTCCAAAAGCCAAAAAGAAAAAGCACCTAGATGCCTGCTTTCGCACATTGATCCTATCAGGTGTTACTTGAATTAGGAACACTTAGACACTGTCAAAAACACACATGCTTGCCAAAAGCAAAAACGGGCAGAAATAATCACATTGGTAAAAGTAATGCTCATTAAACCAGCAATAGAATATGCTAACTAAGGCTTATTAATCCAACAACATATGTTTGTGATCAAAATAAAGAAAAGCCACATGTTTCTGCCCGGGATCCAAACAGGGAACTTTCAGGAGGATGGCAAACAGGATAATCTCTACACTACAGTAACCAGACAAGAGCGTTTACTGTGGTCATGGCAAGCATTAAAGATCAAGCACTCATTGTCAAAAGCGCTAGTTTGCAAGAGGAACGCTGTGTTTCTGCCCAGTTTCGAACTGAGGACCTTTCGCACGTAAAGCGAACGTGATAACCGCTACACTACAAAAACCAACCGATTCAAACAAGCAAAAAATGCTGTGGTCATGGCAAGCAATAAAGAACAAGCACTGAAAGTCAAAAAGATAGTTTTCCAAGAGAAAAAGCTGTGTTTCTGCCCAGTTTCGAACTGGGGACCTTTCGCGTGTGAGGCGAACGTGATAACCGCTACACTACAGAAACCGGAAGCAACGCTTAGGCCTGTTTCACACTTGCTTTTTTTTGCAGCGCGTTTTTCCCTCAAAAAAACGCATTGAAAAACGCATACAAAAGCATACAACTGCTGCGTTTTTTTCAAGCATTTTTATGAGCATGCAGGAAAAAAACACAGCGTTTTTATGCGTTTGTATGCGTTTTTAGTGCGTTTTTACCGCGTTTGCGTTTTTTTCCAACATTAGGTGGCCCGTCACACAAACCCAAACCATGACTTTACTAACCCTGACCCTAACCCTAACCCTAACCCTAACCCTGACCCTAACCCTAACCCTAACCCTTAACCAAACCATACTTAACCCTAACCCTGACCCTAACCCTTAACCAAACCATACTTAACCCTAACCCTGACCCTAACCCTGACCCTAATCCTAACCCTAACCCTAACCCTGACCCTAACCCTTAACCAAACCATACTTAACCCTAACCCTGACCCTAACCCTAACCCTAACCCTAACCCTGACCCTAACCCTTAACCAAACCATACTTAACCCTAACCCTGACCCTAACCCTAACCCTAACCCTGACCCTAACCCTAACCCAAAACCCCCTTAACTAACCCTAACTTTACCCAAACCCCTAAATTCCATTGTCTAAACTAATGGTAAAAAAAAAAATGCATGTGCAAAAAAACGCATACATAAGCATGCCAATGCGCACATATGCTCACCATAGACTTATAATGGGTGTCTTGCTGTAAAAAAACGCATTGCGCGCGCATGCGTTTTTTTTAGGCAAATTGGACGCACAAAAAATGCAACAAGTTGCATTTTGTGCGCCCGAGCGCATACCGCAAAAAAACGCATGCGCGGTAAAACGCGTACAAACGCATGTGTATGCGCACATAAGCGCATACCATGCAAAGTATAGGAAAAAAAAACGCATGCGCTATTTAGAGCTAAATTACCGCAAATGTGAAACCAGCCTTACTGTGGTGACAACAAGCAATCGAGATCAAGAACTGAAAGTCAAAAGCTTGGATACCAAAGGGTAACAGCGTGTTTCTGCCCAGTTTCGAACTGGGGACCTTTCGTGTGTTAGGCAAACATGATAACCACTACACTACAGAAATGGACTGCAGACTGTTACTGTGCTCATGATGAGCCATCGAGAACAAAGACTCAACATCAAAAGCTTTAATATCAACACCTAATGTCATGCTTCTATACAGTTTCGAACTGGGGACCGTTTGCGTGTGAGGTGAACGTGACAACCACTACACTTCAGAAACACCATGCAAAGCTAAAGATGTTTAAACATGCTGAAATGAACTTGAAAAAGAAAATAACATCCAGCCAAAGTCAAGAGGTCTTCCTCTATGTCTGAAGACAGGACAAAGTGCATTTTGCAACACAGGAACCTTTCATTTGTCAGGCTATTGGAGAAAAAGAACAAACAGGGAAACAAAACCATGCTCCACAAAACATTCTCATGCCTTTGTCCAAAAGCCAAAAAGAAAGAGCACCTAGATGCCTGCTTTCGCACCTTGATCCTATCAGGTGTTACTTGAATTAGGAACACTTAGACACTGTCAAAAACACACATGCTTGCCAAAAGCAAAAACGGGTAGAAAAAATCACATTGGTAAAAGTAATGCTCATTAAACCAGCAATAGAATATGCTAACTAAGGCTAATTAAGCCAACAATATACGTTTGTGATCAAAATAAAGAAAAGCCACATGTTTCTGCCCGGGATCAAAACAGGGAACTTTCAGGAGGATGGCAAACAGGACAATCACTACACTAAAGTAACCAGACAAGAGCATTTACTGTGGTCATGGCAAGCATTAAAGATCAAGCACTCATTGTCAAAAGCGCTAGTTTGCAAGAGGAACACTGTGTTTCTGCCCAGTTTCGAACTGCGGACCTTTCGCGTGTAAAGCGAACGTGAAAACCGCTACACTACAGAAACCAACCGAGTCAAACAAACAAAAAATGC
This sequence comes from Dendrobates tinctorius, assembly GCF_039654945.1. NCBI lineage: Eukaryota > Metazoa > Chordata > Amphibia > Anura > Dendrobatidae > Dendrobates > Dendrobates tinctorius. Next base: position 12,844,324 of record NW_027361918.1, on the reverse strand, counting down.
TGTGGTCATGGCAAGCAATAAAGAACAAGCACGGAAAGTCAAAAAGATCGTTTTCCAAGAGAAAAAGATGTGTTTCTGCCCAGTTTCGAACTGGGGACCTTTCGCGTGTGAGGCGAACGTGATAACCGCTACACTACAGAAAGCGGATGCAAGTGCTTACTGTGGTGACAACAAGCAATCGAGATCAAGAACTGAAAGTCAAAAGCTTAGATACCAAAGGGTAACAACGTGTTTCTGCCCAGTTTCGAACTGGGGACCTTTCGCGTGTTAGGCGAACGTGATAACCACTACACTACAGAAACCGGCTGCGGAAGGTTACTGTGGTCATGACGAGCCATCGAGAACAAAGACTCAACGTCAAAAGCTTTAATATCAACTCCTAATGTCATGCTTCTATCCAGTTTCGAACTGGGGACCGTTCACGTGTGAGGTGAACGTGACAACCACTACACTTCAGAAACTCAATGCAAAGCTAAAGATGTTTAAACATGCTGAAATGAATTTGAAAAAGAAAAAAACAGCCAGCCAAAGTCAAGAGGTCTTCCTCTATGTCTGAAGACAGGACAAAGTGCATTTTGCAACACAGGAACCTTTCATTTGTCAGGCTATTGGAGAAAAAGAACAAACGGGAAACAAAACCATGCTCCACAAAACATTCTCATGCCTTTGTCCAAAAGCCAAAAAGAAAAAGCACCTAGATGCCTGCTTTCGCACCTTGATCCTATCAGGTGTTACTTGAATTAGGAACACTTAGACACTGTCAAAAACACACATGCTTGCCAAAAGCAAAAACGGGTAGAAATAATCACATTGGTAAAAGTAATGCTCATTAAACCAGCAATAGAATATGCTAACTAAGGCTAATTAAGCCAACAATATACGTTTGTGATCAAAATAAAGAAAAGCCACATGTCTCTGCCCGGGATCAAAACAGGGAACTTTCAGGAGGATGGCAAACAGGACAATCACTACACTACAGTAACCAGACAAGAGCGTTTACTGTGGTCATGGCAAGCATTAAAGATCAAGCACTCATTGTCAAAAGCGCTAGTTTGCAAGAGAAACGTTGTGTATCAGCCCAGTTTCGAACTGAGGACCTTTCACGTGTAAAGAAAACGTGATAACCGCTACACTACAGAAACCAACCGATTCAAACAAACAAAAGATGCTGTGGTCATGGCAAGCAATAAAGAACAAGCACTGAAAGTCAAAAAGATCGTTTTCCAAGATGAAAAGCTGTGTTTCTGCCCAGTTTTGAACTGGGGACCTTTCGCGTGTGAGCCGAACGTGATCACCGCTACACTACAGAAACCGGATGCAAGCGCTTACTGTGGTGACAACAAGCAATCGAGATCAAGAACTGAAAGTCAAAAGCTTGGATACCAAAGGGTAACTGCGTGTTTCTGCCCAGTTTCCAACTGGGGACTTTTCGCGTGTTAGGCGAACGTGATAACCACTACACTACAGAAACCGGCTGCGGAAGGTTACTGTGGTCATGACGAGCCATCGAGAACAAAGACTCAACGTCAAAAGCTTTAATATCAACGCCTAATGTCATGCTTCTATCCAGTTTCTAACTGGGGACCTTTCGCGTGTGAGGTGAACGTGACAACCACTACACTTCAGAAACTCCATGCAAAGATTAAGATGTTTAAACATGCTGAAATGAACTTGAAAAAGAAAAAAACAGCCAGCCAAAGTCAAGAGGTCTTCCTCTATGTCTGAAGACAGGACAAAGTGCATTTTGCAACAGAGGAACCTTTCATTTGTCAGGCTATTGGAGAAAAAGAACAAACAGGGAAACAAAACCATGCTCCACAAAACATTCTCATGCCTTTGTCCAAAAGCCAAAAAGAAAAAGCACCTAGATGCCTGCTTTCGCACCATGATCCAATCAGGTGTTACTTGAATTAGGAACACTTAGACACTGTCAAAAACACACATGCTTGCCAAAAGCAAAAACGGGTAGAAATAATCACATTGGTAAAAGTAATGCTCATTAAACCAGCAATAGAATATGCTAACTAAGGCTAATTAAGCCAACAATATACGTTTGTGATCAAAATAAAGAAAAGCCACATGTTTCTGCCCGGGATCAAAACAGGGAACATTCAGGAGGATGGCAAACAGGACAATCACTACACTACAGTAACTAGACAAGAGGGTTTACTGTGGTCATGGCAAGCATTAAAGATCAAGCACTCATTGTCAAAAGCGCTAGTTTGCAAGAGGAACGCTGTGTTTCTGCCCAGTTTCGAACTGAGGACTTTTCACGTGTAAAGCGAACGTGATAACCGCTACACTACAGAAACCAACCGATTCAAACAAACAAAAAATGCTGTGGTCATGGCAAGCAATAAAGAACAAGCACTGAAAGTCAAAAAGATCATTTTCCAAGAGAAAAAGCTGTGTTTCTGCCCAGTTTCGAACTGGGGACCTTTCGCGTGTGAGGCGAACGTGATAACCGCTACACTACAGAAACCAGATGCAAGTGCTTACTGTGGTGACAACAAGCAATCGAGATCAAGAACTGAAAGTCAAAAGCTTGGATACCAAATGGTAACAGCGTGGTTCTGCCCAATTTCGAACTGGGGACCTTTCGCGTGTTAGGCGAACGTGATAACCACTACACTACAGAAACCGGCTGCGGAAGGTTACTGTGGTCATGACGAGCCATCGAGAACAAAGACTCAACGTCAAAAGCTTTAATATCAACGCCTAATGTCATGCTTCTATCCAGTTTCTAACTGGGGACCGTTCGCGCGTGAGGTGAACGTGACAACCACTACACTTCAGAAACTCCATGCAAAGCTAAAGATGTTTAAACATGCTGAAATGAACTTGAAAAAGAAAAAAACAGCCAGCGAAAGTCAAGAGGTCTTCCTCTATGTCTGAAGACAGGACAAAGTGCATTTTGCAACACAGGAACCTTTCATTTGTCAGGCTATTGGAGAAAAAGAACAAACAGGGAAACAAAACCATGCTCCACAAAACATTCTCATGCCTTTGTCCAAAAGCCAAAAAGAAAAAGCACCTAGATGCCTGCTTTCGCACCTTGATCCTATCAGGTGTTACTTGAATTAGGAACACTTAGACACTGTCAAAAACACACATGCTTGCCAAAAGCAAAAACGGGTAGAAATAATCATATTGGTAAAAGTAATGCTCATTAAACCAGCAATAGAATATTCTAACTAAGGCTAATTAACCCCTTCCTGACATGAGACGTACTATCCCGTCCACGGTACCCGGGCCCGTATGACCGGGGACGGGATAGTACGTCTACCGCGATCAGCGGCGCCCACGTGGTGAGCGCCGCTGATCGCGGCCGGGTGTCAGCTGATTATCACAGCTGACACCCGGCACTATGTGTCAGGGGCGGTCACGGACCGCCCCCGACACATTAACCCCTTGCACACCGCGATCAAACGCGATCGCGGTGTACCGGGAGTTAAAGGGAAGCATCGGCAGGGAGGGGGCTCCCTCCGTGCTTCCCTGAGCCCCCCACGGCAGCGCAATGTGCAGCGCTGCTGCGGGGGACTCCTATCCTCCAGGCCCCCGAATCCAAGATGGCGACGGGGGCCTTCGGGGGCCTGGGGAAGCTGGCTTCCTCAGTGCCTGCAAAGCGCAGGCATGAGGAAGCCTTGTGCACTGCCTGTGACAGATTGCTGATCTGTCACAGTGATCTGTGATGTGACAGATCAGCGATCTGTCACAGGACAGTGATGTCCCACCTGGGACTATGTAATAAAGTAAAAAAAAATTTAAAAAAAAGTGTAAAAATAAATTAAAAAAAATCGCCAAATAAATTAGTAAAAAAAAAAAAAAATATTCCCCAATAAATTCATTTTTTTAAAATAATAAAAAAAAAAAACAATAAAAGTACACATATTAGGTATCGCCGCGTCCGTAACGACCTGCCCTATAAAACTGTCCCATTAGCTAACCCCTTTAGTGAACCCCTTAAAAAATAAAAATAAAAAACGAAGCAAAAAATAATGATTTATTATCATACCGCCAAACAAAAAGTGCAATAACGCGAGATCAAAAAGACGCATATAAATATCCATGGTACCGCTGAAAACGTCATCTTGTCCCGCAAAAAACAAGCCGCCACACAGCATCATCAGCAAAAAAATAAAAAAGTTATAACTCGCAGAATAAAGCGATGCAAAAATAATTATTTTTTATATAAAATAGTTTTCATTGCATAAAACCGACAAAAACATAAAAAAATGACCTAAATGAGGTATCGCTGTAACCGTACTGACCCGAAGAATAAAAGCGCTTTATCAATTTTACCGCACGCGGAACGGTGTAAACGCACCCCCCCCAAAAGAAATTCATGAAACGCTGGTTTTTGTTCATTCTGCGTCCCAAAAATCGGAATAAAAAGCGATCAAAAAATTTCACGTGCCCGAAAATGGTACCAATAAAAACGTCAACTCGTCCCGCAAAAAATAAGACCTCACATGACTCGGTGGGTCAAAATACGGAAAAATTATAGCTCTCAATATGTGGTGATGCAAAAACTATTTTTACAATAAAAAGCGTCTTTTAGCGTGCGACAGCCGCCAAACATAAAAACCGCCATAAATAGTAAATCAAACCCCCCGTTATCACCCCTTTAGTTAGGGAAAAATAATAAAATAAAAAAAATGTATTTATTTCCATTTTTCCATTAGGGTTAGGGCTAGGGTTAGGGCTAGGGGTGTGTTGGGGTAGGGTTAGGGCTAGGGTTAGGGTTAGGGCTAGGGCTAGGGCTAGGGTTAGGGCTAGGGCTAGGGTTAGGGCTAGGGTTAGGGCTAGGGTTAGGGGCGTGTTGGGGTTCGGGTTGGAGTTAGAATTGGGGGTTTCCACTGTTTGGGCACATCAGGGGCTCTCCAAATGCAACATGGCGTCTGATCTCAATTCCAGCCAATTCTGAGTTGAAAAAGTCAAATGGTGCTCCTTCCCTTCCAAGCTCTGCTATGCGCCCAAACAGTGTTTTACCCCCTCATGTAGGGTATCAGCCTACTCAGGACAAATTGCAAAACAATTTTTGGGGTCCAATTTCTCCTGTTACCCTTAGGAAAATAAAAAATTGGGGGCAAAAATATCATTTTTGTGGAAAAAAAATGATTTTTTTATTTTCACGTCCGAGTGTTATAAACTTCTGTGAAGCACTTGGGGGTTCAAAGTGCTCACCACACATCTAGATAAGTTCCGTGGGGGGTCTAGTGTCCAAAATGGGGTCACTTGTGGGGAGTTTCAATAGTTTAGGTACATCAGGGGCTCTCCAAACGCACATGACAACCGCAGACCATTCCATCAAAGTCTGCGTTCCAAAACGTCACTGCTTCCCTTCCGAGCCCCGACGTGTGTCCATACAGTAGTTTTCTCCCACATATGGGGTGTCAGCGTACTCAGGACAAATTGGACAACAACTTTTGGGGTCCAATTTCTCCTGGTACCCTTGGGAAAATAAAAAAAATGGTGACTAAAAGATCATGTTTGTGGAAAAAATACGAATTTTTTATTTTCACGCCCGGGCGTTGTAAACTTCTGTGAAGCACTGGGGGGGTCAAAGTGCTCACCACACATCTAGATAAGTTCCTTGGGGGGTCTAGTTTACAAAATGGTGTCATTTGTGGGGGGTTTCCACTGTTTAGGTACATTAGGGGCTCTCCAAAGGCAACATGACACCCGCAGACCATTCCATCAAAGTCTGCATTCCAAAACGTCACTACTTCCCTTCCGAGCCCTGACGTGTGCCCATACAGTAGTTTTCTCCCACATATGGGGTAGCAGCGTACTCAGGACAAATTGGAAAACAACTTTTGGGGTCCAATTTCTCCTGGTACCCTTGGGAAAATAAAAAAATGGTGACTAAAAGATCATGTTTGTGGAAAAAATACGAATTTTTTATTTTCACGCCCGGGCGTTGTAAACTTCTGTGAAGCACTGGGGGGGTCAAAGTGCTCACCACACATCTAGATAAGTTCCATGGGGGGTCTAGTTTCCAAAATGGTGTCATTTGTGGGGGGTTCCACTGTTTTGGTACATCAGGAGTTTTCCAAACGCGACAATGGTGTCCGATCTCAATTCCAGCCAAAAACGTCAAATGGCGCTGCTTCCCTTCCGAGCTCTGCCATGCCCCCAAATAGTGGTTTACCCCCACATGTGGGGTATCAGCGTACTCAGGACAAATTGCACAATAACTTTTAGGGTCCTGTTACCCTTGGAAAAATAAGAATTGAGGGTGAAAAGATCATTTTTGTGGAAAAAATATGATTTTTTAATTGTATGGCTTTATGTTATAAACTTCTGTGAAGCCCATGGGGGTTCAAAGTTCTCACCACACATCTAGATAAGTTCCTTAGGGTGTCTAGTTTCCAAAATGGTGTCATTTGTGGGGGGTTTCCACTGTTTTGGTACATCAGGGGTTTTCCAAACGCGACATGGTGTCCGATCTCAATTCCAGCCAAAAACGTCAAATGGCGCTGCTTCCCTTCCGAGCTCTGCCATGCCCCCAAATAGTGGTTTACCCCCACATGTGGGGTATCAGCGTACTCAGGACAAATTGCACAATAACTTTTAGGGTCCTGTTACCCTTGGAAAAATAAGAATTGAGGGTGAAAAGATCATTTTTGTTTAAAAAATATGATTTTTTAATTGTATGGCTTTATGTTATAAACTTCTGTGAAGCCCATGGGGGTTCAAAGTTCTCACCACACATCTAGATAAGTTCCTTAGGGGGTCTAGTTTCCAAAATGGTGTCATTTGTGGGGGGTTTCCACTGTTTTGGTACATCAGGGGTTTTCCAAACGCGACATGGTGTCCGATCTCAATTCCAGCCAAAAACGTCAAATGGCGCTGCTTCCCTTCCGAGCTCTGCCATGCGCCCAAATAGTGGTTTACCCCCACATGTGGGGTATCAGCGTACTCAGGACAAATTGCACAATAACTTTTAGGGTCCTGTTACCCTTGGGAAAATAAAAATTGGGGTGAAAAGATCATTTTTGTGGAAAAAATATGATTTTTTAATTGTACCGCTGTACGTTATAAACTTCTGTAAAGCCCTTGTGGGTTCAAAGTTCTCACCACATATCTAGATAAGTTCCTTGGGGGGTCTAGTTTCCAAAATGGGGTCACTTGTAGGGGGTTTCCACTGTTTAGGTACATCAGGGACTCTCCAAACGTGACATGGCGTCCAATCTGAATTCCAGCCAATTTTGCATTGAAAAAGTCAAACGGCGCTCCTTCCATTCTGAGCTCTGCCATGCGCCGAAACAGTCGTTCCCCCCCACATATCAGGTATCTGCGTACTCAGGACAAATTGCACAATAACTTTTGCAGTTCAATTTCTCCTGTTACCCTTGGTAAAATAAAAAAAATTGAACCTGAAGTATTTTTTTTATGAAAAAAAGTTAGATGTTCATTTTTTTTTAAATATTCAAAAAAATTCCTGTGACGCACCTAAAGGGTTAATAAACTTCTTGAATGTGGTTTTGAGCACCTTAAGGGGTGCAGTTTTTAGAATGGTGTCACTTTTGTGTATTTTCTATCATATAGACCCCTCAAAGTGGCTTCAGATGTGATGTGGTCCTAAAAATAAAATGGTGTTGTAAAAATGAGAAATCGCTGGTCAACTTTTAACCCTTATAACTTCCTAACAAAAAAAAATTTTGGTTCCAAAATTGTGCTGATGTAAAGTAAACATGTGGGAAATGTTAGTTATCAAGTTTTTTGTGTGCCTTATCTCTGTGATTTAAGGGCATAAAAATTCAAAGTTGGAAAATTGCGAAATTTTCAAAATTTTCGCCAAATTTCCGTTTTTCTCACAAATAAACGCAAGTTATTTGAATGAAATTTTACCACTAACATGAAGTACAATATGTCACGAGAAAACAATGTCAGAATCACCGGGATCCATGGAAGCGTTCGAGAGTTATGACCTCATAAAGGTACAGTGGTCAGAATTGTAAAAATTGGCCCGGTCATGAACGTGCAAACCACCCTTGGGGGTGAAGGGGTTAAGCCAACAATATACGTTTGTGATCAAAATAAAGAAAATCCACATGTTTCTGCCCGGGATCAAAACAGGGAACTTTCAGGAGGATGGCAAACAAGACAATCACTACACTACAGTAACCAGACAAGAGCGTTTACTGTGGTCATGGCAAGCATTAAAGATCAAGCACTCATTGTCAAAAGCGCTAGTTTGCAAGAGGAACGCTGTGTTTCTGCCCTGTTTCGAACTGAGGACCTTTCGCATGTAAAGCGAACGTGATAACCGCTACACTACAGAAACCAACCGATTCAAACAAACAAAAAATGCTGTGGTCATGGCAAGCAATAAAGAACAAGCACTGAAAGTCAAAAAGATCGTTTTCCAAGACAAAAAGCTCGTTTTCCAAGACAAAAAGCTGTGTTTCTGCCCAGTTTCGAACTGGGGACTTTTCGCGTGTGAGGCAAACGTGATAACCGCTACACTACAGAAACCAGAGGCAAGCGCTTACTGTGGTGACAACAAGAAATCGAGATCAAGAACTGAAAGTCAAAAGCTTGGATACCAACTTCTCCACCATTACAGAAGATCGACTCTCCACTCTACTCTCAAGATCACATCTCACCACCTGTGCACTCGACCCGATCCCATCCCACTTCATCCCAAACCTCACCACAGTCTTCATCCCAACCCTAACCCATCTCTTCAACCTATCACTAACAACTGGTGTTTTCCCCTCAAGCTTTAAACATGCCTCCATCACACCTATCCTCAAAAAGCCCTCTCTTGACCCATCCTCTGTATCTAGCTATCGCCCTATATCACTTCTCCCATACGCCTCCAAGCTACTGGAACAACACGTCTACCTTGAACTGTCCTCCCATCTCTCTTCTTGCTCCCTCTTCGACCGCTTACAATCTGGCTTCCGGTCACACCACTCCACTGAAACTGCCCTTACTAAGGTCACCAATGACCTCTTAACTGCCAAGAGCAAGCGACACTACTCTGTCCTCCTCCTCCTGGACCTGTCGGCTGCCTTTGACACAGTGGACCGTTCCCTATTATTACAGACCCTCTCATCCCTCGGCATCACAGACTTGGCCCTCTCCTGGATCTCATCATACCTAACAGACCGGACATTCAGCGTCTCCCACTCACACACCACCTCCTCACCTCGCCCCCTATCTGTCGGAATCCCACAAGGTTCAGTCCTAGGGCCCCTGCTGTTCTCTATTTACACCTTTGGCCTGGGACAGCTCATAGAATCTCATGGCTTTCAGTATCATCTTTATGCTGATGACACACAGATCTACATCTCTGGACCAGATATCACCTCCCTACTAACCAGAATCCCTCAATGTCTGTCCACTATTTCATCCTTCTTCTCCACTAGATATCTGAAACTCAACATGGACAAAACAGAATTCATCATCTTTCCCCCATCTCACGTGACCCCCCCTACGAACCTATCAATTACAGTAAATGACTGCCCACTCTCCCCAGTCCCACAAGCTCGCTGCCTCGGAGTAATCCTTGATGCTGATCTCTCCTTCAAACCACATATCCAAACCCTTTCCACTTCCTGCCGACTTCAACTCAAAAATATTTCACGCATCCGTTCATTCCTCACCCAAGAATCTGCAAAAACCCTAGTCCATGCCCTCATCATCTCTCGCCTTGACTACTGCAACCTCATGCTCTGCGGCCTCCCCTCAAACACTCTCGCACCCCTCCAATCTATTCTAAACTCTGCTGCCCGACTAATCCACCTGTCCCCCCGCTATTCCCCAGCTTCTCCCCTCTGTCAATCCCTTCACTGGCTCCCAATTGCCCAGAGACTCCATTACAAAACCCTAACCATAATTAATTAGAACTGCAAGGAAAAAAAGCGCAATAGGGTCTTATCTGAGAAAATCAAGATATCAAATAGTAGTATATACTCACCGTATACAGGAGAGTAACAGGCATAAAGAAATGCGGTCAGCTTGCTGCACATCCAAATGACCACGCTGTGGCCATAAATCTTCAGATTCACTAATAGGACTTTTATGGATCAAAACGTGCGCTGCCAGACCATCAATCCTCACAGGTGGTATATTTAATATATTTATTTCCCAACGCGTTTCGAGGTCATAAAACCTCTTCCTCAGGGGATGACATGTACAGGCAGGTAAAGACATTGCCGGTTTTATACATACATGGTTCAAATATTGGCGCCAAGAGTCACATGTTGGGGAAGGGATAAAGGTCAGAGATCATCAGTATAAATGTTTAAAAACTTAGTACATTCAAAAGAATTAATACATTTGGTGTGTTCACAGATAAAAAATAGAGAAGAGGAAGGAAGTGAAGAAAAATAAAGAAGAAATAAAGGAAAAAAGAAAAAAAGAAGGAAGCGCTGCACGAACCCGTGGAAAAGGAACGAAAAAAAGGTGTTAGCCACTGTGTGATCCGCTACTCCAAGTGAGCAGAGGAAAAGTTGCTGAGAGAGGAAGAAATGATTAAAAAAATATATTAAATAATAAAAGTGAATATTGTTGGAAGTGAATGTGTTAAAATCTTTATTAGTACATAAAATGCAGTTGAAATTGGATGAATAAAAATATATGAATAAAAAAATAAAAAATATATATGAATGAAAATTGAATAAAAACGAGTCTGACCAAATATAAAATTAAAAGTTGATAAAAATACAAAAGGTGAGGAATTAAAACCAGGATGGATGTCTGGTAAACTAATTGGAATCGCTGGAGAGAAGAACACTTCTATAGACGGTCCTGAGGGCAGAAGCACACAGAAGAGGAAGCAGATTCAGGGAGGGAAATATGCACGGGAGATCAGAAGGCGAAAGATCGGGTCCAGGAAAAGAAGGGAAAAGAAGCAGGAACAGCAGAGTCCCGCACCCTGAGAGTGTAAAACAAATAGAACAAGTGCAATAAAATTATATTAATATGCAAACAGTAATTTACACGCAATGAAACAACAGAGAATAAAACCAGGATTAGTAAAAGAGGCATGACAAGTTCAGAGAGCGGTGGCCAAAAGTTGAAGCATAAAAACGCAATCTTAAAAAATATTTGCACAAAAAAATATGTAAGAATAAACTTCATTAAACTCAATATCTATTTAATAAAATTATTCAGACAAGGGGATGAGCAGTAAAATTATTTTTATAGGAAGACTTCAGTGATTTCGTTAAGACCATTAGGTCTTAAAGTATTCAGCCTATAAATCCAAAAAACCTCCTTTCTGTTCAGTGACCCCATTCTATCAGTAATACTATTTGGAATGTGTTCAATGGGGCTAATTTTCAAACCATTTGGATTTTTATTATGCTCAACTGTACAATGCCTAGAAAGACCATGTTTTAAAAACCCTTTTTTAATATTATGTCTGTGAGAGTTAATTCTCAAATGCAGTGGTTGGGTTGTCCTCCCCACATACTGCTTACCGCATTCGCACTCAATCAAATAAATCACAAAGTCAGTGGTGCAGGAAAGAAACTCCTTAATGGGGAAAACTTCATTTGTACTAGTTGATTTAAAATTCTTTTCTTTATGTGCGATACAAGTACAACATAGACAGTTCCTCTTGCCGCATTTAAAAATACCATAAAGAGGGGTATTAAAGACAGATAAAAATTTGCTACTACTTTTAACATTTTTTAACCGGCTAGGAGCCACTGTGCTCTTAATGGTGGGGGCTCTTCTAAAAGTCACGCCAGGGTTATTTGGGAGGAATTTCTGCAGTACGGGGTCATTCAGTAAAATGTGCCAGTTACTCCTCAGAATTTTCCTAATTTCTGTGTGCTCAGAGCAGAATTGCGTGATAAAATTAGTCATAAATTTGTTGCTTTTGGGTTTAACCATTTTAATGCCATTAATAAGGCTATCTTGAGATAGATTAATGCATTTGTTGAAGGCATTGGTAAGTAAATTAACAGGGTAATTTTTTTCGATAAATCTATTTTTTAATATTTCTGCCTGGTCCTTAAAAACTTTCGTGTCTGTGCAGTTTTTCCTTATTCTTCTATATTGATTAGTAGGGATGTTCCTCAGCCATTTCCCAAAATGACCACTACTAAAAGGGATATAGCTGTTTGTATCCACATTTTTAAAAAACGTTTTCGTTAAAATTCTATTATTCTCAATGTAGATAGTCAGATCTAAAAAATTAATATTTTCTTTGTCATAGATTGCTGATAAACTTAAACCCCAAATATTGTTATTAATGTCTCGAATAAAATCACCAATATTATTACCAGTATTGTCCCATATGAAGAACAAATCATCTATATATCTTTTGTAAAAAATACAGTTATTGTGCCATCTAGATTTAAAAATATAAAATTCTTCAAATACCCCCATGAAAATATTAGCATAAGTGGGTGCTACTTTTGAACCCATCGCGGTCCCAAGTTGCTGGTGATATAAAATTCCATTGAAAGTAAAATAATTATTATTCAATATAAAATCCATACCCTTTAATAAAAAGCTTTTTTGTCCTTTGCTCAGTCTAACATCTTTCAATAGGACTTTATTAAAACAAGCTAAACCCAAATTGTGTGGGATGTTTGAATACAACGAAGAAACATCCATGGTTACCAATATATACTGTGGCTTCCAATCAATATGTTGTAGAAATTGGATTAGTTGTGTAGAGTCTTTAATAAAACTTTTTAATATAGGGACATGAGAAACCATTATTCTGTCGATGTAATGAGATAAATTACTGGTTAGTGAATTAATGCCAGAGATAATAGGTCTCCCTGGAGGATTAACCAAACTTTTATGAATTTTTGGCAAGTGATAAAAAAAGGGGGTCCTTGGGTCCGTTACATGAAGGAATTTCAATTCATTTTTATCAAATATATTATTATTCTTTCCTTCTAAGATTAAATTGTCATAGGCAACTCTGGACCTGATTAGGGTATCAAAAGGGACTTTAATATAATATTTATCATCTGATAAAATATTAAGGGCTTCATTGCAATATTCATCTCTATTCTGGATTACGACCCCTCCACCCTTGTCAGCAGATCGAATTATTATTTCGGTATTAGATTTCAATGTTTTCAGAGCGGTTTTTTCATTTTTAGTTAGATTACATTTATAACCATAAGTAGCTTTGGTGGAAAAAATCTCTTTGAATTTCCTTTGTACAACATCGCTGAAGACTTTTAGATAGTGGCCTCTGTCTTCCAATGGATAAAATTTAGATTTGATTGGGACATTTAGATGAAAGGAATCATAATCTACTTCACTATTAATTTGTGTATCTTCATTTGTACCATTACAAGTAGTGTTATTCATTTCTTTAATTGCAAAATGTCTTTTTAATGTAAGTTTTCTAATAAACAATTGGAGGTCTAAAAAAAGATCAAAATCGTTTGTTTTGTAAGTGGGGCAGAAATTCAATCCTTTTGAGAGGACTCTAATTTCATCAATAGTGAGAATATGAGAGGATAAATTAAAGATATTACTACCCTCAATATTAAATAGATATTGAGTTTAATGAAGTTTATTCTTACATATTTTTTAGTGCAAATATTTTTTAAGATTGCGTTTTTATGCTTCAACTTTTGGCCACCGCTCTCTGAACTTGTCATGCCTCTTTTACTAATCCTGGTTTTATTCTCTGTTGTTTCATTGCGTGTAAATTACTGTTTGCATATTAATATAATTTTATTGCACTTGTTCTATTTGTTTTACACTCTCAGGGTGCGGGACTCTGCTGTTCCTGCTTCTTTTCCCTTCTTTTCCTGGACCCGATCTTTCGCCTTCTGATCTCCCGTGCATATTTCCCTCCCTGAATCTGCTTCCTCTTCTGTGTGCTTCTGCCCTCAGGACCGTCTATAGAAGTGTTCTTCTCTCCAGCGATTCCAATTAGTTTACCAGACATCCATCCTGGTTTTAATTCCTCACCTTTTGTATTTTTATCAACTTTTAATTTTATATTTGGTCAGACTCGTTTTTATTCAATTTTCATTCATATATATTTTTTATTTTTTTATTCATATATTTTTATTCATCCAATTTCAACTGCATTTTATGTACTAATAAAGATTTTAACACATTCACTTCCAACAATATTCACTTTTATTATTTAATATATTTTTTTAATCATTTCTTCCTCTCTCAGCAACTTTTCCTCTGCTCACTTGGAGTAGCGGATCACACAGTGGCTAACACCTTTTTTTCGTTCCTTTTCCACGGGTTCGTGCAGCGCTTCCTTCTTTTTTTCTTTTTTCCTTTATTTCTTCTTTATTTTTCTTCACTTCCTTCCTCTTCTCTATTTTTATCTGTGAACACACCAAATGTATTAATTCTTTTGAATGTACTAAGTTTTTAAACATTTATACTGATGATCTCTGACCTTTATCCCTTCCCCAACATGTGACTCTTGGCGCCAATATTTGAACCATGTATGTATAAAACCGGCAATGTCTTTACCTGCCTGTACATGTCATCCCCTGAGGAAGAGGTTTTATGACCTCGAAACGCGTTGGGAAATAAATATATTAAATATACCACCTGTGAGGATTGATGGTCTGGCAGCGCACGTTTTGATCCATAAAAGTCCTATTAGTGAATCTGAAGATTTATGGCCACAGCGTGGTCATTTGGATGTGCAGCAAGCTGACCGCATTTCTTTATGCCTGTTACTCTCCTGTATACGGTGAGTATATACTACTATTTGATATCTTGATTTTCTCAGATAAGACCCTATTGCGCTTTTTTTCCTTGCAGTTCTAATTATTCTAAACCCCTGACGGTGCGTGGAAAACACTGTTAGTGTTTTGGATTTTGAGCAGCAGAGGGTCCGTTACTCTGTCCAAGGATGGAATATTTTCAGAATAGACTCTCGTCCAGGGAAAGACTAATACTACAGACAATTGGGAATATCGGCTTTTCCACTGGAGAAGAGGAAACTGTCAACCCTTTCAGTGAAGACGAAACAAAGACACTCCGGAAGATTTTTTATAACTTTAAAGAAGCTATTAAGGAGGAACTCCATTATGGTTTGGATGCACGTTTTTTATCGATCTATTTAGAAGAGAACATATGCCCTCGGGGACTGAGGTTAGTGTTCGACTCACCTTTTATGAACGATTTGAGCTTTACGCAAGATTGGGACAATAACCTCAACAATTGTATGCATAAAATGATTTTATTACTATATAAAAAAAGATCTAAATTGGCTGAACTGGCAGCTCTTAAGGTTATGAGTCTATCAAAAGACCTTATCCCTTTCCATAAACATCCAGAATACAAGAAGATTAACTCTAACGTTATAACGCATGTCATGCAAGTGGAGCATGAAACTATTCTAAAGAAATCTAAAAAATTACAGAGAGACAGAGAGGACTATAGAAATAAGACGAAAACCGTTGAAAAGAAATGTATTACCGAGTGTTTGGAAGTAACAACTAATATGACAGAACAAGATAAAATAAATGATAAAATCACTTTAGGACAATCCCCTATACCTTTGGTTTTACCCTCCAAAGGTCTACCAACTGGAAATAAGGAAAATATCTTTTCTAAACCCCCTGTCATAAAAAGCACTGCAACCACTGCACCACTTATTGAAGCCATTAAACATTTAGAAAGTATTAAAAAACAAATAAAACAGTTTAATGATAATGACACTAGGAAGAATTTAATAGATACCACTAATCCTACCATTATCAATGATAAAATTATCACACCCACTCCTGCAGCTCTCTCTTCACCTGCACTTATTGAATTTCCTGAGTCCACTCCTAATTCACTATTGGACCTTTCCATACACGAGGATATAGATTTAAATATATCCAAACACAATTCCGCCCCTAATGGTATTGTTTCCAATACTTCCAATGGGAATACGATCCTAATTGATAATTCAGACACTAACAATACTGCTACGGTTCCTTTTTTACCGCAGACAGTAAAAAACTCTCAGGTAAAAAACTTTTTTTCACCAAGAACTGGAAAAAGAAAGGGCTCTATAGAGGATGCAGAGGGGGCCGAAAAGAAGAAAGGCAAAATAAATGGAAAATAAAGGATAAAAATAATTGTTCCTCTGAGGGTAGTAATATCTTTAATTTATCCTCTCATATTCTCACTATTGATGAAATTAGAGTCCTCTCAAAAGGATTGAATTTCTGCCCCACTTACAAAACAAACGATTTTGATCTTTTTTTAGACCTCCAATTGTTTATTAGAAAACTTACATTAAAAAGACATTTTGCAATTAAAGAAATGAATAACACTACTTGTAATGGTACAAATGAAGATACACAAATTAATAGTGAAGTAGATTATGATTCCTTTCATCTAAATGTCCCAATCAAATCTAAATTTTATCCATTGGAAGACAGAGGCCACTATCTAAAAGTCTTCAGCGATGTTGTACAAAGGAAATTCAAAGAGATTTTTTCCACCAAAGCTACTTATGGTTATAAATGTAATCTAACTAAAAATGAAAAAACCGCTCTGAAAACATTGAAATCTAATACCGAAATAATAATTCGATCTGCTGACAAGGGTGGAGGGGTCGTAATCCAGAATAGAGATGAATATTGCAATGAAGCCCTTAATATTTTATCAGATGATAAATATTATATTAAAGTCCCTTTTGATACCCTAATCAGGTCCAGAGTTGCCTATGACAATTTAATCTTAGAAGGAAAGAATAATAATATATTTGATAAAAATGAATTGAAATTCCTTCATGTAACGGACCCAAGGACCCCCTTTTTTTATCACTTGCCAAAAATTCATAAAAGTTTGGTTAATCCTCCAGGGAGACCTATTATCTCTGGCATTAATTCACTAACCAGTAATTTATCTCATTACATCGACAGAATAATGGTTTCTCATGTCCCTATATTAAAAAGTTTTATTAAAGACTCTACACAACTAATCCAATTTCTACAACATATTGATTGGAAGCCACAGTATATATTGGTAACCATGGATGTTTCTTCGTTGTATTCAAACATCCCACACAATTTGGGTTTAGCTTGTTTTAATAAAGTCCTATTGAAAGATGTTAGACTGAGCAAAGGACAAAAAAGCTTTTTATTAAAGGGTATGGATTTTATATTGAATAATAATTATTTTACTTTCAATGGAATTTTATATCACCAGCAACTTGGGACCGCGATGGGTTCAAAAGTAGCACCCACTTATGCTAATATTTTCATGGGGGTATTTGAAGAATTTTATATTTTTAAATCTAGATGGCACAATAACTGTATTTTTTACAAAAGATATATAGATGATTTGTTCTTCATATGGGACAATACTGGTAATAATATTGGTGATTTTATTCGAGACATTAATAACAATATTTGGGGTTTAAGTTTATCAGCAATCTATGACAAAGAAAATATTAATTTTTTAGATCTGACTATCTACATTGAGAATAATAGAATTTTAACGAAAACGTTTTTTAAAAATGTGGATACAAACAGCTATATCCCTTTTAGTAGTGGTCATTTTGGGAAATGGCTGAGGAACATCCCTACTAATCAATATAGAAGAATAAGGAAAAACTGCACAGACACGAAAGTTTTTAAGGACCAGGCAGAAATATTAAAAAATAGATTTATCGAAAAAAATTACCCTGTTAATTTACTTACCAATGCCTTCAACAAATGCATTAATCTATCTCAAGATAGCCTTATTAATGGCATTAAAATGGTTAAACCCAAAAGCAACAAATTTATGACTAATTTTATCACGCAATTCTGCTCTGAGCACACAGAAATTAGGAAAATTCTGAGGAGTAACTGGCACATTTTACTGAATGACCCCGTACTGCAGAAATTCCTCCCAAATAACCCTGGCGTGACTTTTAGAAGAGCCCCCACCATTAAGAGCACAGTGGCTCCTAGCCGGTTAAAAAATGTTAAAAGTAGTAGCAAATTTTTATCTGTCTTTAATACCCCTCTTTATGGTATTTTTAAATGCGGCAAGAGGAACTGTCTATGTTGTACTTGTATCGCACATAAAGAAAAGAATTTTAAATCAACTAGTACAAATGAAGTTTTCCCCATTAAGGAGTTTCTTTCCTGCACCACTGACTTTGTGATTTATTTGATTGAGTGCGAATGCGGTAAGCAGTATGTGGGGAGGACAACCCAACCACTGCATTTGAGAATTAACTCTCACAGACATAATATTAAAAAAGGGTTTTTAAAACATGGTCTTTCTAGGCATTGTACAGTTGAGCATAATAAAAATCCAAATGGTTTGAAAATTAGCCCCATTGAACACATTCCAAATAGTTTTACTGATAGAATGGGGTCACTGAACAGAAAGGAGGTTTTTTGGATTTATAGGCTGAATACTTTAAGACCTAATGGTCTTAACGAAATCACTGAAGTCTTCCTATAAAAATAATTTTACTGCTCATCCCCTTGTCTGAATAATTTTATTAAATAGATATTGAGTTTAATGAAGTTTATTCTTACATATTTTTTTGTGCAAATATTTTTTAAGATTGCGTTTTTATGCTTCAACTTTTGGCCACCGCTCTCTGAACTTGTCATGCCTCTTTTACTAATCCTGGTTTTATTCTCTGTTGTTTCATTGCGTGTAAATTACTGTTTGCATATTAATATAATTTTATTGCACTTGTTCTATTTGTTTTACACTCTCAGGGTGCGGGACTCTGCTGTTCCTGCTTCTTTTCCCTTCTTTTCCTGGACCCGATCTTTCGCCTTCTGATCTCCCGTGCATATTTCCCTCCCTGAATCTGCTTCCTCTTCTGTGTGCTTCTGCCCTCAGGACCGTCTATAGAAGTGTTCTTCTCTCCAGCGATTCCAATTAGTTTACCAGACATCCATCCTGGTTTTAATTCCTCACCTTTTGTATTTTTATCAACTTTTAATTTTATATTTGGTCAGACTCGTTTTTATTCAATTTTCATTCATATATATTTTTTATTTTTTTATTCATATATTTTTATTCATCCAATTTCAACTGCATTTTATGTACTAATAAAGATTTTAACACATTCACTTCCAACAATATTCACTTTTATTATTTAATATATTTTTTTAATCATTTCTTCCTCTCTCAGCAACTTTTCCTCTGCTCACTTGGAGTAGCGGATCACACAGTGGCTAACACCTTTTTTTCGTTCCTTTTCCACGGGTTCGTGCAGCGCTTCCTTCTTTTTTTCTTTTTTCCTTTATTTCTTCTTTATTTTTCTTCACTTCCTTCCTCTTCTCTATTTTTTATCTGTGAACACACCAAATGTATTAATTCTTTTGAATGTACTAAGTTTTTAAACATTTATACTGATGATCTCTGACCTTTATCCCTTCCCCAACATGTGACTCTTGGCGCCAATATTTGAACCATGTATGTATAAAACCGGCAATGTCTTTACCTGCCTGTACATGTCATCCCCTGAGGAAGAGGTTTTATGACCTCGAAACGCGTTGGGAAATAAATATATTAAATATACCACCTGTGAGGATTGATGGTCTGGCAGCGCACGTTTTGATCCATAAAAGTCCTATTAGTGAATCTGAAAACCCTAACCATGACATACAAAGCCATCCACAACTTGTCTCCTCCATACATCTGTGACCTCGTCTCCCGGTACTTTCCTGCACGCAACCTCCGATCCTCACAAGATCTCCTTCTCTACTCCCCTCTTATCTCCTCTTCCCACAATCGCATACAAGATTTCTCTCGCGCATCACCCCTACTCTGGAACTCTCTACCACAACATATCAGACTCTCACCTACCATCGAAACCTTCAAAAAGAGCCTGAAGACCCACCTCTTCCGACAAGCCTATAACCTGCAGTAACCACCGATCGACCAAACCGCTGCACGACCAGCTCTACCCTCGCCTACTGTATTATCACCCATCCCTTGAAGATTGTGAGCCCTCGCGGGCAGGGTCCTCTCTCCTCCTGTACCAGTTATGACTTGTATTGTTTAAGATTATTGTACTTGTTTTTATGTATACCCCCCTCACATGTAAAGCGCCATGGAATAAATGGCGCTATAACAATAAATAATAATAATACCAAAGGGTAACAGCGTGTTTCTGCCCAGTTTCGAACTGGGGACCTTTCGCGTGTTAGGCGAACGTGATAACCACTACACTACAGAAACCGGCTGCGGAAGATTACTGTGGTCATGACGAGCCATCAAGAACAAAGACTCAATGTCAAAAGCTTCAATATCAACGCCTAATGTCATGCTTGTATCTAGTTTCGAACTGGGGACCGTTCGCGTGTGAGGTGAACGTGACAACCACTACACTTCAGAAACTCGATGCAAAGCTAAAGATGTTTAAACATGCTGAAATGAACTTGAAAAAGAAAAAAACAGCCAGCCAAAGTCAAGAGGTCTTCCTCTATGTCTGAAGACAGGACAAAGTGCATTTTGCAACACAGGAACCTTTCATTTGTCAGGCTATTGGAGAAAAAGAACAAACAGGGAAACAAAACCATGCTCCACAAAACATTCTCATGCCTTTGTCCAAAAGCCAAAAAGAAAAAGCACCTAGATGCCTGCTTTCGCACCTTGATCCTATCAGGTGTTACTTGAATTAGGAACACTTAGACACTGTCAAAAACACACACGCTTGCCAAAAGCAAAAACGGGTAGAAATAATCACATTGGTAAAAGTAATGCTCATTAAACCAGCAACAGAATATGCTAACTAAGGCTAATTAAGCCAACAATATACGTTTGTGATCAAAATAAAGAAAAGCCACATGTTTCTGCCCGGGATCAAAACAGGGAACTTTCAGGAGGATGGCAAACAGGACAATCACTACACTACAGTAACCAGACAAGAGCGTTTACTGTGGTCATAGAAAGCATTAAAGATCAAGAACTCATTGTCAAAAGCGCTAGTTTGCAAGAGGAACGCTGTGTTTCTGCCCAGTTTCGAACTGAGGACCTTTCGCGTGTAAAGCGAACGTGATAACCGCTACACTACAGAAACCAACCAATTCAAATAAACAAAAAATGCTGTGGTCATGGCAAGCAATAAAGAACAAGCACTGAAAGTCAAAAAGATCGTTTTCCAAGAGAAAAAGCTGTGTTTCTGCCCAGTTTCGAACTGGGGACTTTTCACGTGTGATGCGAAAGTGATAACCGCTACACTACAGAAACCGGATGCAAGCGCGTACTGTGGTGACAACAAGCAATCGAGATCAAGACCTGAAAGTCAAAAGCTTGGATACCAAAGGGTAACAGCGTGTTTCTGCCCAGAACTGGGGACCTTTGGTGTGTTAGGCGAACGTGATAACCACTACACTACAGAATCCGGCTGCGGAAGGTTACTGTGGTCATGACGAGCCATCGAGAACAAAGATTCAACGACAAAAGCTTTAATGTCAACGCCTAATGTCATGCTTCTATCCAGTTTCGAACTGGGGACCGTTCGCGTGTGAGGTGAACTTGACAACCACTACACTTCAGAAACTACATGCAAAGATAAAGATGTTTAAACATGCTGAAATGAACTTGAAAAAGAAAAAAACAGCCAGCCAAAGTCAAGAGGTCTTCCTCTATGTCTGAAGACAGGACAAAGTGCAGTTTGCAACACAGGAACCTTTCATTTGTCAGGCTATTGGAGAAAAAGAACAAACAGGGAAACAAAACCATGCTCCACAAAACATTCTCATGCCTTTGTCCAAAAGCCAAAAAGAAAAAGCACCTAGATGCCTGCTTTCGCACCTTGATCCTATCAGGTGTTACTTGAATTAGGAACACTTAGACACTGTCAAAAACACACATGCTTGCCAAAAGCAAAAACGGGTAGAAATAATCACATTGGTAAAAGTAAAGCTCATTAAACCAGCAATAGAATATGCTAACTAAGGCTAATTAACCCCTTCACCCCCAAGGGTGGTTTGCACATTAACTACCGGGCCCATTTTTACAATTCTGACCACTGTCCCTTTATGAGGTAATAACTCTGAAACGCTTCCATGGATCCCGGTGATTCTGACATTCTTTTCTCGTGACATATTGTACTTCATGTTAGTGGTAAAATTTCATTCATATAACTTGCGTTTATTTGTGAGAAAAACGGAAATTTGGCGAAAATTTTGAAAATTCCGCAATTTTCCAACTTTGAATTTTTATGCCCTTAAACCACAGAGATATGGCACACAAAAAACTTAATAAATAACATTTGCCACATGTTTACTTTACATCAGCACAATTTTGGAACCAAAATTTTTATTTGTTAGTAAGATATAAGGGTTAAAAGTTGACCAGCGATTTCTCATTTTTACAACACCATTTTATTTTTAGGACCACATCACATTTGAAGCCACTTTGAGGGGTCTATATGATAGAAAATACCCAAAAGTGACACCATTCTAAATACTGCACCCCTTAAGGTGCTCAAAACCACATTCAAGAAGTTTATTAACCCTTTAGGTGCGTCACATGAAATTTTTTGAATATTTAAAAAAAAATGAACTTCTAACTTTTTTCGTAAAAAAAATACTTCAGGTTCAATTTTTTTTATTTTACCAAGGGTAACAGGAGAAATTGAACTGCAAAAGTTATTGTGCAGTTTGTCCTGAGTACGCAGATACCTGATATGTGGGGGGGAACGACTGTTTCGGCGCATGGCAGAGCTCAGAATGGAAGGAGCGCAGTTTGACTTTTTCAATGCAAAATTGGCTGGAATTCAGATTGGACGCCATGTCACGTTTGGAGAGTCCCTGATGTACCTAAACAGTGGAAACCCCCCACAAGTGACCCCATTTTTGAAACTAGACCCCCCAAAGAACTTATCTAGATGTGTGGTGAGAACTTTGAACCCACAAGGGCTTCACAGAAGTTTATAACGCCCAGGCGTGAAAATAACAAAACATTTTTTTTCCACAAAAATGATATTTTTGCCCCAAAATTTTTATTTTCCTAAGGGCAACAGGAGAAATAGGACCCCAAAAGTAGTTTTGCAAATTGTCCTGAGTAGGCTGATACCCCATATGAGGGGGTAAAACACTGTTTGGGTGCATGGCAGAGCTTGGAAGGGAAGGAGCACCATTTGACTTTTTCAAAGCAGAATTGGCTGGAATTGAGATCAGACGCCATGTTGCGTTTGGAGAGCACCTCATGTACGCAAATAGTGGAAACCCCCAATTCTAACCCTAGCCCTAACCCTAGCCCTAACCCTAACCCTAGCCCTAACCCTAACCCTAGCCCTAACCCTAGCCCTAGCCCTAACCCTAGCCCTAGCCCTAACCCTAGCCCTAATGGGAAAATGGAAATAAATACATTTTTTTAATTTTATTATTTTTCCCTAACTAAGGGGGTGATAACGGGGGGTTTGATTTACTATTTATGGCGGTTTTTATGTTTGGCAGCTGTCGCACGCTAAAAGACGCTTTTTATTGTAAAAATAGTTTTTGCATCACCACATATTGAGAGCTATAATTTTTCCATATTTTGACCCACCGAGTCATGTGAGGTCTTATTTTTTGCGGGACGAGTTGACGCTTTTATTGGTATCATGTTTGGGCATGTGACATTTTTTGATTGCTTTTTATTTCGTTTTTTGGGACGCAGAATGAACAAAAACCAGCGTTTCATGAATTTCTTTTGGGTGGTGCGATTATGCCGTTCCGGGTGCGGTAAAATTTATAAGGCAGTTTTATTCTTCGGTTCAGTACGGTTACAGCGATACCTCATTTAGGTCATTTTTTTATATTTTGGCGCTTTTATGCAATGAAAACAATTTTATATAAAAAATAATTATTTTTGCATCACTTTATTCTGCGAGCTATAACTTTTTTATTTTTTCACTGATGATGCTGTATGGTGGCTTGTTTTTTGCTGGACAAGATGACGTTTTCAGCGGTACCATGGATATTTATATGCGTCTTTTTGATCGCGCGTTATTGCACTTTTTGTTCGGCGGTAGGATAATAAATCATTATTTTTTGCTTCGTTTTTTATTTTTATTTTTTAAGGGGTTCACTTAAGGGGTTAACTATTGGGACAGTTTTATAGGGCGGGTCGTTACGGACGCGGCAATACCAAATATGTGTACTTTTATTGTTTTTGGGTTTTTTTATTTGCAAAAAATGAATTTTTTGGGGAATATTTTTTTTTTTTTTTGAATTTATTTAGCGATTTTTTTTTTATTATTTTTACACTTTTTTTAATTTTTTTTTTACTTTATTACAATGTCCCAGGGGGGACATAACTGTCCTGTGACAGATCGCTGATCTGTCACATCACAGATCACTGTGACAGATCAGCGATCTGTCACAGGCACTGCACAGGCTTCCTCATGCCTGCGCTTTGCAGGCACTGAGGAAGCCATCTTCCTGCAGGCCCCCGGAGGTCCCCGTCGCCGTATTGGATCCGGGGACCTGCAGGGAAAGAGCCCCCCGCAGCAGCACTGCACATTGCGCTGCCGTGGGGGGCTCAGGGAAGCACGGAGGGAGCCCCCTCCCTGCCGATGCTTCCTTTTAACCCCCGGTACACCGCGATCGTGTCCGTGACCGCCCCTGACACATTGTGCCGGGTGTCAGCTATGATAATTAGCTGACACTCGGCCGCGATCAGCGGCGCTCACCACGTGGGCGCCGCTGATCACGATGACGTAATATTCCGTCCATGGTAATTAGGTCCAGGGTCACATGGACGGAATATTACGTCAATTGTAGGTAAGGGGTTAAGGAAATGAGTCACATACTTTTTTAAAAAATAATTGAAACCAGATTGTGATTTTTTTTATAATCTGTATTTCTGATTGTAGATTATTGTATTGTTTTCTGTACATGTATGAAGCTGTCGGTGGATATCGATCTGCGCTCGGACCGCAGTACATGGACGGGCCGCCGGTCTCCTGACTAGAACTCAGCAGCCTCACAGCATGTATGAGGATGCAGGCCAGGAGATCGGCGCCCAGTCCATGCACCGCAGTGCGAGCGCAGAACAATCTAATATAGAAAGCTCAAAGTGTGTGTGTGTATGTCCGGGATAGGCATCTGCACCGTCGCAGCAACAGCCACAAAATGTCACACGTCACACGTCTGGACCCGAGAGTGTCCTAGGCTATGTTGTGAGGCAAAATTTTAACCCCGTGCGTTCCAATTCACCAATTTTGCCCCTATCTACATAATGAGGAAAAAGTGTGTGCGCGTCAAGCCCCGCCCCTCATTGTGATGTTATAATGCCCCTATTTGCATATTGGGGAACCAGTGTGTGCGCATCAAGCCCCGCCCCTCATTATGATGTCACTATGGTTGACTATGGGATGGAGGATGTGTGATGGGTATATGGGCACCGGACTATGGGATGGAGGATATGTATGATGGGTATATGGGCATGGGACTATGGGATGGAGGATATGTATGATGGGTATATGGGCATGGGACTATGGGATGGAGGATATGTATGATGAGTATATGGGCATGGGACTATGGGATGGAGGATATG
This sequence comes from Dendrobates tinctorius, assembly GCF_039654945.1. Lineage (NCBI taxonomy): Eukaryota > Metazoa > Chordata > Amphibia > Anura > Dendrobatidae > Dendrobates > Dendrobates tinctorius. The sequence goes on along the minus strand of NW_027361918.1, from coordinate 12,818,896 downwards.
TATGATGGGTATATGGGCATGGGACTATGGGATGGAGGATGTGTGATGGGTATATGGGCACCGGACTATGGGATGGAGGATATGTGTGATGGGTATATGGGCATGGGACTATGGGATGGAGGATATGTATGATGGGTATATGGGCATGGGACTATGGGATGGAGGATATGTATGATGGGTATATGGGCACGGGACTATGGGATGGCGGATAATTATAATTTGCTATAACTAACCACAGTTAGTTACTATGCCCGGGCAGCGCCGGGCTCTTCAGCTAGTTTCCCAAATAAAGATGTTTCCCAGTCATATATACCCACTTTTTATTTTTCCATCAATATGGCCGTGTGAGGGCTTGTTTTTTGCAGGACGAGTTGTACTTTTGAATGACATGATTGGCTTTATCAAATAGCGTACTCGAAAATGGGAAAAAAATTCAAAGTGCGTTGAAATTGAAAAAAGTGGAATTCTAGAATTTTTTTGGTCGTCTCAGCAGCCTCCAATCTCCACATGTCAGCAGCCTCCCATCTCCTCACCTCAGCAGCCTCCCATCTCTTCAGCAGCCTCCCATCTCCTCACCTCAGCAGCCTCCCATCTCCTCACCTCAGCAGCCTCCCATCTCTTCAGCAGCCTCCCATCTCCTCACCTCAGCAGCCTCCCATCTCCTCACCTCAGCAGCCTCCCATCTCTTCAGCAGCCTCCCATCTCCTCACCTCAGCAGCCTCCCATCTCCTCAGCAGCCTCCCATCTCCTCAGCAGCCTCCCATCTCCTCACCAGCCTCCATCTCCTCACCTCAGTAGCCTCCCATCTCCTCTCCTCAGCAGCCTCCCATCTCCACACGTCAGCAGCCTCCCATCTCCACACCTCAGCAGCCTCCCATCTCCTCACCTCAGCAGCCTCCCATCTCCTCAGCAGCCTCCCATCTCCACACCTCAGCAGCCTCCCATCTCCACACCTCAGCAGCCTCCCATCTCCTCTCCTCAGCAGCCTCCCATCTCCACACCTCAGCAGCCTCCCATCTCCTCTCCTCAGCAGCCTCCCATCTCCTCTCCTCAGCAGCCTCCCATCTCCTCATCAGCCTCCCATCTCCTCAGCATCCTCCCATCTCCTCACCAGCCTCCATCTCCTCACCTCAGAAGCCTCCCATCTCCTCTCCTCAGCAGCCTCCCATCTCCACACCTCAGCAGCCTCCCATCTCCACACCTCAGCAGCCTCCCATCTCCTCACCTCAGCAGCCTCCCATCTCCTCAGCAGCCTCCCATCTCCTCAGCAGCCTCCCATCTCCTCAGCAGCCTCCCATCTCCTCACCTCAGTAGCCTCCCATCTCCTCTCCTCAGCAGCCTCCCATCTCCACACGTCAGCAGCCTCCCATCTCCACACCTCAGCAGCCTCCCATCT